>NC_089594.1:51633139-51971276 GCF_019320115.1 Miscanthus floridulus | reverse complement strand
TGAGAGTCTTTGTCCCCTATGTTAGCTTCATAAACTCAGCGGCCTTCATCCACATTAGCCCCAGGGGTATATGATGTCCCCTAAAGGTTGTCTTGAATTGCTCCAGGTAACATTTGCTCCAACAGGTAAGGCAGACAAATAACGAGTCCACCAGATACCTGTTGGCCCCTATAGTTGATGAGATGCATACTCGGCCTTCATGATTTCAGCCATCATGATTTCGGTGACCCTTAGTAGATAGAACTTCTGTTCAATAGTGTTCAACCACTCATTAGCCTAGGAGTGGTTCTTCTGCCTCTTTAAAGATAGGAGGCTTAGTCTCCAGAAAGTCCTTGAATGTACTGTATTGATTGGGTTCTGGTCCCTGATTTTGCTAGCGGGCACGGGCAGTATTCTGCGCAATGAGGCATAGTGTTTCTACCATTGCTCACTGATTCCCCAAGAATTGCGCTAAAAACTCATTCACGGAGGGTGGTGGTGCTGCTGGTAGGTCACCATCATTGCCACCTTGGCTGGTACCTACCCCAGGACGAGTGTGAGTCATCTACAAAATTGCAACAATAAGTGATTATTGGCTGATGTCAAGAAATTATAGAAGAATTGTGTAATCATGCCAAACTAAATTTATTGGAGAGAATCTAAATTCATATAATAAAACAAAGTCACAATAATTCATTCTCATAACATGACATCACCAATTTGATCACTTATCATACTCGCAACGCGTTAACATGCATGTCACATTTCACCAGCAAAACAAAACTAGAATTTTATTACAGTTCCACCCATAGTAGACCAGGGTTCCAATGTTACATAAACGATTGTCAGTGTTTCGAGTTGCCTCTGACTAGTAAATTTCTAATATTGCGCATCTAGCTCATGAGGTTTTATACTGGTTTGGGCAGAATATCCCTATGTCTAGTTCAGTTGCTGTTGCTCGTGTACGTAGAACAAGAGACGTTCAGTGTCACCGGTGCAAGGGATATGGACATGTGATGCGTGACTATCCAAGCAAGTGTGTTATGGTCATCAAAGATGATGGTGAGTATTCCTCTGCTAGTGATTTTGATGAAGATACACTTGCTTTGCTTGCTGCTGACCATGCAGGTAGTGAGGAACAACCAAAAGAGTAGATTGGTGCAGAGGATGCAGATCATTATGAGAGCCTCATTGTGCAGCGTGTGCTTAGTGCACAAATGGAGAAGGCAGAGCAAAAGCAACGGTATACACTATTCCAAACAAAGTGTGTCATTAAAGAGCGTTCGTGCCTTTTGATAATTGATGGAGGTAGCTGCAACAACTTGGCTAGCAGCGATATGGTAGAGAAGCTTGCACTTACAATCAAACCGCACCCACATCCATATCACATTCGATGGCTCAACAATAGTGGTAAAGGTTAAGGTGACAAGACTGGTATGAATTAATTTTGCTATTGGATCATATCATGATGTTGTTGAGTGTGATGTTGTGCCTATGGAAGCTTATCATATTCTGCTAGGTAGACCATAGCAATTTGATACGGATTGTATGCATCATGGTAGATCAAATATGTATTCTCTCATACACCATGATAAGAAAATTGTTTTGCTTCCTATGTCTCCTAAAGCTATTGTGCGTGATGATGTTGCTAAAGCTAAGAAAACTAAAACTGAGATCAATAAAAATGTCAAATCTATTAGTAGTAAGAAAGATGAGATAAGATTGAAAGAACATTGCTTGCTTGCTACTAAATCTGATATTAATGAATTGGTTGCTTCCACTTCTGATGCCTATGCTTTGGTATGCAAGGATGCTTTGATTTTAGTTCACAATATGCAACATTCTTTGCCCCTACTGTTGCTAACATTTTGCAGGAGTATTCGGATGTTTTTCCAAGTGAGATATCAATAGGACTGCCACCAATACGAGGGATTGAACACCAAATTGATCTTATTCATGGTGCATCTTTGCCAAACCGTGCGCCATATAGGACAAATCTGGAAGAAATGAAGGAAATTCAGCGACAAGTGCAAGAACTACTTGACAAAGGTTATGTGTGTGAGTCCCTTTGTCCTTGTGTTGTTCTTGTTATTTTAGTGCTTAAGAAAGATGGAACATGGCATATGTGTGTTGATTGTAGAGCTATTAATAATATCACCATTCAATATCGACACCCTATTCCACGTTTGGATGATATGCTTGATGAACTAAGTGGTGCTGTTGTGTTTCCAAAGTTGATTTGCGTAGTGGGTACCACAAGATTCGTATGAAATTGAGAGATGAATGGAAAACTATTTTCAAAACTAAATTTGGTTTATATGAGTGGTTAGTCATGCCTTTTGGGTTAACTAATGCACCTAATACTTTCATGAGATTAATGGATGAGGTTATGCGTGCTTTCATTAGAAAATTTGTTGTAGTCTACTTTGATGATATATTGATTTACAACAAATCCATGGATGAACATCTTGATCACTTATGTGTTGTTTTAATGCTTTACGAGATGCACATTTATTTCGTAACCTTGAGAAGTGCACCTTTTGTACCGATCGAGTGTCTTTTCTTAGCTATGTTGTGACTCCATAGGGAATTGAGGTTGATCAAGCCAAGGTAGAAGCTATACAGGGATGGCCTATACCAAAGACTATCACACAAGTGCGGAGTTTCCTAGGACTTGCTGGTTTCTTTCACCATTTTTTGAAGGACTTCAGCACTACTGTTGCACCTTTGAATGAGCTTACAAAGAAGGGAGTGCCTTTTAGTTGGGGCAAAGTACAAGAGAACTCCTTCAACATGCTGAAAGATAAGTTGACACATGTACATCTCCTCCAACTTCTTGATTTCAATAAGACTTTTAAGCTTGAATGTGATGCTAGTGCAATTAGACTAGGTGGTTGAAAGCTCTAGTTTGGTTTTGGTGAATTGATGAAACCCTAAGTGCTAACCTAGTTTATCAAGTGATCATGAAATAGGTAGCACATTCCAAGTGGTGAAGCAAATGAAGATCATAGCATGATGATGATGATGCCATGATGATGATCAAGTGCTTGGACTTGGAAAGAAGAAAGAGAAAAACAAAAAGCTCAAGGAAAAGGTATAAACCATAGGAGCTATTTTGTTTTGGTGATCAAGACACTTAGAGAGTGTGATCACATTTAGGTTTGATAGCAGTACTATTAAGAGGGGTGAAACTCATATCGAAATGCAGTTATCAAAGTGCCACTAGATGCTCTAACTCATTGCATATGCATTTAAGATCTAGTGGAATGCTAACACCCTTGGAAATGTTTGTGAAAATATGCTAACATATGTGCACAAGGTGATACACTTGGTGGTTGGCACATTTGAGCAAGGGTGAAGAAGTTAGAGGTGAAAAGGAGTTAGTCTTGCTGGTCACTAAGTGACCGGACGCTGGTCTCTAAGGGACCAGTGCGTCTGGTCAAGTGTGACAGCGAAGATGCTAGCGTCAGTCAAATGATCGGATGCTAGGTCTTGGACTGACCGGACGCTGAGGTCTAGGGTCCAGTCCTATTGTCGGGCAGCATAGAGAAAAGTCACTATGTGACCAGACGCTGGCAAGGTCCAGTCAAAGAAAATTGTTTCTAGAACCTTACTAGAAATGACCGGACATTAGAGGCTGAGCGTCCTAGTCAGTTTGTGCGCAACGTCCGGTTAGCAGATGACCGTTGAAATCTACTGAATAGTATTTGAAGTAGGGAACGCATAGTGTGAATCACGTGACCGGACATTGAGGGCCAGCGTCTGGTCAATCTGACCAGAGTGTCCGGTCACCCCGTGTTGTGCCCAGTGAAGGGGTACAATGGCTCTATTTCATGGGGGCTTCTATTTAAGCCCCATGACCGGTTGAAGCTCACACCTTTGGCCATTTTCATTGACATAGCAACCTTGTGAGCTTAGCCAAAGCCCTCTCACTCATCTCCATCATTGATTCATCATCTTTGTGAGATTGGGAGTGACTCCAAGTGCATTGCTTGAGTGATTGCATCTAGAGGTACTTGGTGTTCGTGTTTCGCTGTGGGATTCGCTTGTTACTCTTGGTGGTTGCTGCCACCTAGATGGCTTGGAACAGCGAGGATCATCGAGCAGAGGGTGGTGATTGTCTCCGGCTCCGATCATGGTGATTGTGAGGGGTTCTTGACCTTTCCCCAATGGAGAGCCAAAAGGTACTCTAGTGGATTGCTTGTGGCTTGTGTGATCCTCATCTTATATTGGTTGTGTGGCACCCTATTGAGGGTTTGGCGTGTGAAGCCAATTAGCGCATGAACCTCCAAGTGAGTAAATTGCCACAATGAGGACTAGCTTGCCGGCAAGCAAGTGAACCTCGGTAAAAAATCATTATGTTCATCATTGATTCCGAGATGATTAGTCTTCATTGTTATTCATCCTTGTGATTGATTGGTTCTTTTATCTACATGGCGGTATAACCTTCTTGATCACTCTCTTTATATTACCGCAAACTAGTTGTCAAGCTCTTTAGTATAGCTAGTTGTGAAAGCTTGCTTGCTTGGTTAGTGTGGCTCTTTAGTTAGCCTTTGAGAGCACACTAACATAGGGTACTGTCATAGCTATTGTGTGAATAGATACTATCTAAACTAGAATTGTGGTAGGTGGCTTGCATTTTGACTAGGCTAGCGCAACACTTGCTTTGCCTTATAATTATCTAACCATTTTGTTAAGTGTTGTTGTAGAAATTTTTATTAGGCTATTCACCTCCCCCCTCTAGCCATTAGGACCTTTCAAGTGGTATTAGAGCCAAGGTCACCATGATTTAGGGCTTAACAACCTTCGGTGTAAAAATGGCTCAAATCAACAACACCAAGAAGCCACCCCAATTTGATGGATCAAATTATCCATATTGGAAGTCAAAGATGACCACACATATCAAGTCAATCAATAGAAGAGTGTGGAAGGTGGTAGAAACCAAAATTGAGATTGAAGATCTGGAGAATCCCACCACGGCCGAAGAAGTGCTTCTCCAAAATAATGACATTGCTCTAAGTGCTATTCATGATGCAATTGATAAAATAACATTTGAGCAAATCAAGAATATTGAGATGGCTCATGAGGCATGGAAGAAGTTGGAAGAATCATTTAAGGGCACTCAAGCCGTGAAGGGTGCAAAGGCATATATCCTCAAAGAGAAGTTGTTACAAGCTTCAAGATGAAGGAGGATGAGAGTGTACCAGAGATGTTCCATAGGCTTCAAGTGCTTGTCAATGGTCTTAAAGCACTTGGTGAAGAGGTGAAGGACAAGGACTTCTCACATAAGTTCTTGAGATGTTTGCCTTCAAGATTTGGTATATTGGTCACTATTCTAGTGAGAAGCGGTTTGAACACTATGACACCAAACCAAGTATTGGGGGATATAATGATGGATGATACATATACAGATGATGATGAGAAGGAAGAAAAGAAAGAGAAGAAAGATGAGAAGAAGAGCATGGCATTCAAAGCCACGTCATCTAAGGGGAAAGCTAAGCAAGAAACATCAAGTGAAGATGATGATTCATGGGATGATGATGATGAGAAGATGGCTCTCTTTGTCAAGAGATTTGGCAAGTTCATGGTGAACAAGGGCTATCGTGCTAGGAGAAAGAAGTCTTCATCCAAGAACAAAGAAGAGTCAAGAAGATGCTTCAAGTGTGGAAGCAAAGATCATCTTGTTGCTCAATGTCCATACAATAGCGACAATGATGATGACAACAACAAGAACAAGAAGAAGGACAAGAAGGAAAATGTAACACCTTTGGTGTTTTGACCTAACACTAAAACTTGACATGTCATCATATGCTTTGCAAAGTATTCATAAAGTAGAAAATTTTGAATGCATTCACTAAATAAGCTTTATTTCATAATGTTGTTATTTTATGTGATGTGACTCAAAACCCTAAATAAAGATCATGACCACAAGGGTCAAATTTCATGTGATCATGTGAGACCATGTGTTATTTGACTCAAATAACCCTAATGGGCCATGTTACTGGTCAAAAATCAAAGTTAAAGTAAAAAGGTAAACAAATCAAATTTGAATTCAAATTCAAATCATAAAGGTCCTTTTTGCCCCTTTTGTCTAATTCAAAATCCGTTTGGAATTTGGGGTTAAGGAAAAAAGCAAAGTTGAAGATTATTTTATAAGGATCAACTTTGGTATTCAAAGTTTTTCAAGTTTACATATGAAATTTGGAGTAATTTTGAAATGATTCAAATACTCAAATGCACCCTAAATTCAAATTTCAAAATGGAGGCAGAATTTGAAAATGTTCCTTGAAGCAAAGTTGTAGAGTTTGAAAAGTTGAGCAACTTTTATTTTTGGAGATTTTCAACTTCTTTAGAAAATTTGTGAGTAATTTGCAAAATTAAAGCAGTGGCAATTCTGTAAATACTTCAAAATTGAAAATCGGCTGAATGCCACCTCTCTGCTTGCCGCCGGCGCCACGCTGTTGTCACCGCCTGATCAAATTGCGCCACTTCCTCGCACGTTGACACACAGCCGGTGCTGTGGCGAGTTCGTTCATGCGCTATCGACGCTGGACGTCCCCTTCCCGGCTATAAATAGCAGCAACCGCCACCGTCGTTCCCGTTTTTCCCCTCTGCTCTGCTCCGCCGCCAGTCAGCTCTACCGCTCGCCGTAGCCACCGTCGAGCTGCGTCCATCGTACCCAGCTATGCCAACACGATCACCTCAGTCTTGTGCTCCTCTTCGGCTTGCCCGCGTTGCTTCGGTTGGCCGGAATCGCCCGGCGCAACGTCTTCTTCCCCGAGACCGGCTGGAGTTCTGCCACCATCGACTCGACGTGGCCAAGCTGCTCCAGACCGTCTCCATCTTCACCAAACGCACCGGCGTGATCATGGTGAGCTACTGAACATGATGTTCACTTCGCTTT
The DNA here is from genome assembly GCF_019320115.1 of Miscanthus floridulus. Taxonomy (NCBI): domain Eukaryota; kingdom Viridiplantae; phylum Streptophyta; class Magnoliopsida; order Poales; family Poaceae; genus Miscanthus; species Miscanthus floridulus. Next base: position 51,964,393 of record NC_089594.1, on the reverse strand, counting down.
TGACTCTACTGCATCGTTGCTGGGGTTATGTCGTGCGCCGTCGTGCCCAAGCCGCCATGGCCGGCGTGGAGCTCTCTCCGGTGCGCTTGCTACCGTTCTGAGGGCTGGGATAGATTCGTAGGATGGTGTAGATCATTTAGGTGTGGTCTGCCTCACCAGAGTGTTGCCGTCGGCGCATTTTGGGTCGGTCAGTGATGGCAGCACCGTCGTGTCCTGTTATATGACACTGACGAGTGGGATCGGGTTGTCAGTGAGAGAGAAAGAGAAGAACAGCAATGTTTTGGTATTTTCTAATTTTGAATAGTGCTGAATCTTTGGAAATTTGTAGGAAAAAAATCATAGCTCCAAAAATTCTAAAATTTTGTGTGTAGCCTCTGTACATGCTCTAGTATGGTTTAAAAATTTGAAACTTGAAATTTGAATAAATTTTTAATGTTCAAATATTCAGTCTATTAATTAATAAATGCAATTTACATGATTTTTGTAGGCCACTGTATAATTCCAAAAATTATGAAATTTGTTTTGATATACTAATTTGTCATGAGGAAGCTTACATAAAATTTTGAGGTCATTTGGAACAAGTTCATTTTTGGGCTTAATTCCAAATTAATTCAAAAATAAATAAAGGCAAACCCTAAGTGTTTGATTAGTGTTGGATCTTGTTTTGGTCATGTTTTGTGACTAGTAGGGTTTTAAGATCCATTTGGTCAAGTCACATGTGTGGTTCTTGATGGTAGCATTGCAAGTTGGTTTTGTTGGCTTGCAACTGTACCGTGAGAAACAGTCGTATTCGAAGTGTTGTTATATTTCATGTACCATGACAGCATCATGTTTACATTATCATCATGTTAAAGCATATGTTATCATTTCGTGTAGAATCCGAGAGTGAAACAATTCTAGTTGAGCAAGTTCTGGAAGAATCCCCGGTTGTCATGGGGATTCGATAATTGTGGTACTGATCTATAACCTAAGATTGTCAACGAAGGCAAGCCTCGGTTTATGTATTAAACCCTTACCTTGTTACATTGAAAAGTTTATCACCTATGTTACTTATTGCATTAAGTTGATTAATTCAAATGTTACCTACTTGATGCATTGCCTACCTTGTTAATTGTTTACCATCCTGGAAGATGTTTTCATTTACAAAGGCGTAGAATGCTTAGTATGCTTTATGATAGGCTTACAAAATAAAAGTTTTGATACAATCAAAGATGGCATACTGGCCAAAGAAAGAAAGAAGGTTGAATGAACTAGAGACTAGTCGGGTGACTTATCTTGAATGTTGGGTAATGTTGCCGACTATGTCGCTTAAAGGCCACTCATTGTGGATCTTCTGAACGAGACACTTTGTAGTACTGGTCACATACTCCGGTAAGCCTACTTCGGCTGATCCAATACTAAGACGAATGCCCACTGCACTGGGAGTGGAGAGATGGCGGGAGTAGCATGTACCCTCATGGACTAGAATGTGGCTGGATTTAAGGTGTGCTGTGCTCTCGAGTGGCGTGGAGATGGACTAGTATAGGAGGATCCGGTAGCGAGGTTGATATATGCAAGATTGAGTTCTTCATATGTCGTGTGATAAGGAATCCCCAGCTAGGACTTGAATCAATTCGAATTGCTGGTGCTCCGTGGATATGGAGACTCGATTCATTATAGAAGCAATGCAGGACTGGTGAAGTTACTAAAACATGAGAAAAGAATGGAATGAGAAGGAATGGAATATGGGAAATGTACATTTAGTTGAGATAATGAACTAAAAGGACTTAGGGGTAAAACTTGAAAATAGAATAAGAATAGTAAGCTTTTGGCAAAGAACTTTTTGAATCTTGCTACATCCTTACCTTGTCCCAACACCTGCATCTTTAAAGTCTTCCACCCCCTATTATGTCGGGTTAGTCTTGTTGAGTACTTTTGTACTTAGGGTTTGTTAACCCTTGTTGCAGGTGAGTCGCATGCGCAGGCTTGTTTTGATCCCTGCTGCATGTCTGTGTTTGAAGTCAATGACGATGAGGAATGATGAATGGCCTTTGAACAAGGCACTAGTTTGTATGATAAATAATGTTAATGTAATATTATCCCGCTACTATGGTTGTATGACACTTATGGTATTGTAAGTTTGAAAACAACTGGTTTGTAAACTAAGTTATCTTAAGACTTCTACTATCTTTTACTCTGATGTATATATTTGAATAAACTGTTGTAATCTGCAATGTCTATGATTGGGATCCTATTTGAAAAGAGAATCGTGGATGATTCGGGTTTCCCGAGGACACCTGACAGACCTGTTGATTTGTTGGGAACTTGTGAACGCTATCCGATGTCTGTTAAGACAATGATAGGTGCATGTGGGCCTGATTTCTTAGGAGGTTCTGCCATAGCTAGTATTACAGCAGTTCCCATCTAATATCATTGTAGGTTACTTTGGAAAAATCTTCAAATTGATTTGGATCAAAGAAAGTAAACTTGATATTTTAAAGTTCAAATTTCTTTCTTCTTACCTTTGATCTAGACTCAATCCTATCTTATTTGAAAGTTCGTGGTGGATAATATGATTAGGTTTGTCCTATGTATTAAAAATCTAGTACTTATGATTATATAAATCTTTTGTACTTAGATTCATAAGATCAATTCATACATCATGCTTGAGCACCTTGCATAATAATTCCCCTTAATAGTGGTTGGGTAAGTAATGTCGATCCCATTCTTGCTAACCTCCATTATCCTCAAGCTATTCTTATAGTCCTACCCTAAATCCTACAGGCTATGGCTAAGACCAAGGTGACCGCACGCAAGTCCACCAGACCTCATGGAGTTCCTCGTCACCAGTTGGCACCAAGAAACCATGAGCTTGGTGAAGGAAGTCCCAAGATGCTAGGAGATGAAGGATCTTCAAGCAACCTCGCTAACATCAAGAACCTTACTAAGGAGCTCAACACTCTTCATCGAGCTCATGCCAAAGATCAAGAAGAGCTAGTGGAAATGCAAAGGGGCATCACCATGACCATGGAGCTACGGAATGAAGCCTGGACAAGAGAGGATGCAGGCCAATGAACGCGTCTATGAGTTGGAATTCTACATAGAAGACCTGGAGATGGACAATGCCATTCTTCATGAGAATGTCCACATGCTGTATGCTTAACTTCATCCTCCTCATGGGGATGGTGAAGTTACAGATGAAGAAATGATTGTAGATCCAGGAGAAGTCGAGAATGAAGAAGAGGAGGAGGATCCTGAGGAGTTAGTGTACTTCTCAAGATGAAGATGAGGTTTCATCCGATATGGGCACGGATGCTGAAGACTAAGAGTTTGGAGTAGTAATAGTTCCTTTACTACTTTCCTAGTAAACCAGGGTTGTCTTGTGGGTACAAGACATGTAATTTAAATAAGTAACCCTTTGTAGCATGAAACCGTTTAAATGCTTTCAATAAAGAATAATGTAAGTAAATGTGTTTCTCTAATAGATGCCTCGTCCTATCACCTGAACTGGTGCTAGTGGCTTGCATGATGATGATGAGTGCCCAAATCCTCCACCAATGCCTTTGACTATGGCAGATGCCATAGCCGCACTCGTCAATGCAACGGCAAAGAATGCTAGGTTGTTAAAGGAATTGGTGCAGAACCAACAAGTACCATACCCTAATCGTGGTCGTCGTAATAATGGAAATGATGAGTCAACCTATGTTGATTTTACTGACACACGTCCGCATGTGTTCTCTAAGGCAGAAGAACCTTTAGAAGCAGACGATTGGCTTAGAACAATAGAGCAAAAGTTTGAGTTGATTCACTGTACCGAGGTTCAAAAACCTAGGTTTGTGGCATAGCAACTCCGAGGAGCTGCTGGTGCCTGGTGGGCAAATTTGGTAGCAGTACAGCCCGCTGGTCACCAAATCACCTAGAGGGAGTTCAAGGATGCCTTTAGGGCACACTATATTCCAGATGGGGTAATGACCATGAAGTTAGAAGAGTTCTTGGCTCTTAAGCAAGGGGAGCACCCGGTGACGCACTATGTTGAACGCTTCAATCACCTGTCGTAGTATGCTATAGAGTATGTGAATACTGATAAGAAGAAGAAGAATCATTTTCTTAGAGGCCTGAACACTAAACTTCAGACCATGATGGCAACTTGTGGTAACAGCAACTTATCATGAGACAATCAACATTACTATCGCTTCGGAGGAGAATTACCGCCGACACAAGGAGGCGAAGAAAAAGAAAATATCTGCTTTCGGATCATCGAGTGGAAAGCGTCAAAAGATAGTCTACCATCCTCAGAATCATAGCCGTACGCCATTCCGCCCACAACAAGGCCAAGGCAGGCAGCAAATCTTTATTCGCCCAGCAACTAATACGCCTTATTCTCATCAAGCACAGCAGCAGCAAAAGAATACAAATAATGCAAACCGCAATGCTACTCCCCAGAATCACAATTATCCATGCTATAATTATGGTAAACCCTAGACATTTTTCCCAAGAATGCCCGTATCCCAGGAAGAATAATCCTGATGCACCCAAAGCCCCTGTTACTCAAGCTCAGAATTAGTATAAGGGCAATGCTCAGAATAGTCAGAAGGGTCAGGCTGAGAAGAAAACTAGAAGGGTCTTCTATACTCAGGTGGAATCTATTCTAGAAGGAGAACCAGTAATGATGGGTATGTTTCCCATTGCTAAGCATCCTATAATTACCTTATTTGATTCTAGTGCATCCCATACATTCATCAATCGTACATTTGTTGTGAAGCATGGGATAGCTATTGGGGAAATAAAAGAACCATATCATATACAGTCGCCCGGGGGACGAATCTGTACAAGGGAGGTAGTTCAACATGTACCTATTGATTTAGGAGGTTATTAGTTCCCTACCAATATGCTGATATTAAAGGATCAAGATATAGATGTGATCCTTGGTATGAACTGGTTAACCCAACACGAGGCTATCATAGATGTCCTGTGTAGAACCATAAGGGTAAATGCACCTGACAGCAAAACCCAAAACCTAACTTCTCATCCAACTTCCCTTTCCTAAGAGTACAGTGGAAACTAGTCTGTGCAACTATTGTTGAAGAAGCCGAGAAAATTTCAGTGGTATGTGAGTTTACGGATGTCTTTCCCGATGATTTGCCTAGTCTACCACCAGACCGAGATGTAGAGTTTAGAATTGATCTGAAACCAGGAACAGCACCAGTGTTCAGAAGAGCATATAGGATGCCACCCAAAGAACTAGCAGAATTAAAAATGCAACTACAAGAGTTGTTAGACAAGGGTTTCATTCAACCCAGTTCATCACCTTGGGGATGCCCTGCTATCTTCGTAAAGAAGAAGGACCAAACCTTAAGGTTATGCGTTGACTATCGGCCGTTAAATGAAGTCACCATAAAGAACAAATACCCCTTACTCCAAATTGATTTGCTTTTTGATCAACTTACGGGAGCTAAGGTGTTCTCAAAGATAGACTTGAGATCAGGCTATCACCAGATTAAAGATCAGACGAGAAGATGTGCCGAATACAGCATTTACTAACCGATATGGTCTATATGAGTATCTAGTCATGTCTTTTGGGCTGACCAATGCTCTAGCTCATTTCATGTACCTAATGAACTCAGTTTTCATGCCCGAGTTAGATAAGTTTGTAGTGGTATTCAATGATGACATTCTTATCTACTCTAAAAGCAAAGAGGAACATGTGGAACATCTCCGCATTGTTCTACAAAGATTAAGAGCTCACCAACTATATGCCAAATTTAGTAAATGTGCATTTTAGTTGGAGGAAGTACAATTTCTAGGTCATGTGTTATCTGCTGAAGATATAACTGTTGATCCGAGCAAAGTGGAAGAAGTCCTTAACTGGAAAGCACCTACCACTATTCATCAAGTTCGTAGTTTTCTGGGGCTGGCAGGGTATTATCGTCGGTTCATCCCTGACTTCTCTAGAATTGCGAAGCCAATTACTAGACTATTGAAAAATCAAACTAAGTTTGTATGGTCAACAGAATGTGAGAAGGCCTTTCAGACATTGAAGAAATTGCTGACAACTGCACCAGTATTAGCACAACCTGATATCGAGAGGCCATTTGATGTCTATTGTGATGCATCTGGAATTGGTATTGGCTGTGTTCTGATGCAAGAAGGCAGAGTCATAGCATACGCTTCCAGACAACTCAAGAAGCATGAAAAACATTATCCCACCCATGATCTTGAATTAGCCGCCGTTGTTCATGCACTCAAGATTTGGTGACATTATTTATTAGGCAATATCTATCATATCTATACGGATCACAAAAGTTTGAAATACATCTTCACTCAGTCAGAGTTGAATATGAGGCAAAGAAGATGGTTGGAACTTATTAAAGATTATGACTTAGAAGTGCACTATCATCCAGCAAGGCTAATGTGGTTGTCGATGCCCTGAGTCGCAAGAGTCATTGCCATTGTTTGACTGTGAAACCTCTGCAATGAACGTTGTGTCAAGAGATGGAGCATCTGAATTTACAAATCATAGAACAAGGTTCCCTATCCAATATTGTAGTTGAGTCCACTATCAAAGATCAGATCATTGCTGCTCAACAGAAAAGTAAGGGCACAGCCCATATCAAGGATAAAATCAGATCTAGAAAACTAACATGTTTTAAGATTGATGAATCAGATGTGGTATGGTTCAAGGATAGATTGGTAGTACCCAAAAATTAGGAGCTGCGAAAGCAGATTCTTGATGAAGCTCATTCTACAAGATACTCCATTCATCCGGGGAGCAACAAAATGTATCATGATCTGAGAAAGAGATATTGGTGGACCAAAATGAAAATAGAAATAGCTCAATATGTGGCCAAGTGTGATATTTGTCAGAGGGTCAAAGCAGTTCATATGAAGACTGCAGGTCCATTACATTCTTTGCCAGTTCCATCTTGGAAGTGGGAAGATATCTGTATGGACTTCATCGTGGGATTGCCTAGGACATCTGCAGGCTACAATTCAATATGGGTTATTGTTGATCGCCTAACCAAGATAGCTCATTTCTTACCAGTTAGAGATAAATATCGAGCGGAACAATATGCAAAGCTTTATCTTGATAGAATTTTCAGTCTACATGGTGCACCCAAGACCATTGTCTCTGACAGAGGGTCATTATTTATATCTAAGTTTTGGAAAAGTCTACATGAGTCTTTGGAAACTAAACTTATCCAGTAGTTCTGCTTATCATCCGCAAATAGATAGATAGACTGAGAGGGTAAATCAAATTCTTGAAGATATGCTAAGAGCATGTGTCCTTTCCTATGGTGCTAAATGGGATGAATGCCTTCCCTTAGCTGAATTCTCATATAACAATAGCCATCAAGAGAGCATTAAAATGGCACCATTCGAAGCACTGTATGGTCAGTAGATGTCAGACACCTTTAAATTGGTCAGAAGCTAGAGAACGTTGGTTCTTTGGACCAGATGTGGTCAAGGAAGCTGAAGAGAAGGTTAAACTCATACAAGCTAATATGAAGATAGCTCAATCCCAACAGAAAAGCTATGCTGATAAGATGAGGCGACCGCTAGAATTCAAAGTGGGAGATCATGTCTACCTCAAGGTATCATCGATGAAGGGAGTTCATCACTTTGGGATTCGGGGAAAGTTGGCGCCCCGTTATGTAGGTCCTTTTCAAATCCAACAACGATGTGGACCGGTCTCCTATCGCGTCAAGCTACCAGATCACATGTCAGCTGTGCATGATATCTTTCATGTATCTTAGTTAAAGAAGTGTTTTCAAGTACCTGACCAAGTGATCGACTTTGGTGATGTAGAACTAGAACCTGATCTAACTTATGTGGAGTACCCTATTAGAGTCTTAGATCAGAAAGATCGAGTCACTCGAAGATGTACAATCAAGTTCTACAAAGTACAATGGAATCAACACACTGAAGATGAAGCTACTTAGGAGTCCGAGGATTACTTAGAAGAAAATTTTCCTGACTTCTTCGCTTCTATCTAGTTGCAATACCTTGTCTATATTGTAACTTGTCTCATTTGTCAACAGAATGGAAAACCCCCTCACTAGCCTTTTGAATAAAGTTAGGATATGTTAACTTGACACATTTCCTTTTCCATTACTTAGCCTTAGGTTTTAAATCTCAGGACAAGATTTCTTTAAGGGGGAAGGGTTGTAACACCTCTGGTGTTTTGACCTAACACTAAAACTTGACATGTCATTATATGCATTGCAAAGCATTCATAAAGTAGATAATTTGGAATGCATTCACTAAATAAGCTTTATTTCATAATGTTGTTATTTTATGTGATGTGATTCAAAACCCTAAATAAAGATCATGACCATAAGGGTCAAATTTCATGTGATCATGTGAGACCATGTGTCATTTGACTCAAATAACCCTAATGGGCCATGTTACTGGTCAAAAATCAAAGTTAAAGTAAAAAGGTAAACAAATCAAATTTGAATTCAAATTCAAATCATAAAGGTCCTTTTTGCCCCTTTTGTCTAATTCAAAATCCATTCAGAATTTGGTGTTGAGGCAAAAAGCAAAGTTGAAGATTATTTTATAAGGATCAACTTTGGTATTCAAAGTTTTTCAAGTTTACATATGAAATTTGGAGTAATTTTGAAATGATTCAAATACTCAAATGCACCCCAAATTCAAATTTCAAAATGGAGGCAGAATTTGAAAATGTTCCTTGAAGTAAAGTTGTAGAGTTTGAAAAGTTGAGCAACTTTTATTTTTGGAGATTTTCAACTTCTTTAGAAAATTTGTGAGTAATTTGTAAAATTAACGCAGTGGCAATTATGTAAATACTTCAAAATTGAAAATTGGCTGAATGCCACCTCTCTGCTTGCCGCCAGCGCCACGCTGTTGTCACCGCCGATCAAATTGCGCCGCTTCATCGCGCGTTGACACGCAGCCAGTGCCGTGGCGAGTTCGTTCGTGCGCTGTCAATGCCGGACGTCCCCTTCCCGGCTATAAATAGCAGCAACCGCCGTCGTCGTTCCTATTTTTCCCCTCTGCTCTACTCTGCCGCCAGTCAGCTCCACCGCTCGCCATAGCCACCGTCGAGCTGTGTCCATCGTACCCAGCTACACTAACATGATCGCCTCGGTCTTGCGCTCCTCTTCGGCTTGCTCGCGTTGCTTGGGTTGGCCGGAATCGCCCGGCGCAACATCTTCTTCCCCGAGATCGGCCGGAGTTCCGCCACCATCGACTCGACGTGGCCAGGCTGCTCTAGACCGTCTCCATCTTCACCAAATGCACAGCTGTGATCGTGGTGAGCTACTAAACGTGATGTTCACTTCGCTTTTTACTCTACTGCATCGTTGCCGGGGTTATGTCGTGCGCCGTCGTGCTCGAGCCACCATGGTCGGCGTGGAGCTCTTTTCGGTGCGCTTGCTGCCGTTCTAAGGGCTGGGATAGATTCGTAGGATGGTGTAGATCATTTAGGTGCGGTCTGCCTCGCCGGAGCGTCGCCGTTGGCACGTTTGGGGCCGGCCAGTGATGGCAGCGCCGCCGTGTCCTGTTATGTGACACTAACGAGTGGGGTCAGGTTGTCAGTGAGAGAGAAAGAGAAGAACAGTAATGGTTTGGTATTTTCTGATTTTGAATAGTGCTAAATCTTTGGAAATTTGTAGGAAAATAATCATAGCTCCAAAAATTCTAAAATTTTGTGTGTAGCCTCTGTACATGCTCTAGTATGGTTTAAAAATTTGAAACTTAAAATTTGAATAAATCTTTAATGTTCAAATATTCAGTCCATTAATTAATAAATGCAATTTTCATGATTTTTATAGGCCACTGTATAATTCCAAAAATTATGAAATTTGTTTTGGTACACTAATTTATCATGAGGAAACTTACATAAAATTTTGAAGTCATTTGGAACAAGTTCATTTTTGGGCTTAATTCCAAATTAATTCAAAAATAAATAAAGGCAAACCCTAAGTGTTTGATTAGTGTTAGATCTTATTTTGGTCATGTTTTGTGACTAGTAGGGTTTCAAGATCCATTTGGTCAAGTCACATGTGTGGTTCTTGATGGTAGCATTGCAAGTTGGTTTTGTTGGCTTGCAACTATACCGTGAGAAACAGTCGTATTCGAAGTGTTGTTATATTTCATGTACCATGATAGCATCATGTTTACATTATCATCATGTTAAAGCATATGTTATCATTTCATGTAGAATCTGAGAGTGAAACGATTCTAGTTGAGCAAGTTCTGGAAGAATCCCTGGTTATCATGGGATTCGATAATTGTGGTACTGATCCGAAACCTGAGATCATCAATGAAGGCAAGCCCCGGTTTATGCATTAAACCCTTACCTTGTTACTTTGAAAAGTTTATCACCTATGTTACTTATTGCATTAAGTTGATTAATTCAAATGTTACCTACTTGATGCATTGCCTACCTTGTTAATTGTTTAACATCCTTGAAGATGTTTTCATTTACAAAGGCGTAGAATGCTTAGTATGCTTTATGATAGGCTTACAAAATAAAAGTTTTGATACAATCAAAGATGGCATACTGGCCAAAGAAAGAAAGAAGGTTGAATGAACTAGAGACTAGTTGGGTGACTTATCTTGAATGTTGGGTAATGTTGCCGACTATGTCGCTTAAAGGCCACTCATTATGGATCTTCTGAACGAGACACTTTGTAGTACTGGTCACATACTCCAGGTAAGCCTACTTTGGCTGATCCAATACTAAGACGAATGCCCACGCACTGGGAGTGGGGAGATGGCGGGAGTAGCATGTACCCTCGTGGCTAGAATGTGGCTGGATTTGAGGTGTGTTGTGCTCTCGAGTGGCGTGGAGATGGACTAGTATAGGAGGATCCGGTAGCGAGGTTGATATATGCAAGATTGAGTTCTTCATATGTCGTGTGATAAGGAATCCCCAGCTGGGACTTGAATCAATTCGAATTACTGGTGCTCCGCGGATATGGAGACTCGATTCATTATAGAAGCAATGCAGGACTGGTGAATTACTAAAACTTGAGAAAAGAATGGAATGAGAAGGAATGGAATATGGGAAATGTACATTTAGTTGAGATAATGAACTAAAAGGACTTAGGGGTAAAACTTAAAAATAGAATAAGAATAGTAAGCTTTTGGCAAAGAACTTTTTGAATCTTGCTACATCCTTACCTTGTCCCAACACCTGCATCTTTAATGTCTTCCACCCCCTGTTACGTCGAGTTAGTCTTGCTGAGTACTTTTATACTCAGGGTTTGTTAACCCTTATTGCAGGTGAGTCGCATGCGCAGGCTTGTTTTGGTCCCTACTGCATGTCTGTGTTTGAAGTCAATGACGATGAGGAATGATGAATGGCCTTTGGACAAGGCACTAGTTTGTATGATAAATAATGTTAATGTAATATTATCCTCGCTACTATGGTTGTATGACACTTATGGTATTGTAAGTTTGAAAATAACTGGTTTGTAAACTAAGTTATCTTAAGACTTCCACTATCTTTTACTCTGATGTATATATTTGAATAAACTGTTGTAATCTGCAATGTTTGTGATTGGGATCCTATTTGAAAAGAGAATCGTGGATGATTTGGGTTTCCCGAGGACACCTGACAGACCTATTGAGTTGTTGGGAACTCATGAACGCAATCCGAGGTCTATTAAGACAACGATAGGTGCACGTGGGCCTGATTTCTTAGGAGGTTCTACCATAGAAAAGAAAGAGAAGAAGGACAAGATGGCCGTCAAGAAGAAAAAGGGTGGTTCATATGTAGTCACTTGGGATAGCGATGCTTCCTCAAGTGATGATGATGATGATAGTGATGATAACAAGACCACCAAGAAGAAGGTTCTTGCAAGTATTGTAATAAATGAGAAGCCTTCTCTCTTCGAATCTTCATCATGCTTCATGGCTAAGGCCACTAAGGTACAATCTTGGGATGATGAAAGTGATGAAGAACATGATGATGAAAATGAACATGAAAATAAAAATGATAGTGATAGTGATGATGATGAGCCTACCAAAGATGAATTGTTTGACATGCTAGAAGATGCTAAAGAACATTTTGACATTAAGAGAAGAGAATGCAAGAGCTTGAATAAAGAGGTAAAAGCCCTTAAGCAAGCCCTTGATGAGCTCCAAGCAACTCATGAGAGGCTAGAGGAAGCCCATGAGAAACTAGACAAGGCTCACAAGAAGCTTGAAAAAGCTCATTCTTCTTTGCTTAATGAGCAAAATAAAAAGAAGCATGTTGAAACTTGCAATATAGGCTTAACTTGTGATATAATTGATGAATCATTATCTATACCTATCATTGTTACTCCTACTAACCCTTCTTGTAGTACTTTCCACTTCCACCTCATCTAGTAGTGACGGTCTCACTTGTGATACCTCACTAGTGGTTGAGAATGAGAACCTCAAGAAGGAGGTCAACAGCTCACTCACACCTTAGCTAAAGCTTATGGTGGTGAGGACCACTTGCTTATGTGCTTGGGTAGCCAAAGAGCTTCTCTCTGCAAAGAGGGATTGGGCTATACCCCTAAGAAAGGCAAGGTGGCCTTTGCTCCTCACAAGACTAGTTTTGTGAAGAACAATGGTCGGTTTTGCACTAGTTGTAAGCAAGTGGGTCATAAAGAGCAAGAATGTAACAACAAGAGCAAAAATGCTAATGTATCCTTCATAAGGCTTAATTCATGTTATATGCTTTCTAAGGGTATAAATGGTGTGAAGGCTAAGTTCATTGGTAAACTATGGATGGACTCAAAGAAGAAAGCCATTTGGGTACCAAAGAGCTTAGTGACTAACCTTCAAGGACCCTAAGCAAGTTTGGGTACCTAAAAAGAATTGATCTTCTTTTATAGGTTAATTACAAAGCTGGAGGAAGGCATTGAGTTCTTGATAGTGGGTGCACTCAATACATGACTGGTGATGCAAGAATGTTCAACTCAATCAACACCAATGGCAATGATGGTTATGATAGTATCACATTTGGTGATAATAGCAATGGCAAGGTCAAAGGACTTGGTAAGATTGCAATATCCAATGACATGATCATTTTCAATGTGTTGCTAGTAGAGAGCTTGAACTTCAACTTGCTATCCATGACTCAATTGTGTGATCTTGGATTCAAATGCATATTTGGGGTAGATGATGTAGAGATCATAAGTGTAGATAGCTCTAATTTGATCTTCAAAGGCTTTAGATATGAGAATCTATACTTAGTTGATTTCAATGCTAGTGAAGCTAAATTATCTACATGCTTGTTCACTAAGTCTAGTATGGGTTGGTTATGGCATAGAAGGCTTGGTCATGTTGAAATGAAACAATTGAATAGATTGGTTAAGCATGACTTAGTTAAAGGCTTGAAAGATGTTATGTTTGAAAAGGATAAGCTTTGTAGCTCTTGTCAAGCCGGCAAATAAGTTGGAAACACCCATCCAAAGAAAAGCATGATGAGCACTAGTAAAGCATTTAAGTTATTGCACATGGATTTGTTTGGGCCAACACAATACACTAGTATCGGTGAAAACAAATATGGCTTTGTGATAGTAGATGACTACACTAGATATACATGGGTATTCTTTCTAGTGGACAAAAGTGATGTGTTTGTAATATTCAAATCATTTGTCAAGGGCATTCACAATGAGTTTGAAACAACCATCAAGAGAGTTAGAAGTGACAATGGTAGTGAGTTCAAAAACACTAGAATTGATGAGTTATGTGATGAATTTGGAATTAGACATCAATTCTTGGTAAGTACACACCTCAATCAAATGGCCTTGTTGAGAGGAAGAATAGAACACTCATTGATATGGCAAAGTCTATGCTTAGTGAGTACAATGTGAGTCAATCTTTTTAGGCCGAAGCTATCAACATGGCTTGCTATTGTAGCAACCGCCTCTATTGTCACCCATTGAAAGAGAAGACACCATATGAGCTCTTGAATGGTAGAAAGCCCAACATTGCATATTTTTAGGTCTTTGGTTGCAAATGCTATATCTTGAAGAAAGGCACTAGATTGGGCAAGTTTGATAAAAAATGTGATGAAAGATTCCTACTTGGTTATTCCACTACAAGCAAAGCATATAGAGTTTGGAATTTGGATAGTGGTACTCTTGAGGAAGTTCATGATATTGAATTTGATGAAACCAAGGGTTCACAAGTAGAGAATGAGAACTTGGAAGATATTAGAGGCATTCAACTTTCAAATGCCACAAAGAACATGGATGTTGGTGAATTGAGGCCTAGGAAAGTGAATGATGATGAAGATGATTAAGTGCAAGTGCTCTCCAACTCAAATGTGTAAGATGATATAAATCAAGCTAGTACAAGTGGCTCTCATGATAATGAACAAGATCAAGTGGCTAGTACATCATCTCAACCCAATGATCAAGCAAGTGCAAGCAATCAAGTTCCAATCCTCCAACCAACCAATATTGCAAGAGATCATCCATTGGACACTATCATTGGTGATATTTCTAGAGGTGTACAAACAAGATCAAGATTGGCTTTATTTTATGAATACTTCTCATTTGTGTCATCCATTGAATCAAAGAAGATAGATGAAGCATTGAAGGATGTTGATTAGGATAAATGCTATGCATGAAGAATTGAATAAATTCCTAAGAAATTAAGTATGGAAATTGGTAGAAAGACCAAAGGGACACAATGTGATTGGAACCAAATGGGTCTTTAGAAACAAGCAAGATCAAGATGGGATAGTAGTAAGGAACAAAGTAAGATTGGTAGCACAAGGCTATACATAAGTTGAAGGTCTTGACTTTGGAGAAACATATGCCCCGGTTGCTAGATTGGAAGCAATAAGAATCTTGCTAGCCTATGCTTGTGTCCACAACATCAAGCTCTATCAAATGGATGTTAAAAGTGCATTTCTAAATGGCTACATCAATGAAGAAGTATATGTTGAGCAACCTCCTAGTTTTGAAGATGATAAGAAGCCCAACCATGTATACAAGTTGAAGAAAGCTTTATATGGCTTGAAGCAAGCACCTAGAGCATGGTATGAGAGATTGAGGGACTTCCTACTCTCTAAAGGGTTCATAATGGGCAAGGTTGACACCACTCTTTTCATCAAGAAGATTGAAAAAGATCTATTTGTGTTGCAAATATATGTTGATGACATCATATTTGAATCAACTAATCAAGATTTTTGTGATGAGTTTGGAAAAATAATGGCTAATGAGTTTGAGATGTCCATAATTGGAGAGTTAAGTTACTTCCTTGGTCTTCAAATCAAGCAATTGAAGAATGGTATATTTGTGAGTCAAGGCAAGTATATCAAGGACATGATTAAGAAGTTTGGCATGAGTGATAGCAAAGTCATTAGCACACCAATGGGAACAAATGGCAACTTGGATAGTGATGCAAGTGGAAATATGGTGGATCAAAAGTTGTATCGGTCTATGATTGAAAGCCTACTCTATATGACCGCATCAAGGTCGGATGTCATGTTTAGTGTATTCATGTGTGCAAGATTTCAAGCCTCACCAAGAGAAAGTCATTTGAAGGCTACAAAGAGAATATTGAGGTACTTAAAGCATACACCAAATGTTGGTTTGTGGTATCCCAAAGGAGCAAAGTTTGAGCTAGTTGGTTACTCCGACTCAGATTATATAGGATGCAAGGTTAAAAGGAAGAGTACATCGGGCACATGTCAATTGTTGGGAAGATCACTTGTTTCATGGTCATCAAAGAAGAAAAATAGTGTTGCATTATCAACCGCCAAAGCCGAATACATATCCGTCGGTATTTGTTGTGCAAAAATTCTTTGGATGAAGGCCACCTTGAATGACTTTGGAATCAAGTTCAAGAAAGTGCCATTGCTATGTGATAATGAGAGTGCAATCAAGCTAACCAACAATTCGGCCCAACATGCAAGAACAAAGCACATTGATGTCTGCCACCATTTCATAAGAGATCACCAACAAAAAGGGGATATTTGCATTGAGAGTGTGGGTATCGAAGATCAACTTGCCGATATATTCACCAAGCCATTGGATGAGAAAAGGTTTTGCAAGCTAAGTAATGAGTTGAACATATTGGATTTCTCAAATATATGTTGATGCACCCCCCACTTATATGACATGCCTATCCTTCAAGCAATCCAAGGTAAAAGTTGATTAGCATGACATACATCCTTGCTAAGGACATGTTTAGTGCATCTAGTCATCTCTCCATTATATTAGGCTCATTCATAAAAATCAAATTAATTTGATGTTTATATGGTATCACTATTACTTCTATGCTTGACTTAATCTAGTGGTAGCATATGACATGTTTATGGGCCTGCAAACCTAGTGTTTAATCTAGAAAATGAGCTCTAAGTGTTTAACTCAATATGGTACAAGATAACCCTTATTTGGAGGTGTGAAGAAGCTTGTCCTTGGATCAAACCGAGTTAAATATCTTTGGCCAATGATCTAGATTGGACCAAATTTGGGAATATGATCCTCACCACATTGATTGACATTAATAATCTCACCCTATCTATATTTTAAGCCTTTGTGGTCATTGATGACAAAGGGGGAGAAATAGTGCACAAAGATAGTAAAAAGACAACACAAAGGGGAGAGAAATAAAGATACAAGTGATAGGGGGAGAACTTGACATAAAGGGAGAACTATGACAAAGGAAAGGGATCAATTAAAATTTTGAGCACACAAGTAGGGGGAGCAAGCTTATGAACTTGTATGTTGCATTAGAATGTGCATTTCATATGCTTGCTTGCATGGCATAAGTTCTAAATTTAAAATATCCATGCTTGTGTGATGTATGCTAGTTGTAAGATTAAATGATGAAATGAAATCACTAGATAATTTTTGTTTCCAAGTAAGTTTTTACAAGTGGTATCTTTTCAAAGTATGTTTCCAAGTGGTATAAAGCTAACCATGGTGCTAAGGATGGTATAATGACGCACTCTGATTAGTATCACACTTCAAAGGTCCATCTTTTATACCTCAGCATCATTTGGTAGACATTGTCTCCTATATTTCCTATCTAAGCATATGTGCAAGCTACAATTCAAACTCTTAGCACATATGTAGGGGGAGCAATTGCTACCATTTGGGGTTCATGAAACTTGTCCATATTCTTTTACACATGGTAAATATGTTTGGGCAAGCAACATGGATTCAATTGAATTTCAATTCATATCTTTGTGAAAGGGTTGTCATCAATTACTAAAAAGGGGGGGATTGAAAGCTCTAGTTTGGTTTTGGTGAATTGATGAAACCCTAAGTGCTAACCTAATTTATCAAGTGATCATGAGATAAGTAGCACATTCCAAGTGGTGAAGCAAATGAAGATCATAGCATGATGATGATGATGCCATGATGATGATTAAGTGCTTGGACTTGGAAAGAAGAAAGAGAAAAACAAAAAGCTCAAGGTAAAGGTATAAACCATAGGAGCTATTTTGTTTTGGTGATCAAGACACTTAGAGAGTGTGCTCACATTTAGGTTTGATAGCCGTACTATTAAGAGGGGTGAAACTCATATCGGAATGTGGTTATCAAAGTGCCACTAGATGCTCTAACTCATTGCATATGTATTTAGGATCTAGTGGAATGCTAACATCCCTTGAAAATGTTTGTGAAAAATATGCTAACACATGTGCACAATGTGATACACTTGGTGGTTGGCACATTTGAGCAAGGGTGAAGAAGTTAGAGGTGAAAAGGAGTTAGTCTTGCTGGTCACTAAGTGACTGGACGCTGGTCTCTGAGGGACCGGCGCGTCCGGTCAAGTATGGCAGCAAAGATGCTCGCATCGGTCAAACGACCAGATGCTGGGTCTTGGACTAATCGGACACTGAGGTCTAGGGTCTGGTCCTGTTGTCGGGCAGCGCAGAGAAAAGTCACTGTGTGACCAGACGCTAGCAGGGTCTGGTCAAGCATGGCCGGACTGCGTTCGATCAAAGAAAATCATTTCTAGAACCTTACTAGAAACGACCGGACGCTGGAGGCTGAGCGTCCAGTCAGTTTGTGCGCAACGTCCGATCAGCAGATGACCATTGAAATCTGACGAATAGTATTTGAACCAGGGGACATGTGGCATGAATCACATGACCGGACGCTAATGGCCAGTGTCCAGTCAATCCGACCATAGTGTCCGGTCACCCTGCGTTGTGCCCAGTGAAGGCGTACAACAGCTCTATTTCATGGGGGCTTCTATTTAAGCCCCATGGTTGGTTGAAGCTCACACATTTGGCCATTTTCATTGATATAGCAATCTTGTGAGCTTAGCCAAAGCCCTCCCACTTATCTCCATCATTGATTCATCATCTTTGTGAGATTGGGAGTGAATCTAAGTGTATTGCTTGAGTGATTGCATCTTGAGGCACTTGGTGTTTGTGTTTCGCTACAGGATTCGCTTGTTACTCTTGGTGGTTGCCGCCACCTAGACGGCTTAGAGCAGCGAGGATCGTCGAGTGGAGAATGGTGATTGTCTCCGGCTCCGATCGTGGTGATTGTGAGGGGTTCTTGACTTTTCCCCGGCGGAGAGCCAAAAGGTACTCTAGTGGATTGCTCGTAGCTTATGTGATCCTCATCTTGTGTTGGCTATGCGGCACCCTATTGAGGGTTTGACGTGTGAAGCCAATTAGCACGTGAACCTCCAAGTGAGTGAATCGCCACAACAAGGACTAGCTTGCCGGCAAGCAAGTGAACCTTGGTAAAAAATCATTGTGTTCATCATTGATTCTAAGATGATTGGTCTTCATTGTTATTCATCCTTGTGATTGATTGGTTCCTTCATCTATATGGCGGTATAATCATCTTGATCACTCTCTTTACATTACTGCAAACTAGTTGTCAAGCTCTTTAGTATAGCTAGTTGTGAGAGCTTGCTTGTTGGGTTAGTGTGGCTCTTTAGTTAGCCTTTGAGAGCACACTAACATAGGGTAGTGTCATAGCTATTGTGTGAATAGATACTATCTAAACTAGAATTGTGGTAGGTGGCTTGCATTTTAAGTAGGCTAGCGCAACACTTGTTTCGCCTCATAATTGTCTAACTATTTTGTTAAATGTTGTTGTAGAAATTTTTATTAGGCTATTCACCCCCCTCTAGCCATTAGGATCTTTCAGTGGTGTTTTGTTACAAGAAGGCAAACCTGTTGCATATTTTAGTGAAAAATTGAGCTGGCCTATTCTGAATTATTCTACTTATGATAAGGAATTGTATGCTCTTGTTCACACATTAAAAACATGGTAGCATTACTTGTGGCCCAAAGAGTTTGTTATTCATTCTGATCATAAATCTTTCAAGCATATTCGTAGTCAAAGGAAATTGAACCGTAGACATGCTAAGTGGGTTGAATTTATTGAATCTTTTTCTTATGTTATTAAGCACAAGAAAGGGAAAGAGAATATTATTGCTGATGCTTTGTCTAGGAGATATACCTTGCTGAATTAACTTGATTACAAAATCTTTGGATTAGAAACAATTAAAGACCAATATGTTAATGATGCTGATTTTAAAGATGTGTTGCTGCATTGTAAAGATGGGAAAGGTTGGAACAAATTCATATTTAGTGATGGGTTTGTGTTTAGAGCTAACAAGCTATGCATTTCAGCTAGCTCTGTTCGTTTGTTGTTGCTGCAGGAAGCGCATGGAGGTGGCTTGATGGGGCATTTTGGAGCTAAGAAAATGGAGGACATACTTGCTGGTCATTTCTTTTGGCCAAAGATGAGAAGAGGTGTGGAGAGGTTTGTTGCTCGTTGTACAACATGTCAAAAGGCAAAATCACGGTTAAATCCACATGGTTTGTATTTGCCTCTACCTGTTCCTAGTGCTCCTTGAAAAGATGTTTCTATGGATTTTATGTTGGGTTTGCCAAGGACTAGGAAGGGACGTGATAGTGTGTTTGTGCTTATTGATAGATTTTCTAAGATGGCATATTTCATACCCTATCATAAAAAGGATGATGCTACTCATATTGCTGATTTGTTCTTTCGAGAAATTGTTCTTTTGCATGGTGTGCCCAACACAATTATTTCTGATCGTGATGCTAAATTTCTCAGTCATTTTTGGAAGACTTTATGGGGAAAACTGGGGACTAAGCTTTTGTTTTCTACTACATGTTATCCCCAAACCGATGGTCAAACTAAAGTTGTCAATAGAACTTTGTCTACTATGTTAAGGGTTGTTTTAAAAGAGAACATTAAGATGTGGGAAGATTATTTGCCTCATATTGAATTTGTTTATAATCGTTCACTACATTCTACTACAAAGATATGCCCATTTCAAATTGTATATGGTTTCTTGCCTCGTGCTCCTATTGATTTGATGCCTTTGCCATCTTCTAAAAAACTAAATTTTGATGCTACTAAGCATGCTGAATTGATGTTAAAACTATATGAAACAACTAAAGAAAACATAGAGCGTATGAATGCTAAATATAAGTTTGATGGTGATAAAAGTAGAAAGAAACTAATATTTGAACCTGCAAATTTAGTTTGGTTGCACTTGAGAAAGGATAGGTTTCCTGAATTGAGAAAGTCTAAATTGATGCCCAGGGCTGCTGGACCATTTAAAGTGTTAGAGAAAATTAATGATAATGCATATAAGCTTGATCTGCCTGTAGATTTTGGGGGTTAGTCCCACATTTAACATTGTAGATTTGAAGCCATATTTGGGAGAAGAAGAAGAGCTTGAGTTGAGGACGACTCAAATGCAAGAAGAGGAGGATGATGAGGACATCAACACCAATGATACATCCACGCCGACACAAGTACCAGTTTCTGGTCCTATTACTCATGCCCATGCTCATCAACTTAATCATTAAGTAAGTTCACTCTTGAGTTTCTATCCATTATATTTAGACCATGGAGACGCGTGCACTCTTGTTTTGGTTAGGAACCAGGGAGAGGACTGAAAGGGAAAAGGATTCGCGTAGGCTGGATTCGGACTCCAGGATAGCTCCAATTTGTGATGGTCACCATAGTCGCATATAGACTCGGATTGGGGCATTCAAGTACTTCATGAAATCCTTATAAAGTCTATTTTCACATGGATCTAGAATCATGTCCATATCTATTCTAAGGCGGCCGCAATGATCGAATTACTATAGAGAGGTTTTCTATCCAAAGGTGTTGTGTCGCCTTAGTTTGGCCCAATAGGCCATGTATCAAGTCGAGTCCATTAGGGACATGTCCTAGGGTTGGAGCACCACCCCAACACCCCTGGTGGTCATCCCTCCACCTTCATATATCCCTTAGCCGCCACCAAAAATAGGGGGGGTTTTGTTTATATCAAGTTTAGCTCTCGCTACTTGCTTATAAGCGCGTGTGCTGGATCAGCTGCCCGTCTTCTTGTCTCAAGAACCCCACCTTATTTGAGATTGAGTTTGAAAACCTTTATCTTCATTTAGTAAATTTAGTACTTGTTATACTTGTCCTTGCTAGTTTTTCAATTGCTTGTAGGACGAGTGCCCTAGTGGTCGAGTGATGTGCTCCACAAGATCGCGGTAGCCATTGGAGATGGTGTATCGGTTGCTAAGGCATAGCTTGAAAGGCTGTAGTTAGGCCGTGAACATCGTCTCCATCTACCAATCGAGTTATCCCACGCCCTCTCATCGAAAGTTTGGGATTCAACCCTAGCGGGTTCATACCACTTGGAGATTTATCTTTTAAAAAATATAAAAAAATACTTCATGATGGGCTTCTGTATGACAAAGCTTGAATTTCTACCAAAGCCAAATATGATATTTAGATTAGGAAAAACTTCCACTCATATATGCTACTTATTTTGCATTGAGTTTAGTCAAGCTTTGTTGACCCTTATGAGAGGTTTGTCTGCTCTTAAAATCAAGACCACGTACACACCACCCACATATGCACTACTCCTACACTGGGGGTAGGCGCAATAACATGTCATTCCATCTAGATCCACCCAAGAATGTTTTACTCCTACACTAGGAGAAAACACCAAAAAATGCTTGTTAGGTTTCCACTCCAAATAAATGCTCCAAGTTCTTGTTGCTATCTCTTAAAAGTTTTGTTGTAGAAAAGAGACACGGGGCTATGCAAAAGTTATTCATAAAAAAAGAAAAAAGTGGACAAGTGTCCGAGATATTAAAACAATAGGTACTCAGATGCTCGCCTAAAAAAAGAGAAAAAGATGAATAAGATAGCCCCTGTTTTCTTGCAAAAGAATTTCAAAGTTTCAAAAGAGAGATATGTTTTCAAGGAGCATAGTAGAATTAGGTTAGCCACCATATATATCCACCATATACTTCCACACACATGCACATCTTGATTTGATTGTATGACTCAACTCTCTTTGGATCCAAGGTTTGACTTTACAATATATGTATTGCAAGTATGCTCTTTCATGCTTTTTTCACTCCTATGAGCTCCACATAAGCCTTAGTTGTAGGAAAAGAAAGGCATAACATTACTGTTGTCTTGGTGAAGATCCATAAATACCACATATATTGAGAGACTTGAGAGTGTCATACAATGGAAGCTTTGAGTTTTATTTTAAAAACTTATAAAAACTCTAGAATAATGGCTGAGCAAAGAACTTGAGACATAGTGCTTGACTTGATCGTTCTGGCTTTCAATTGCTCAAGACCCAAGTGAAGGCTAAGAAGTTCCATGGTTGAAGGTAATATAGGTAAGTTTGAAAATTAGATCGGTTCATTCTAATTCAGAGGAGAATTCTTGTTTGAACGTATGTGTACTTTTGAGGAGTGAAAGCATCGACGCAACTCCTGATCCATTTACTGAGTTTAGCTTCACTAAGGGACTAGTAAAGGTTAAGCTTGGGGGAGTTTATTGATGGTACTTAACAACCATTATAAATCATCAATATAACATGCATAAGGGGATAAATATAATCACCAATGAAGGTCTAGGGGTTTAAACTAACAAATTCCACGAGTTTTGGTGAATCTGTATTTTCTGCAGGGTTGACCCAAAAAACCGTCATGGTGGACCTAGATGTCAGACTTAATCATGCTTATCCATAATGAAAACAACACCAGAAGATTCCAAAAGACTCGAGAGGACACCACAACAAAGCGGAGGTGAGGTGCTGCCACCTGTAGGCCGACCAGCCCCTAGGGCCCACCTATCAGCTCTCCGTTGTTATATCGGTTCTCCACCGCCTCCTAGATTGCATCTACATCGTTTATTCAAGTCAGTTTGATCTGAGAGCTCAGGATTGACGCTCCGAACTATATATATTAGCCCCTGCCACCCCTGGGGAAGAAGTCATTTGAGAAGACAGAAAACCCTAATCATCCTCAGAGCTCCACCATATTCTAGGGCATAGCTAGTTAGGCTAGGTCTAGAGGGAGGTAAGCAGGCTTCACTTCGATTCTCGATCGTGTCAAAAGCGTGGTTTGGTATAATCTTTGTACCACGTCTCTTTTGTATCTCTCATTACTTTTATATATTTGCTACAATTGTTATGATATTCATCTTCATATTTATCATATTCCTAGTTATAATGTTCATCGTCTACTTTGATTATAAATTTAGTATAGCTAGATTATCATCATATTCATGCATAAATTCGTATAGCACTTGCTCCAAAGTACACGAGGTGAGTGGTCGACATTGTGTAAGCATGGTACTTATAAGTTGTTTGCCTACGGATACACCCTATATTTTGGGTCATGTGGTAGATCGCGGATGTGACACTCCCGTTGAGTCCTTTATAGTCCATTCCCCAAATATAGGTATACAAGTAGGATCTAGTTATGAAGGAAGACAAGCTATGTTCTTAATCTTCCTTAGTAGTATCTATTTTGTGTAGATATGAATTTGATCTTAGCTATGATTACTAGGTGTAATTGCATTAATCAATGTATGCTTTGACTTGTAATTAAGAATGACTTAGGAATTATTCCTCTAATA
This sequence comes from Miscanthus floridulus, assembly GCF_019320115.1. Lineage (NCBI taxonomy): Eukaryota > Viridiplantae > Streptophyta > Magnoliopsida > Poales > Poaceae > Miscanthus > Miscanthus floridulus. The sequence continues at coordinate 51,940,556 of NC_089594.1, read as the reverse complement.
TTCTACTTAACCCTGTTGATGCCATAGAAAGGAGTACTCTGAGTGATTAATGATTAGTTATTATGCACCATTCATATATACATTTACCTCTTAATTTACCCATGTTGTGAGTAGAATATTGATTATGGTTTACTTCTCTATCACTAGTATAAGTTATCAATACATGTCCATGCCAGACCTTTCATGAAGTAAAAATATAAATAACGATACCTAGAATACTCTTGGGTGAAGTGCTATAATGGTATAATTATCTGTGCGCTTGTAGATCAGTAATGTTAAGAGATGTAGAAATATATTAGGTGGCTACTAAAATAAGTGACAAGTTAATAAATACCAATAAACACACACTCGATCATCTTTGAGACTGGACGTAGGACTCCGGCCTGAACCAGTATAAATCCTCATTTGGATGTAACCATTGTCTTCCTAGAGCAGCGCGACAATCGCATAAGTTTACTAGTCCGGTTTATAAAACATCGACACCATGTGTGCCTATACATCTATAGTACCTCGGTCCTGGATTATCATCGCTCTAGGAGATCCACTTTGGGCCTTCAGGTTGCAGCGATAGAAGACCGACGGCTCATAGGCAAGAGGCCCTTTACGGTAAGGGATTGGGGACCTCGCATGCCCTCCGTGGCCTATCCGTGCTGACGAGTAGGGAAGACTTGGCACTCGATTTCGCCATGGGAGCAGAGGAATGTGTCGCCCTCCTTCAGTCTACCTGCTCTGGTCTCCCAACCCCGCCTCTGTAGGTGCTCGCGAGAGCGACGCGGGGCCGCACTTCTGCGGCGGAGGCAGGCACGCGCTGCTGAGGGGTCGGCAGCGCGCTGAGGGGGCCTGGCCGCGTGGCCGACGAGGGCACCCTGGCAGGGCGACGTCGCTGGGGATTTGGGCGAGGCACATGCAGTGCGGCCTCGCTGACGGAACGGAGACAGGTTCCTTCTGTTATGCGCCCATACACTTGACGAGCGGGGCAAGGGCCAACATGTCTAGCGTGTCCACCTTGTCCAGGCTGGACGGCCACGTGTGCAAAACCGTCTAGGAAAACCACTATAGGAGGTTAATTGACTGATTGAGATAACTTTAATGTGTTAAATACATGGGCCATGTTTAGTTCCACCAAAACTCCAACTTTGACACTATGCAAAAAGAAGATTCCTCGTCACATCAAACTTGCGGTACATGCATGGAGTACTAAATGTTGACGAAATCAAAAACTAATTGCATAGTTTGGTTGTACTTTGCGAGACGAACGTTTTGAACCTAATTAGTCAACGATTGGACAATTATTATCAAATAAAAACAAAACGCTACAGTATAGCAACAGTGCTAAAAATTCCGGCGGCACCCATTCAGGAGGCGAACTAAACGCGGCCCTGGTTTTATACTTGTGTTAAGCGGACACCTGTCCAAACCCCATGACTTTTTGTTACAAACAATTTAACTTTTTTTAGTGCCTAATGCGGAGCCCTCCAAAACTCTCTTCCTCGCCAGCATACCTGCCCTAACAGAACCGCCGCCGATGGACGCCTCCGTCGCCGGTTCGCGCGGCAGCCCAGCCCTGCGCTTCCTCTGCCCTAAGATATCCCTACTCTCCCCGCCCTCGCACTCCTTGCTGCGCTGGCTCGTCGGTGCACCTCGCGTCCTCCCTCCCTTTACCGTCGCTGCTGTCTTACGTCCCACTCACGGCGACCACGTCGCCCCTGATCTCCCCAGGGAAGCAGGCAAGTCTCACCAACCCACTCTCTCAACCACTCATGGTTCCGCCTGACGATCTCCCTATACTTCTATGCCCCACGCAGACGAAATCCGGGGGTTGCTGCCGCGGGGTTTCGACATCATCGGGGCACTGCTCGTGGGGGGAGGGGGTTCTGATGCGGACGTCACTCGCGCACTGGAGCACGCTCGGGCGCTGAGGGAGCTGCTGTTTGGTGTGGCGACTAGCCATGGCTTGGTCGGAGGCCACATGGATGCAGCCACCGGGGATATTCGATTTGTTGTATCTGAGAGCGCAGGGACGGACTCGGTGGAAGGGTCTGTGGTTACATGGGAGGATGAGCCGGGGAGGTTGTTGTGGGAGAAGGGATGCCTCCTGCGCTGTGAACTGCCGCTGAAGCTTCCACTCTATCTTAGGCCTGATGTGAATTCTGGTAAATGCTCGAAGCTTACCTGCCTATTTAATCATTTACTGTACAAATGAATGGGCAAAAGTTGAATCAATCATGATATGATGTGTCTTGACATCTATTTGAAGAACTTGGAGTTCTGCGAATTCTTTTTGTTGCAACCGTTTCAATTTTTTGGATTATTATATATTGTGTTAGGATACTGCTTCTACCTTAGTTTGTGCTTAGAAAAAAATTATTGTTCTTAGCAATTCTCATTTCAGTACCCACCCTATGATCTGTGTGAAGCTAATAATTGGTTGGATAAGGTGGCAAGTTACTACATCTTGCATAGCTGGAGGGTTTTTGTTTCAACTATGTGATTTCTTAAGCCTGTCAAATATTCAATCATGAAAGAAGCTATTAGAGAGCCTGTGCATTGCCATAGATATTCAATAAACATATAGAGAATCTAGAATCTAAAACCAAATAATATGATTGTAACAACATACATGAAGAGGTGGATCGCCTCTTCCTTCTTGTTCTAACTGAAACAAAAATTTTGCATCAAATCAGTGAGCTAATATAACAATTCAAATTAATCAAATATTAAAATGGCGAACTGTGTCTGTGAACCTATTTATCATGAGCAAATTTGTTACTAATTTCTAACTTGCACATAGAGTTTGCATGTATGTGCAGTCGTAGATCCATTCACAGAATATCCTTTAGAGGTGAAGGTGGAAGAACATACCGCTACAACTAACACCAGTGTAATTTTTAAAGTTGTAATTGGCGAAGAACAAAAAGGTTTGACTGTGCATAATCATGTCTGACTGCACTAGTTGTTTATATGAAATCTGTTTTTTTTTGCTCTTTTTATGATATAAACAATTGTATCGGGTAGTTAGGTGCCAACTTTCTGCTTCTGAAGGGAATGAGATAACTTTGTTTTGTGTTACTTTTATGAAGGCATCGAAGAACAGTTTTCTTCACTTATTGAATATACAGTTGCTAAACTCAGAGATCGTCATGTATCGTATTTAGTTGAGGGGCCAATTACATCTAGTGAATCACATCTTTCTATTATCTTGCGTGGTGATGATTTAAGCTTTGATTCACATACACATGGAAACTCAAGAACGAACAATTGTACCACAAGTATTGTATCTTGTTCAGAATTCTTCACAGAAAAGAGGCACAACCTCTCATTGACAAGAGAGGTAAGCTGATACTCAACCAAACTTGTTCTTTAAAGTTATTTTTTGAGGACTGTAGTTATTATCGAATTGGCTCGCTTATCTTTCTTGTATGAGCATCAAAATTGAGTATAATTGTTGTTCGTGAAGATTTGTTATAAATTGAACTGAGGGGTTGTGTGTCAATGTAAAATATATGAAAGCCAGCTGCTAATGAGGTGCCATTTCTTTTCTGGAGTTCTATAGTTGGATAAATGCATGCAGAGTGCTGTTTCCATGCATACTTCTGTATCACATGATATCTTGGGTAAAAATTTTCTACAATTTCTGTTTGCTAGGATGCAGATGCAATTGCAATAACTGTCAACCAATCAGCGAGTAGCTTGAAGCCTGGCACTACCCCTGTGGTAGAGTATTTTCCTGGTAATTATGTTACCCGTGTTAAAACTCTGCTTCTCAAAGTTGACTTTTTCACCATAGTGCTTTAAATATTACCAGCAGACATACATTTTCTTTCTTAGCGAAATTATGTAAGGACCTGTTTGAATCCTATGAATTGAATCTGATTCAAGTAATAGGATTCCAGCAATTGCTTTCATGGAAATTGAATTGACCAGAATTTAATTAGAATATAACATTCTTGTTTGGATGTACGCATAATTTATTTCCAAGAATTAAATTTCAAAAGCTGTTTGGATAAGAAAACATGGAAATCATCAAACCCCTTATCTGTTTCGTCTCCTGCAACACTTGTGGCACTGTTGTGCCTAAGTTGCTGTGATTGCCTCCTTCCCATGCCACCTCCACCTGGCCCTGCCACCTCCTTGTAGAGAATCCACGCACGTGAGAGAGGGAGGGAGATAGAGCACATGCCAGCAATCTGTGTCGAGCAGTGAGAGAGAGATGTAAAACATAATCTGCTGCTGATCTCTCTCTTGCTGCAGCAGAGTTGGCATTTGGTCAGCTCAGCTGTCCAGTCTCTACTGCTGTAGCACTATGGCAATAGGACACCTCTAGTACCTTAGTTGGTAGCTATTACATCAGTCATGTCTTGGTAGTTGGCTGATCTAAGCTTTGTACTGCTAGTACTAGGAGTAGTTGGTGTACCTTAGGAGTAGGTAGTTGGTGTACTCACCAACAACTATGTACCTGGTAGAGGTACTAACACTTGTATATATATCACATCTAAGGCAATGCAAAAGAGCAGTTCAGTTTGCCACATCCAGAAGCAGAGCTTTCGGCCAGCGCTGGGCTTAGTGATGTGTGTGTGTGTGAGCTGTTCTCAATATCTTCTTCTACCTCTAGCCATACTGAGTGAGTGTGCTGGTAAGCTTGCTGCTTACCTATGCAGGGCAGCCGAGGGACCAACAAGCGATGCCGACCACTTTGGCAGAACAGGGAGGCCATGGACCACCGATCCAGTTCACTTCTCCACCCACCGACATCGACGAGTACGTGGACGCTTTCCACGACGGCGAGGAGGTCCGGTTCAGGCGGGTGGACAACATCGTCGGTGAAGGGGGAGCTCCTGGGTTGGCTAGTCGTTTTCTCGACGATCCAGAGCTGCTCCTTGTTAGTGCAGAGGAGCCATCGACGTTTGCAGTGGCTGAACGCGATGACAATTGGCGCCGGGCGATGTTGGAAGTGATGAAGGCCGTCGAGGACAATGAGACATGGGAGCTGGTGGATCCACCGGTGGGCTGCAGGCTGATCGGGTTGAAGTCGGTCTACAAGGTGAAGCGGGACGAGCGCGGCGCCATTGTCAAGTACAAGGCTTGGCTCGTCGCCCGCGGCTTCGTGCATCGTGAGGGCATCGACTTCGAGGAAGTCTTTGCTCCGGTGGTGCGAATGGAGTCCGTTGGCTTGCTGTTGGTGCAGCAGCGAAGGATTGGTGCGTCCACCACCTCGACGTCAAGTCTGCGTTCCTCAACGGCGAGGTCGCGAAGACGGTCTTCGTCAACCAAGCTCCGGGCTTCGCCGTCAAGGGCGCTGAGCACAAGGTGCTCAAGATGCGCAAGGCGCTCTACGGGCTGCGGCAGACCCCTCGGGCGTGGAACACCAAGCTTGACGCCACCTTGGGTGAGCTTGGGTTCACTTGCTGCGCCACAGAGCACGCGCTGTACACGCGACGATGGGGGAAGAAGGAGCTCGTTGTCAGCGTGTATGTGGACGACTTGATCGTCACTGTAGAGCGGGCGGAGGACATCGACGGCTTCAAGCGCGAGATGGCTGCTCGTTTCAAAATTGAGCGATCCCGGCGCGCTCTCCTACTACCTCGGCATTGAGGCGAGGCAGGGGAAGGAGCACATCTCCCTGGGCCAGCGCGCCCATGCGGAGAAGCTGCTGGAGCGCAGCGGCGTGGCGAAGTGCAAGCCGTGTGCAACTCCAATGGAGGAGCGGCTGAAGCTATCCAAGGACAGTATTGCGGCGAAGGTGGACGCGACGCGCTACCGGAGCATTGTCGGTGGGCTGCGCTACCTCACGCATACTCGGCCGGACATCACGTTCGCGGTCGGGTATGTCAGTCGCTTCATGGAGGACCCCCCGCGCGAGGATCACTGGACGGTGGTGAAGATGCTGTTGTGCTACGTCAAGGGGACGCTCGATCAAGCGATCATCTTCCCCAAGAGTGGCGGCAAGGATGGGCTGTGGCTCACGGTCTTCAGTGAGGCACCCCCAAGGCAAAGGAAGGTGAGCCGGAGCTCATTGTTTTCAGCGACGCAGACATGGCGGGCGACGGAGCACCTCCGGCGTGCTCGTCTTCCTTGGAGCGGCCCCCATTGCTTGGCAGTCGCTGAAGCAAAAGATCGTGGTGTTGTCGACGTGCGAGGCGGAGTACGTCACAGCAGCCACGGCGGCGTGCCAGACTATCTGGCTACCTTGGCTGCTGGGTGAGCTGACTGGCCGCTCACTCACCATCTCTGATGGTGGACAACCAGCCCGCCATCGCCCTCGTCAAGAACCCTGTCCTCCACGACCGGAGCAAGCATATTGACATCAAGTTCCACTTCCTCTGGGATTGCATCGATGGAGGGCAGATCGTCATCGAGTTCGTCGAGACTGGCAGACAACTCGTTGACATTCTCACCAAGTCACTCGGGCGCCTGCGGTTCATGGAGCTGAGGAGGATGATTAGCATGGATGAGGTCAAGGCATCGGGTTAGCAGCAGGATTAGGGGAAGAATTGTAAGACATAATCTGCTGCTGATCTCTCTCTCTCTCTTGCTGCAGCAGAGTTGGCATTTGATCAGCTCGGCTGCCCGGTCTCTACTACTGTAGCAGTATGGCAATAGGCCACCTCTAGTACATTAGTTGGTAGCTATTACATCAGTCATGTCTTGGTAGTAGGCTGATCTAAGCTTTGTACTGCTAGTACTAGGAGTAGTTGGTGTACCTAGTTGGTGTACTCACCAACAACTATGTACCTGGTAGAGGTATTAGCACTTGTATATATATCACACCTAAGGCAATGCAAAAGTGCAGTTCAGTTGCCACATCCTGAAGCAGAGCTTTCGGCCAGCGCTGGGCTTGTGCTGTGTGTGTGTGAGCTGTTCTCAATATCTTCTTCTACCTCTAGCCATAGTGAGTGAGTGTGCTGGTGAGCTTACTGCTTACTTGTGCAGGGCAGCCGAGGGACCAACAAGAGAGACGGAGTAGTAGTCGAGATTCAAGAAGGATTTGCAGTCATTGGGTGCTGGCTGCTGGGGCTCGTCGGTGCTGGGTGGTGCGGGCACACGGCGTCGTGACTTCGGGTCTGCGCTGCCATTCCGGTGCGACGACGAGCCTGGCCACATCTGAGGAGGACTTCGGTGTGAAGCTGCAAGCGATGAGTTGATGCGCTGAGTTCAGGGGGCGCGCTGCTGCAGCGGCAGCGTCGTGTGGCTCCGGGTCTGCCCCGCTGTGCCAGCGCGATGACGAGCCTGGCCACAGCCAAGGAGAATTAACTCGGTGTGAAGATGCGAGCGACGAGTCGAGGGGGCGGCGGCGCTCAGGAGTAGTCGGGAGAGAGATGAGGGGTAGTCTGGAATTGTATTTCTTGTTGTTAGCCCGTGAGTTTTAAGTAGGCTGCTGTTTCTGGTTGCCCAAGAACAGAATGCTTGCTTTCCGATTCTTAGTTCATCCAAACAAGATCGCCCAAGAAATTAATTTCAATTCATCCCAATTCATAGGATCCAAACATGTACTAACAGAAGTTTGCTTGTCAATTTTCTTGATTCCATCCTAGTTCTTTTCTCTTTCCACTTTAAGTGTGGTAATTTGTGTCCTCATGTTGCTGAAAATACCTTCTTTTCTTTTTTTGAGCCTCAGCACCTGCCAGCCTCAGAGTAATCATCTTGAAGCTTGATATACTATGCTACACATCAATAGATTTTTCTGTGGCGGCTGCTGTATCTGAACTTGTTATTCCAGGATTAGCTGATCAGATGATTGTAATGAAGAGGATTATTGCTTCAGAGATAACTGAACAAGTACAGGTATGTGTTGCTTAATGTCACAATTGATTAATTCCTTTACTGAAGCAGCACATACACATGGAGCATAGATATCTTTGTAGAACCACATATGGCTTAGGCTGTTACAAATTACTTGAAACCTAGGTCGGATAAAAAACACAAGATCTTTAGATATTGAAGTTGCTGCATGTTTTGGAGTTTAAAAGCTTTGTCACCGCATATTGTGAAGATAATTTTGTTCTCGAACGATGCAGGAGATTTGTGTGTCATTTCATTAAGGGAAAAAAACAAGGAAATGCTAATAGGTATCCTAGAGAAGTATATTTACAAACGCACCATGTACATTAGTACCTAGGGATGGCAACAGGCACATTACCCATGGGTGGAGCCTACAAGCACCCACACTAAGCACTATGACTATTGAGAGAACAAGTTAAAAGGGGCAAGCATGGTCTTCTTTGTTTTATAGTCCTATATAGGAGGATCAGAGCATTAGAGCTCAAGTAGTTCTCTTACGACCTAGTCAGGGCCATTACTAAAGATGCCTGCCTGCTTCTTTATATGGAGAAACTGAAAAAAGAAACATAGGTGAGCGCTCTCTCTAATATAGACCCGTCTTCTCAAACCCGTGCCCATACCCGCCACCCGTCAATGTTATCTCGTACCACTTCGGGGTCAATTAGTTGGTCCTGGTTGACTAGTCGGACATTTAGTCTGTCTATGTGCCTAGATGGCTGATTAACCATGCATATATGGTGTAACCATAAATTGGCAAATGGAAGTGGCTGTTAGCAATGCTCCCTATGCATCATTAATACGTTCATTGCTGTCTTTGCTGCTTAATGGCAGCCTCTACTGCTGTCTTTACTGCTTGCTGGCATCCTCCTGGGAAATGTGTGTGCTTCCTTCAGTGTTGGGCGTCGCCCAGGTTCCTCCCCTGGCTGCTGCCCTCTTAATTCTAGTTTCTCCTAGCTTTGTTTATCTTCTATAAGTTTATTCTGTGTAAGATAACCTGCTGCGCTCTCTTGGTGTTTTGCTGCAACAGGAAGTTGGCAATAGGTCATTTCCTTGCTGTCCATCTATCTGTCCCTACTACTGTACAAGTATGGCAATAGGCCACTTAGTCATGGCTGATGTAAGCTAAGGTACAGGTACTAGTGTACCTCTGTAGTTGGTGAACTACCACCTCTACTTGTATATACTGTTAGATATATATGGTGTATAGCATATTTTCCTCTTTGTGTAAGGGCTTAGATGCATATATGCCCAACTCATGTACATGTTTGGGTTGTTGCCCCTAGGAATGTAGTGAGCTTCGTTCCTTCCAACATGGTACCAGAGCCTAGGATCTAGGGGTTACCTCGCTCTCTCGCGCGCTCTTCCCGTTGTGCTTGCCTAGAGCTCCGCCGCCCGTCGGCTCTCTCCCTCGCGTGCTCTTCCCGTTGCACGCTCCGTAGCTGGGCGTGGCCCCGCCGTCGCGCGCTCTCCGCGGCCGGGCGCGGTCCCGCCATCGCGCGCCCTCTGCGGCCGGCGCGGCCCCGTTGTCGCGCGTCCTCGATGGCCCCGTCGCTGGGCGCCCCGCCGCCGCGCGTCCCTCCTGTCGCTTCCCCTCCTGCTCCTACTCCTCTCCGTCCTCGGTGCCTCCGCGCGCAACGAGGAGGACGCCCGCGTGTTGGCGGCTCTCAAGCGGGCGCTGGACCCGACTGGCCGGGTCCTCGTCTCCCGGGACCCCTCCGGCGACCCATGCGCTGGCTCCTTCGTCGGCGTGGCCCCCTGCTCCCATGGCCGCCGCGCGCTTCTGCGTCAGCTTTCGCTCGGCCGTCCGTTTGAGTGCTCTATTTTTCTGCTTTGCTGCTTGCTCTGTTTTAATTAGGTAAAAAAAAAGAAAAAAAAGGAAGAAGAGTCAGATCCCTGCTTTGCTGCTGCTGTTTTTCTGCTTTTCTGGAGAAAGAAAGATGGCATCTCCTCCTGTTCCTCCCTCTGGAGGCGCTCAAATCCCGCGTTGTCCAGTGATTTTTTATGGCACCAATTATCATGACTGGGTTCCACATATGCGGTGGCATATGCGTGGTCTCCGACTCTGGGAGTTTCTAAGTGGTGAGCTACCTTGTCCAGCATTGCCTGATCGTCCAATGCAGCCGGCGATTCCTCTAGAAAAATCTGAAGAGGAACAAAAGAAGTTGCGCGAAGCTTATGATGATGATATGGCCTCTTACATGTTTCATTTTCGGGCTTATCGGACTTGGTTGGATGAAGATGCTCGTGCTGGGGCTGTTCTTGTTGCTAGTATGGAGAAGCATCTGGCAGGAGAGGTTATTCGGCTTGATCATGCTGCTCAGATGTGGGCTGTTCTTCGTCAGCGCTATGAGCCTTCTGGTCCAGTCCACTTATATTGCCGCCCTACGTCAATAACAACGGTTGCAGCAGGGTGACAGTTCAGTTGAGGATTTCTTTCGACAGCTATCTGCAATATCGCGTGAGCTTGACACTCTTAGTCCTCAGTTGTCCCCGGACACTTGTGACTCCTGCAGGAAGCAACAGAGCCACCTCGAGCTTCGTCGCACCTATGACTTCCTGACTCGTCTGCGTGCTAAGTTTGAGCCCCTTCGTGCTCAATTACTTACTCGTGAGCCGTGTGTGTCTTTGATGGAGGCTCTTGCTGCTGTTCGGTAATGAGACTCGCCTTTGTTCTGCTGGTCTACTTCAGTCGACGTCCTCCTTAGTTCTGGCTGTTCGGTCTGGAATTCTTGGTTCTCCTCCCAAAGTGCTTGCTTCAGCAGCCTCTGGCGGCTCGGGGACTCGCAACTCAGGTGGCCTTCATTGTAAGCACTGTGGCAGAGATGGACATGATGAGGATCATTGTTACAAGAAGAAGAGGCAGGCTCAATCTCAGTCTCGTCGAGGTGGGAGTTCCTCACATGCTCAGTCTCAGCATCTTGATGCACAGCAGGGAGATACTCACGTTACTTCGTCGTCTTGCTGTTCCTCCACCTACTGGAGCTTCTGGTTCTGTCACTACTGGAACTGCTGGTTCTGTCACTCCTGCTCCAGTACTCTCTGCTGCTACTTCTCAGTCTTTTATTGAGAGACCACCATCCACTTTAGGTATCTTGCCATGGATTCTTGATTCTGGTGCTTCTTTTCATATGACACCTGATAGTACCTTCTCTTTCTTCTATTTGCTCTCCTTCCATTCCTCTCACTGTTCAAACTGCTGATGGCTCATCTCTTTCTTCTTCATTTCATGTTCCTAATGTTTCTTATGTTCCTGATTTGACCATGCAACTTATTTCTGCTGGCCAGCTCACTGATCATGGTTGTCGTGTTATTTTTTATTCTGACTCTTGCCGTGTTCAGGATCTCAGCACGGGTCTCCTAGTTGGTACTGGCCCTCGCCGCCGTGATTCTTCGCATCTCTGGGAACTCGATTGGCTTCGTCTTCCTTCCGCTGCCTCTGCCGGTCTTGTGAGCTCTGCTTCTCCTGCATCGGCTTCTTCCTCTTTTGCTCAGTGGCATCATCGCCTAGGACATCTATGTGGTTCCCGCTTATCCGCTCTTGTCCGTCGTGGTGTTCTAGGAAATGTCTCTGGTGATGTTTCTTTAGATCAGTGTCAGGGCTGTAAGCTTGGCAAACAGATCCAGCTTCCATATCCCTCTAGTGGGTCTGTGTCACAGCGTCCTTTTGATCTTGTTCATTCAGATGTATGGGGTCTTGCACCTTTTGTTTCAAAAGGGGGTCATCAATATTATGTCATATTTATCGATGATTTCTCTCGCTTCACATGGGTGTATTTCATGAAACATCATAATGAGGTGTTATCTGTATATAAAACTTTTGCTCGGATGATTCGCACTCATTTTGATGCTCCTATTCGTGTTTTTCGGGCTGACTCTGCCGGGGAATATCTTTCGGGTGCTCTTCGCCAATTTCTTTCTGAGCAAGGGATTCTCACAATTTTCTTGTCCTGGTGCGCACGCTCAGAATGGTGTTGCTGAGCGTAAACATCGTCACCTTCTTGAAACTGCTTGTGCTCTTATGATTGCTTCCTCGGTCCCACCTCATTTCTGGGCTAAAGCAATCTCCACTGCCACCTATTTAACCAACATTCAACTCTCATCTGCTCTTAAAGGTGGCATCCCATATGAGCGCCTTTTTGGACATCCACCTGATTACTCTAGTTTTCGCCTTTTTGGATGTATGTGCTATGTTCTTCTTGCTCCTCGTGAACGCACTAAACTCACCCATCAATCTGTTGAGTGTGTTTTCTTAGGCAATAGTGCTGAGCACAACGGCTATTGTTGTTGGGACCCGACTGCTCGTTGTATGCGGATCTCTCGGGACGTTACTTTTGATGAGTCTCGTTCCTTCTATCCTCGGCCCTCCTCTGATGTTTCTCCTCAGGCTGTTGTTGAGCCTCTGTCCTTCTTGACTTTTCCTGATACACCTATCTCCACTGTGCTTCTTCCTTCGTCACCATCTCCACCTCCTAAACCATCTTCACCTCCTCCACCTTCTCCTCCGCTGATATGAACCCGCTAGGGTTTGTTTTCGATCTTTCGATGAGAGGTGTGGGATAACTCGATTGATGGGTGGAGACGACGTTCACGGCCCGACTATAGCCTTCCAAGCTGCGCCTTAGCAACCGATACACCACCTCCATTGGCTGCCGCGATCTTGTGGAGCGCGTCACCCAACCACTAGGGCACTCGTCCTGCAAGCAATCGAAGAACTAGCAAGAACAAGTATAGCAAGTACTGAATTACTAGATGTAGATGAAAGTTTAAAACTCAATCTCAATTAAGGTGGGGTTCCGAAGACAAGAAGACGGGCGGCTGGTCCAGCACGCGCGCTTACAAGCAAGTAGCGAGAGCTAAACTTGATCTAAACAAAACCCGACTATTCTTGGTGGCGGCTAAGGAGTATATGAAGGTGGAAGGACGACCAGGGGGGTGTTGGGGTCATTCTCCAACCCTAGGACGCGTCCCTAATGGACCCAACTTGATACACGGCCCATTGGACCAAACTAAGGTGACGCAGCACCTTTGGACAGACAAGCTCTCAGTAGTAATTCAGTCATTGCGGCCGCCTCAAAACAGATATAGACTTGATTCCAGACCCATATGAAAATAGACTTCATAAGGATTCCATGAAGTACTTGAACGCCCCAATCCGAGTCCGTATGCGACCGTGGTGACCATCCCAAGTTGGAGCTGTCCTGGAGTCCGAATTCAGCCTCCGCGAATCCTTGTCCCTTTCGGTCCTCTCCCTGGTTCCTAACCAAAACAAGAGTGCACGTGTCTCCATGGTCTAAATATGATGGACAGGAACTCAAGAGTGAACTTACTTGATGATTAATGTGACGAGCACGGGCGCGAGTAATAGGACCAGAAACTGGTACTCGTGTTGGCGTGGATGTATCGTTGGTGTTGATCTCCTCATCATCCTCCCCTTCTTGCATTTGAGGCGTCCTCGACTCAAACTCGTCTTCTCTCAAATATGGCTTCAAATCTGCAATGTTAAATGTGGGACTAACCCCAAATTCTGCAGGCAGAACGAGTTTATATGCATTATCATTAATTTTTTCTAACACTTTAAATGGTCCATCAGCCCTAGGCATCAATTTAGACTTTCTGAAATCAGGAAACCTATCCTTTCTCAAGTGCAACCAAACTAAATCTCCAGGTTCAAATATTAGTTCCTTTCTACCTTTATCACTAGCAATCTTATATTTAGCATTCATACGCTCTATGTTTTCTTTAGTTGTTTCATGCAGTTTTAACATCAATTCAGCATGCTTAGTAGCATCAAAATTTAGTTTTTCAGAAGATGGCAAAGGCATCAAATCAATAGGAGCACGAGGCAAGAAACCACAGACAATCTGAAATGGGCACATCTTTGTAGTAGAATGCAGCGAACGATTATAAGCAAATTCAATATGAGACAAATAATCTTCCCACATCTTAATGTTCTTCTTTAAAACAGCTCTTAACATAGTAGACAAAGTTTTATTGACAACTTCAGTTTGACCATCGGTTTGGGGATGACATGTAGTAGAAAACAAAAGCTTAGTCCCTAGTTTTCCCCATAATGTCTTCCAAAAATGACTAAGAAATTTAGGATCACGATCAGAAACAATTGTGTTGGGCACACTATGCAAACGAACAATTTCTCGAAAGAACAAATCAGCAATATGAGTAGCATCATCCGTTTTATGACAGGGTATGAAATGTGCCATCTTAGAAAATCTATCAACAACCACAAACACACTATCACGTTCCTTTCTAGTCCTTGGCAAACCCAACACAAAATCCATAGAAATATCTTCCCAAGGGGCACTAGGAATAGGTAGAGGCAAATACAAACCGTGTGGATTTAACCGTGACTTAGCCTTTTGACATGTCGTGCAACGAGCAACAAACCTCTCCACACCTCTTCTCATCTTTGGCCAAAAGAAATGACCAGCAAGTATGTCCTCCGTTTTCTTAGCTCCAAAATGCCCCATCAAGCCACCTTCATGCGCTTCCTGCAGCAACAACAAACGAACGGAGCTAGCTGAAATGCATAGCTTGTTAGCTCTAAACACAAACCCATCACTAAAGATGAATTTGTTTCAACCTTTCCCATCTTTACAATGCAGCAACACATCTTTAAAATTAGCATCATTAATGTATTGGTCCTTAATTGTTTCTAATCCAAAGATTTTGTAATCAAGTTGATTCAACAAGGTATATCTTTTAGACAAAGCATCAGCAATAATATTCTCTTTCCCTTTCTTGTGCTTAATAACATAAGGAAAAGATTCAATAAATTCAACCCACTTAGCATGTCTATGGTTCAATTTCCCTTGACTACGAATATGCTTTAAAGACTCATGATCAGAATGAATAACAAACTCTTTGGGCCACAAGAAATGCTGCCATGTTTCTAATGTGCGAATAAGAGCATACAATTCCTTATCATATGTAGAATAATTTAGAACAGGCCCGCTCAATTTTTCACTAAAATACGCAACAGGTTTGCCTTCTTGTAACAAAACACCACCCAGTCCAATTCCGCTAGCATCACATTCAAGCTCAAAAGTCTTATTAAAATCAGAAAGTTGGAGGAGAGGTGCATGTGTAAACTTATCTTTTAGCATATTGAAGGAGTTCTCTTGTACTTTGCCCCAACTAAAAGGCACTCCCTTCTTTGTAAGCTCATTCAAAGGTGCAGCAATGGTATTGAAGTCCTTCACAAATCGGCGATAGAAACTAGCAAGTCCTAGGAAACTCCGCACTTGTGTGATAGTCTTTGGTACAGGCCATCCCTGTATAGCTTCTACCTTGGCTTGATCAACCTCAATTCCCTGTGGAGTCACAACATAGCCAAGAAAAGACACTCGATCGGTGTAAAAGGTGCACTTCTCAAGGTTACCAAATAAACGTGCATCTCGTAAAACATTAAAAACAGCACGTAAGTGATCAAGATGTTCATCCATAGATTTGCTGTAAATCAATATATCATCAAAGTAGACTACAACAAATTTTTCAATGAAAGCATGCAGAACCTCGTTCATTAACCTCATGAAGGTACTAGGTGCATTAGTTAACCCAAAAGGCATAACTAACCACTCATATAAACCAAATTTAGTTTTGAAAACAGTTTTCCATTCATCTCCTAATTTCATACGAATCTGGTGGTACCCACTTCGCAAATCAACTTTGGAAAACACATTAGCACCACTCAGTTCATCAAGCATATCATCCAATCGTGAAATAGGGTGTCGATATCGAATGGTGATATTATTAATAGCTCTACAATCAACACACATACGCCATGTTCCATCTTTCTTAGGCACTAAAATGACAGGAATAGCATAAGGACTGAGGGACTCACGCACATAACTTTTGTCAAGTAGTTCTTGCACTTATCGTTGAATTTCCTTCATTTCTTCCGGATTAGTCCTGTATGGCGCACGGTTTGGCAAAGATGCACCAGAAATAAGATCAATTTGGTGCTCAATCCCTCGTATTGGTGGCAGCCCCGCTGGTATCTCACTTGGAAAAACATTTGAAAACTCCTGCAAAATGTTAGCAACAGTAGGGGGCAAAGAATGCTGCATATCGTGAACTGAAATCAAAGCACCCTTGCATACCAAAGCATAGGCAACAGAAGTGGAAGCAACCAATTCATTAATATCAGATTTAGTAGCAAGCAAGCAATGTTCTTTCAATCTTGTCTCATCTTTGTTACTACTAACAGATTTGACATTTTTATCGATCTCAGATTTAGTTTTCTTAGCTTTAGCAACATCATCACGCACAATGGCTTCAGGAGACATAGGGAGCAAAACAATTTTCTTATCATGGTGTATGAGAGAATACATATTTGATCTACCATGATGCATACAATCTGTATCAAATTGCCATGGTCTACCTAGCAGAATATGACAAGCTTCCATATGCACAACATCACAGTCAACAACATCATGATATGATCCAATAGCAAAATGAATTCGTACCAATCTCGTTACCTTAACCTTACCACTATTGTTGAGCCATCGAATGTGATATGGATGTGTGTGTGGTTTGGTTGTAAGTGCAAACTTCTCACCATATCGCTGCTAGCCAAGTTGTTGCAGCTACCTCCATCAATTATCAAACGGCACGAACACTCTTTAATGACACACTTTGTTTGGAACAGTGTATGCCGCTGATTTTGCTC
The DNA here is from genome assembly GCF_019320115.1 of Miscanthus floridulus. NCBI lineage: Eukaryota > Viridiplantae > Streptophyta > Magnoliopsida > Poales > Poaceae > Miscanthus > Miscanthus floridulus. The sequence goes on along the minus strand of NC_089594.1, from coordinate 51,924,091 downwards.
CGTCCTTCTCCATTTGTGCGCTAAGCACACGCTGCACAATGAGGCTCTCATAATGATCTGCATCCTTTACTCCAATCTGCTCTTCTGGTTGTTCCTCACTTCCTACATGGTCAGCAGCAAGCAAAGCAAGTGTATCTTCATCAAAATCACTAGCAGAGTAATACTCACCATCATCTTTGACGACCATAACACGCTTGCTTGGACAGTCACGCATCACATGTCCATATCCCTTGCACCGGTGACACTGAACGTCTCTTGTTCTACCTGTAGATGCCATGGATGAAGCACTCGTAGCAGGCTTCTGGGTCGTCTTCGCCACTGAATTTGTGGAAGTAGCGCGAGGTTTGTCGCTGGATGTTGGCATAGGAGCACGTGTGGTTGGAGTAGTAGTCGTGCGGGGCTGCCATGAATTAGTTTTCCCTGCAGAAATATTATTCTTGGCACTGGCACGTCGCCCCTGCACTTCTCTTTTAGCTTTACAAGCAAGATGAAACAAACGGGTTACGTTAGTGTATTCTTTATAATCAAGGATGTCCCGGATTTCACGATTTAACCCACCCAAAAATCTTGCCATAGTAGGTTTCTCATCCTCATCTAAATTACAACGCAACATACCCATTTGCAATTCTTGATAATATTCTTCTACACTTTTAGCACCCTGTCTCAGTTGTTGCAATTTATTTAACAAATCACATGCATAGTAAGAAGGAACAAATCTAGCCCTCATGATTCGTTTCAAAGCATTCCAAGTTCGTGGTATGTTATTAGGATTTTTCTTGCCATACTCTATCCACCAAACAGTAGCAAAATCAGTAAATTCACTAGTAGCAGCCCTAACACGTGTATTCTCAGGAAATTCATGACATGCAAACTTTTGATCAACAGCAATTTTCCAAGTAATGTATGCATCAGGATCATATTTACCATCAAAAGGAGGTATCTTAAATTTTATCTTACTGAAAGCATCATTATTATTGGGTACCTCACGTCGGCGGTGACCACCCATACCTCTACGATTATGGCGTAGGCGACGCCGGTCACGAGTGTCATGAGCATCATGTTTAGTATCAGCAGTATAATCATCATCATAATTATCTTCGAATCGCTCTTCATCCTTGTCTTCATTATGTTGCTCTTTGTCTTTCGTGTGGAAGTCATCAAAACGCTTCAGAAGAGCAGCAAGGCTTCTGTCCATACGGGCAACAGATGCCTCCAATCCTGTAAGCTTGGTGGTGGAGGCAAGTTGGGTGGCCTCCAGTTGCCCAATCTTGTCATTGGTCACCTGTAAATCTTGATCAAGTCCTTCTGTATGCTGCTGCACTTGCCTTGTAAAATGTTGAATGATGCTTTGGTGCGAGCAGATTGTGGCCTCTTGTCAACATCCTCTGATCTTGACATGGTTTAAAAGACAAGGGCAACAAGAAAAACATGTGAAGAAATAAAAGCCCTACAGCTATTAGGATGTAGCTACTGCAAGGCGCTCACTCTCAGCCTGTTACAAAAGCTCTTACCAATTCTTACCTTGCTCAACAGGAGGGAATGGCAGCCAACAAGTCTGCAACCGTGGAATGAAGTGTATCGGTGCCGCAACAACAACACCTGTCAAGCTGTAGTCGAAATATGTGGAGCTATAGGTGGGCTGAAGCAAGGAAGTACTAGTACCACTGTCAGTCACAGAAGCAAGCTGAATAATCGTTCAACGGTGGTACTGTGTTGGTCCTAGCCTAGACCGTGCTAGAGACGCGAGCCTGGGCACAAAGGAGGTCACAACACACCACCGGAAACAATGGAGAAGCACAACAAATAGCCCTCCTTTTTTTCTGTTTTTTTTTTCTTCTTTTTTTTTTCGGGGGATCCTTAAAACTGATTATATAAACAAAAAGGCTTCATAGGAGTCACACACCACACAAACTTTTTTTTTCGAAGGACGGGTATTCCGGTAAAAAAAAATACTCTCTCTCTCTATAGAGTAAAAACCGAACCAAAACGTATATGCAGGTCGTGGAGAGTTGGAGTATAAGTAGAACTACTGCTGCACAAAGATGTACTCAGATTCGGTCTCACAACAGCAACCAGGCCGCTGTCAATTCGGACTAAACACCGATTCCAACTCGAACTCAACACCACATGGTATTCGGTCTCAAACTCAGATTCCTACTCGGTCTTGAACACAAGGATGTATTCGAATTCAGCCAACAGAAGGTTTATATGTTAGCACACGGCTGTGACTAGAACGTGACAAGAACTCGAAACTCTAAAGGACAAAAACTAAGACCAGCAACTCGACACAACCGATGTAGCCGACGACTCAACAAGCCCTAACTAAGCAGTGCTAGCAAAGGCTCAAAGGGTTTATAGGATCACGGGTAAAACTAATCTACTATTTTTTTTTTGCTTTTCTGGACTATAGGAAAAAATTAGAACAATGAAAGGATTGGAAGACTCTCACCGATAAACCTTACTCTGATACCAACTGATATGAACCCGCTAGGGTTTGTTTCCGATCTTTCGATGAGAGGTGTGGGATAACTCGATTGATGGGTGGAGACGACGTTCACGGCCTGACTACAGCCTTCCAAGCTACGCCTTAGCAACCGATACACCACCTCCAATGGCTGCCGCGATCTTGTGGAGCGCATCACCCGACCACTAGGGCACTCGTCCTGCAAGCAATCGAAGAACTAGCAAGAACAAGTATAGCAAGTACTGAATTACTAGATGTAGATGAAAGTTTAAAACTCAATCTCAATTAAGGTGGGGTTCCGAAGACAAGATGGGCGGCTGGTCCAGCACGCGCGCTTACAAGCAAGTAGCGAGAGCTAAACTTGATCTAAACAAAACCCGACTATTCTTGGTGGCGGCTAAGGAGTATACGAAGGTGGAAGGACGACTAGGAGGGTGTTGGGGTCGTTCTCCAACCCTAAGACGCGTCCCTAATGGACTCAACTTGATACACGGCCCATTGGACCAAACTAAGGTGACGCAGCACCTTTGGACAGACAAGCTCTCAGTAGTAATTCAGTCATTGCGGCTGCCTCAAAACAGATATGGACTTGATTCCAGATCCATATGAAAATAGACTTCATAAGGATTCCATGAAGTACTTGAACGCCCCAATCTGAGTCCGTATGCGACCGTGGTGACCATCACAAGTTGGAGCTGTCCTGGAGTCCGAATTCAGCCTCCGCGAATCCTTGTCCCTTTCGGTCCTCTCCCTGGTTCCTAACCAAAACAAGAGTGCACGCGTCTCCATGGTCTAAATATGATGGACAGGAACTCAAGAGTGAACTTACTTGATGATTAATGTGACGAGCACGGGCGCGAGTAATAGGACCAGAAACTGGTACTCGTGTCGACGTGGATGTATCGTTGGTGTTGATGTCCTCATCATCCGCTGCCCTCTGAGTCTTCACATGCTCCTCGGTCCATTTATGATTCCAAACCTCCCGTGATTCACACCTACAGTCGTCGGCTCCTGGATTCCTCGCCTCCTATTGAGTTGCCTTCTGATGTCTCCTCTCCTGCTGAGCCATCTTCGGTTGACGATTCTTTATGTCAGCCCTCCTCTCATTATAATCTTCACGATTGTAGCTCGCTGAAGCCTCTTGATAGGTATGGTTTTGCTGGCACTGTCTTTTCTGAGCCGGCCACATACCATGATGCCATTTGTCATCCTGAATGGCAACTAGCCATGGCTGAGGAGATTGCTGCTCTTGAGCGCACCGGCACTTGGGACCTTGTCCCTCTTCCTTCTCATGCTCGTCCCATCACGTGCAAGTGGGTTTATAAGATCAAGACTCGCTCTGATGGCTCTCTCGAGCGTTATAAGGCTTGTCTTGTTGCTCGTGGTTTTCAGCAAGAGTATGGTCGTGATTATGATGAGACATTTGCTCCTGTGGCTCACATGACCACTGTTCGCACTCTCTTTGCTGTGGCCTCTGTTTGTGCTTGGTCCATTTCTCAACTTGATGTCAAAAATGCCTTCCTTAATGGTGAATTCCGTGAGGAGGTCTACATGCGACCACCTCCTGGGTATCTTGTTCCTGATGGCATTGTTTGCCGTCTTCGTCGCTCTCTTTATGGTCTAAAACAAGCTCCTCGTGCTTGGTTTCAGCGCTTTGCCTCTATGATCATTGCTGCTGGTTTTTCCCCAAGCAATCATGACCCTGCCTTATTTATTCACACATCCCCTCGTGGTCGCACTCTTCTTCTTCTTTATGTTGATGATATGATTATCACCGGTGATGATTCTGAGTATATTGCCTTTGTCAAGGCACGCCTCAGCGAGCAGTTTCTTATGTCTGATCTTGGTCCTCTTCGTTATTTCCTTGGGATTGAGGTCTCTTCCACCTCTGATGGCATTTACTTATCCCAAGAAAAATACATTCAGGATCTTCTTGCTCGCTCTTGCCTCATTAATCATCGCACTGTTGAGACTCCCATCGAGCTTAATCTTCAGCTCCGTGCTACTGATGGTAAACCTCTCACCGATCCCACTCGGTATCGTCATATTGTTGGGAGTCTTGTCTATCTAGCTGTGACCCGTCCTGATATCTCATATGCTGTGCACATTCTTAGTCAATTTGTTTCTTCTTCCACCCATGTCCATTATAGCCATCTTCTTCGTGTCTTGCGTTATCTTCGTGGGACCATTACTCGTCGTCTGTTCTTCCCGCGTTCTAGCTCTTTTCAACTCCAAGCCTACTCTGATGCTACTTGGGCTAGTGACTCTGATCGTCACTCTCTTTCTGCCTATTGTATTTTTCTTGGTGGCTCTCTCATTGCTTGGAAGACAAAGAAGCAGACCGCGGTCTCTCGTTCGAGTGCAGAGGCCGAGTTGCGAGCTATAGCTCTTGCGATAGCAGAGGTTACTTGGCTTCGATGGTTACTTGAGGATTTCGGTGTTTCAGTTTCTATGCCCACTCCTCTTCTGTCTGACAGTACCAGTGCTATCAATATAGCTCGTGATCTTGTGAAGCATGAGCTCACCAAGCATATTGGAGTTGATGCATATTACACTCGGGCTCAGGTGCAGGATGATGTCATTGCTCTTCGCTATGTGGCCTCCGAGCTCCAGGTGGCTGATTTCTTCACCAAGGCACAGACGCGAGTTCAACATCGTTTCTTTCTCTCCAAACTCAGTGTTTGTGATTCACCCTGAGTTTGAGGGGGAGTGTTAGATATATATGGTGTATAGCATATTTCCTCTTTGTGTAAGGGCTTAGATGCATATATGCCCAACTCATGTACATGTTTGGGTTGTTGCCCCCAAGAATGTAGTGAGCTTCGTTCCTTCCAACATATACACCAAGGAATAGAATGGAGAGAGTAGTTTCAGTTGCTGCACTTGTGTGTGTGTGTGTGCTGTATCTGTGCTCACCCCCTTCTACCTCCAGTCGAGGGTGTTGTGTGTGTGTGTTGAGGTGTTACTCACCTGTGCAGGTCAGTCGGATCCCAACAAGTGGTATCAAAGCCACGGTGATCGCTGGCGATGCTGAGTGGTGCGAGTGGTAGTGGGGACATGGACTCCACCCGCCTCCTCGCCGTGGCAGTCCTAGTCACTGCAGCGACAGGAGATTGTGGTGAGGTGGGCGGCGCAAATTGGCTAGTCCTCACCTGCACCAACTACGACGAGTGGGCGGTGTTGAAGAAGGTGATGCTGAAGGCGAGGAAGCTTTGGCGCGTCATCAACGTCGGCATTGAAGAAGAGGAAGACTGCGCGGCCATGGAGACGATCCTCAAGGCCGTGCCGTCGGAGTATGTGGAGTCACTAGGAAGCAAGGACTCCGCGAAGCTTGCTTGGGACGCCCTCAAGGCCATGCGTGTCGGCTTGGACTGCGTAAAGAAGGCCTGCGTAAGGAAGGCGAAGGCGTAGCAGCATCGGCGGGAGTACGAGGTGCTGGCATTCCGCGACGGTGAGGCGGCTGGAGGAGTTCACACTGCGGTTGCAGTCGCTGGTCAACCAGCTCGCGGTGCTTGGCGTTGTCATTGGCGATGAGGTCGTCGCCAAGTACCTAGTGGTGCCCGCCAAGTGCACGCAGATCGTGCTCTCCATTGAGACGATGATCGACCTATTGACGCTCTCCATCAAGGATGTGATAGGGTGTTACTTCTAGCTGCTAGTGGACGATTGCAGTCGTTTCATGTGGCTGCAGGTCCTAGCAAGCAAGGATGAGTGCTTATGGCCCAAAGCGACGCGGTGACCCCCTGCGTAGCTTCAGTGCGCTTAATGGCATTTTTGGGAGCCTGCTAACACCACAATTTTTTTTTTAGAAAAGCACAATTGTTTATGGACAGTGACATACCAAACAACAGTACAAAAAATACCAGTCTTAGCATAGCTGACATAAAGTTCCACTGTCAAGGACACAGTTTCTAGAGATGGCAGAATATAGCGTATTACACGTAGATCTAGTTACGTTGATTAGTACACGTGTCACAGGAGCACATAACAACAACAACAACAACATAGCCTTTCAGTCCCAAGCAAGTTGGGGTAGGCTAGAGTTGAAACCCACAAAGAGCCCTAGTCACGGTCACAGGAGCACATAGTTTAGCTATATTTTTTAAGGGAAGTGGCAGTTGCTCTTGAGCTTCTCTTGATCACAATGATTGGTAACAGAGCTTCCAACTTCGACTGGACAAGCCATCGCTGCCAGACTCACAGCTCCAAGCTAGGGAAGAAGCTGCCTAAATCATTGGAATTGAGGTCAGTGTTTGATATAGTACACCCAATGCTATCATTGTCATCTGGAAGGGAGGATCATAGGATGTGGTCACCGTTTGAGGAAGCTGAGCAACTACTAAAACAGCGATGAGGCATAAAATAAAAGATGACAAAAATACTGTGATGAGGCTGTCGGTCACATTGCAGGGATATGGTTAGTTTTTAAAAAATAGTATCACGGCATTTTGATGAGATGGATAAATATATATTATATAACTTAATGCAAGTTTTCTAAGAAGAGTCAACTCCTTTCACTACCCTGCATGACTAATTTTGGGAGCAAATTTTATTCATGTTTTAAGGAGACTATTATTTTCTTAATCATATTGATATCTATTTTCTTATCTAGAAACACCAATGCATCACATGTATTGATATATCTACAGAAATAATGAATTATGAGGGAGGCTGGAACCAAAAGGAACATATACACAAAGATTGAAGTGATGATAGAGGAAAGGAAGAACTCAAACAAAATAGAAGTGGTAACTGGAGATGCTACAATCAATGCAAATTAGGTCGATAAATATTGAGTGTGCGTGAACAAGGATGCCCAATCTAGCAGACTTTGGCAAGCATCCTGATAGGATCCACGTATCAATATATGTGTAAACATAAGAATAAGACATGGTAAATATGCATATGTGCATACAGTAAGCCTAAAAAGACTAAAAATAGAATTTACCAAGATGCTATCATGGCTATAGATATGCTACATATCCAGCATAGGCCAGTCAGCAAGTTCAATGAGAATTACATATATGATAACTGACTTAATCAGGAAATTTTATGAAAGGTGGGATTGTTGAATGACATTCTCCACTTAACAATACCGCAATGACATGCTGAAATTTTGACCATGCTTGGTTCATTTCTGAACTATGTATTTTTTCTGGTTCTTTTATGTTAAATGTGACTATGACCAATGACCATTGCGTCACCATGTCATTTACAACGTACAACAAGTCAAGAACTCAATCTTATCGCCACCCTTGATAATCATTGGCACACATGTTCATTCTAGGCCTTCTGAATTTGATTCTCAGTAAAAAGGGGGCAGACCCAGTGCCGGAGGCTCCCACATGAGGGGGGTCTGGGGAAGGGAAAAACCGAGGCAAGCCTTCCCCCCACAAAATCTACGGAGAGGCTTCTTCGAACCCATGACTTGGCGTGATTCTTAGTGTATTGGTGTATTATGGATTGGACTTTAATTACTTCTAAATAAAAAAAGAAGTAAAACATACTATTTTCAATCTGTGTGGGCAATTGAGCAATTGATGTTCGGTATTTTCTTGGTTGCATATTTCTTTTTCAACGCATACAAGTGAAATCAAGTTCTCTTAATCATTAACACTGATTCTTTTAGTGTGTCATTCATTATAAACATGATCATTAAATGCTTTAATTTCTTATTAGAATGTTTTCTCAAATGCTTCTTGACTTTGTTTGCAGCTTTGTCCATTCCATTTCATTCCTTCTGGTTTGCATGTTCCGGTAACAGCGATATACAATACAAGATATGGTGAGATCGAGGAGAGGCAAAGTATGAAAAATTCTATTTCTGGAAAGTTCATATTTCTTTCATGATTTCATGAAGCATGGGAGTGAATATGGGGCCTTAATACTGTCTCTATATCTCTATACCTAAAAATATCCCTTATTATTTACAGGTGAGCTGAGAAAAGAACTGCATATAAGGCTAGGACTTCCCTTAGATCGGCCTTTGTTGCGAATTTCTAATGCATTGACTTTTGGTGGCACGGGAAAGAGGAAGAAAAGCATGCCAAGAAGTGGTATTCATCATGCATATGTTGCAACATATACTACATTACTATGTTTTACCCCTGAATTACATGTGCGATCTTGCAGTAACTTTGTGCAAATTTGTTTCAGAGTATAATATATATAAAAACTGCAAAATATCATATTATACTATGTGAGAAGCTAATAACATCATCTAACATGAAGATAATAACTTATCTTTGTATATGTAATACTGTGCTAGTTAAGGCTTTCGTTATGTTTTCACATTCAGGTTCTTCGCTGCTTCAAGACGTCCACAGAAAAATTCCATCTAGTGGTGGTTAGTTCTATCTCTATTTCTTGCTTTAAGCAAAATAAGAAATTTGGTGAATGTATTCTTGAAGGAGATAGTGATGTAAAGTTTTATGTTTATTGCAGTATCTGGAGGTGTTATGTCTTTGATTGATGGTTCGTATGAGTATTATCATTACCTTCACGATGGTATTGATGACAATGTAATGTGATGCAGACAGCCAATCTAATTTTAAATTGTTTCTTCAGTGTTTGTTTAGATGGATATGATAATTTGTAGGTCTGCCTGGAAATTTCCTTCCCCAGAGCTCAGTGTGGGGGGGGGATTACATCTTACATTATTTCCTTGATGAATGCATAAGATCAATTTTATTAAAAAAATGTCTTTCCCTTCTAGATTGTTTCCTGTAGATGTTTAGGTGGTAAATTATATTAAGGTTGCTTTTGCAGTTTGTTTTATTCAACCTATATAGTGATTGCTTGCTAACCTTCATGATCATAGATCCATATAGTCCCATCGATATATGGTGTTGGTTACTGCAAATTTTGAACCCAAGTGTGATGAACTTGCAGCACAAAGAAAGATTTTATCTTGAAGCTTTGCACAATAAGCCATTTTCAAATTCTCAACCTGCAGGGGGTAAGACAGCTCCCGGGCATTGCATTAAGAAGAAGACCTTCTCACGCAGGTCGAGAAAACCCTTGAACCCCTACCCCACCCATAAACAGTGGCACCGTAGCCCATATGAGAACAGCCACGACCGGGGCCGGGCCTTAGACCTGTGCTTTGGCGTGGGACAAACAAGGGGATTTTTTTAACCCCAGCTTGAAATTCTCTCCCACGGGGTCAAATTCTAGTTACAACATTGCTAATGCAAATAAATTTCAATTGAAAGTTTGATGGTGTTAATTGCATAGTTCATGTACTTATATGATTAATACGGATTGATATTCCTCAATATCTTCAAAGTTCAGAACAAGACAGTTTTTACTCGAACACGCAAGAGAGCTGCGTCCCATTATATTAAGAAAAAAGGGCAAGAACCCTTACTAAACACACACACACACACAGATTGCACTGTAGACCTTTTCATGTTTATCCTGATTGCTATTTTATTTACTCTCGACATAGTGATAAATAAAATGCAGTATACAGTTTTCTGTTGATGTTTGTATATTTGTTACAAAAATCATTAATTGACCATAGAATACATTCAGAGGATATGCCTGTTATGATTTCTTGTGTATATTTCTTCAGTGATATGATCATGTTACAAATTATAATGTTGCATTTCAAAACTTCCTTTCTGAAATTGCCCCTGTTAGGCCCAGCATTGGGCTTTTATGAATTTCCTCACTATTTTGTAGAAATTAAACTGTTGTTCCCTCTTTTGGGTTGGCAAGTCTTAGTTCTCTTTCAATGTTTCAGGGATGGGGATGTGCATATCGGTCTCTACAAACAATTGTCTCTTGGTACAGATTGCAACAATATTCATCAATAGATGTTCCTTCTCACAGGTTTGTGCCTATTTTCCTTGTTGACTTGAATAACTATAACTTGGTCATATTGACTGCAAACTGACCCTAGGATTATGGTCAGTTGATAATTCTGACTTTCTGGCATTAGTATATCAAACAATCAGAAATGTGCAATTCTATCTGCATGTTGCATAAAGAGGAGGATGTGCCAAGTAAATCAATATAAAGCCTTATTACAAGACACCATCTTGCAATCTGCACCCATGAAAATTCAGAAAATGAACATACCTGCATTTCAATATGTGTCAAGAAAGCATCATGCATGAAGGTCCTAATGATGTTACCAACAATGTGAATCAAACATCCCTTTCTACCATTATTTGGTTCCTTCGTTTTGTAAGGGACTAAGGGCAATGTTTCCATGCCCATTCCCATATGCTACAAATGTTAGGCACAGCAAACTGTCACGCTGCAATTTATTTGTCAATATTGACGTGACCATATAATGTATAGTTTGAACAAATGCTTTTTAGTAGAAACATAGAGGAATCTTGTATTCTTGCCTGTTATTGAAATATATGATGTCAGTTTGATTCATATTGCTGTTCCAACTCCAACATTCCTATTCAGGGAGATTCAACAAGTTCTTGTTGAAATTGGTGACAAGGATTCATCATTTATTGGATCTTGTGAGTGGATTGGAGCCATTGAGCTAAGCTTTGTCCTCGACAAACTGCTGGGCGTGAGTTTTCACTATTCTTTTCTTCATGATTCTTTTCAACCTGGTGGACTGTTAATTTACTTTTCTCATATGTATTACGTGCTATGAAGACTTGTTTGGCATGTAAGCAACAGGAAGGTCACATTATCTACTGCCAAAAACTCACAAATGTTTGACAAATAGTCCATAACAAGCAAACCAGAATTTGGTTAGCAGATCTTAATTTCTGGCCCTTGGCCAAACAACACTGATGTACTGCCTCAAAAACATCTGCTCCTGTGATTTACTCCCTACTTTTTTTTTGAAAACGCAGGAGAGCTGCGTTTCATTGTATTATAGAGATGAAAAATAGGTTGGGTCCCCAACAGGATCCTCACTCATACGGGGACTAGATATGAGTGAGGCGATTACACAGAGTCATGGTTTAAACACATAGCAAACAAACATGACTCGACCTTAGCTAAAAGGACCTAGTCTGCAAGCGCCAGTCCTAGCCCTTGAAGCTTCTTCGCCCCAGCCATGCACCAGAGGCTGTGCTTGTTCTTCAGCTCACTCCAAATCATACTAATCGAAGGAGAAGCCCCCTCAAAAACACATGCATTCCTATGTTTCCAAATAACCCAGGCCCCTAGAATAATTAAAGAGTTCACTCCTTTCGTGTGCTCCTTACTTACTCTGCGCATCGTCTTGTGCCACCAGTCAGCAAAACTCAGTTCGCTTTGTTGGGGGACTGAATCTGCTAGGTTCAATGGAGTGAACAATTTGAACCATACTTGTCTTGCCACCACACATGATGTTAAAAGATGTTGTATTGTCTCATCTTCTTGATCGCATAGAGGGCATTTATCCAGATACTTACAGCTTGGAAGCACGGAATGACGTGGCAAAGGAGCGTCTCTTCGACCGCGCCTGCTCCACATGCCCGGTGGGTTCCACCGGGTCTTTTTCCACGACTGGTACTGGCGCTGGGGTTTGCTCTTCGACACTTCCTCCGCTTGTCCTCTGTGTTGCAGTGGTCGGTGATGCGATCACTGCTGGCACAGAGGAGCCACCCTGCTCTGTCGCCTCCATTTGTCTCCTCTTTCGAGGGACGAGTCGGAAGATGTCCAAGCATCCTCTGTTTCATCGTCTGAAAGGGGGAAGATGGCCTGACGGCGTTTGTTGGCCGCCGGCCGCTTGCCAGCAGCCCTGGCCGTTGCCTCCTCCCCAACCCCAAGTACCGCCCAGTCGACGTCTTCGGTCTTGGCACTGGTCTGGGCGGTTGGGCCGGCAACTTGCGGCCAATCCACACCAGGGGGTGGAGACACGTACACTGCTGCCCGGTCACGACCATTGCTCTAGTAAACATAAAGGCAACAACATAGTCAAATTTTGTTACAACATAACTCTGCAGGTACAAGAAAGTATCATTTACCTTTGGGGGAGGTCGGGCCAGCTTGAAGGCATGCTCGATGTCGCTTAACCTGACATAATTGGGATCAGCTAAGTTGAATAGCTCCTCAATCCTGGCCTTGACTTCGATCTTGTCAAGCGCCTCTTTCCTGATCCTCGTTGGATCTGCGCTCCCCTGTTATTCGTATCCAGGATGCACCCTCTTCTGGCAGGGCTGGATCCTTCGGCTGATGAAGTTTCCGACCACACTTGGACCGTCCAGCTTTCCCCACGGGATCATCCAAAGCAGTTCTGTGATCTGCTCCAAGTTCTCGGGCTTCTCTGACCAGCTGTTCTTCTTCTCCGGAATCAACCCCACGTCGCACAGGGTGATCGTGTTCGGCTCTTCGCGGATGTAGAACCACTTCTTGTACCATTCGTCTAGTGAGGTGTTCCAGGGGCAGTGCAAGTACTGGGCCTTCATACCGTCACGCAGATTGAGGTATACGCCTCCGGCTATCTTCGAGCCGCCGCTCCCTTTCTTTCGCAGACAGAACAGATGGCGAAAAAGGTTGAAATGGGGCTGGAAGCCACCATAGGCTTCGCAAAGATGGATGAAGGTGGAGACAAGAAGAATCGAGTTGGGATGCAGATTGCAAATCCCAATCTCGTAATACAAGCAGAGCCCCTGAAGGAAAGGGTAAGCTGGAACCCCAAAACCCCGCTTGAAGAAATCCTCGAAAACCACAATCTCACCTGGTTGTGGATCGGGGAAGCTTTCTTCCTTTCGGCGTACGCCATCCCATGAGTGCCTTGTTGTAGAGCACTCCCATGGCGACGTGGTCTTCGATGGTCTGCTCATTGCTCCTTGACTTCCACCACTCCTTCGCCATGACTCCCCCTTTCTTTCAGGGCGTCTCTCTTCGCCATTAATCTGCCCTTGCTAAAGGGGTGGATGCGGTGGAGGGGGGACTGGTAATGATTTTCGGAGGAATAGGGTTCGGCAAGAGGAAGAAGGTTGCGGCGGCAAATGACAATGGGGATCGGTAAAATGTAACTTACCAGTTCTATATTATAAATAACCAAGAGCTCCGTCGTTTCGTCCGCCCGAGATTCTTGGGAGACGTGTGCACGTGCCGCAGACGGTTGTTTTCACAACCTCGAGATCTACGCCAATAAACGCACCCCTTCGTTACCAGTGTACGCGCCTCTTTGTTGATAGTGTGAGAGGGCCCACACTGACGCACCTCCATACAGGTGTCAAGCAACTCTTTGCCAGAAGGAGTAAGAAGACAGAGTGACGCGCTATACCCGTCTGCTTTTTTGACCAGACGTGTCAGATTGGATTTGACAGAGTAAGGAGATAAAATAAATACACCAAATAATAATACAAGCGGCGTTCGTTTTTTCGCTGCATGTCTTATGCTCAAGGATGTACCAGACCACTGCCATGCTCGGGGACTGTCCAGACCACTGCCGTGCTCGGGGACTGCTCCGACCACTGTCGTGTTCGGGAACTACTCCGACTACTATTGTGCTCGGGGACTGTCCCGACCACTGCTCGGAGATCGTTCTCCTCGGCTACATGTGATTTGTACTCACATACAGTTGAGAGACTTTTATTTAGACCTTGCTACAAGGCTCATACTTCGCCTTCCAACAAGCTCGGGGACTACATTGGTACGATGCACCTGCCGGTGCATCTCGTATCGCCTGCATGACAATTGGATTCTTAACTTCAGTAGAAATTCTTTTTTAGACCCTGGCACCACGTGCCTGCGTCACCTACTACCAGGCTCGGGGACTAAGTGGGCACAATTCACCGTGCGGTGAATGTGTTTATTTATTCGACCCCTATGCTTTGACTGAATGTAAGGATTACTATCGTGCTCGGGGACTGTCCCGGCCACTGCTCGGAGATCGTTCTCCTCGGCTACATGTGATTTGTACTCACATACAGTTGGGAGACTTTTATTTAGATCTTGCTACAAGGCTCATATTTCGCCTTCCAGCAAGCTCGGGGACTACATCGGTATGATGCACCTGCCGGTGCATCTCGTATTGCCTGTACGACAATCGGGTTCTCAACTTAACTGGGAATTCTTTTTAGACCCTGGCACCACGTGCCTACGTCACCTACTACCAGGCTCGGGGACTAAGTGGGCACACTTCACCTTGTGGTGAATATGTTTGTTTTTCGACCCCTACGCCTCTGATGATCAAGGGTGGTACGCTTTAAGATTCACTTACATTTCTTTTCAGAAATACAAGTGGGCACACTTCACAGGATGGAAATCTTTTTCTTTTTTCTTAAGAGCACCATACATTCTTCGGACAACCTACTTTCTCCGGCGACAACGGTGGTCAGAGACGTCAAGGACTCAAGCCTTACTTGTCGGAGAAGGTTAAAACGGCGTGTCGCAGGATAATACATGGTACTCGGGGACTAGCTGTGGGGGTATTAACCCCTATACCCTTATGGCTAGGCTTGGGCCGGCCCGGATCAGTGGGACCAGTCCACCAAAAGACGACGCGCGGCCCGGCCAACCTGTTCGGAGTCCCGCACAAGGAGTCAAGGCAGATTTGGCGATCAAGCAAGATCCTGGTCGGTTGGAATAGGAATCCTTATCCGGCCACATATGCCAATTGTAACTGGCTAGGATTAGTTTTCAGATCTGTAACCCGCCTCCCGGATTATATAAGGCGGGCAGGGGACCCTTATAAAAAACATCTCTCATTGGCATACAGCAATACAAATCAAACGCAGGACGTAGGTATTACGCCTTCTTGGCGGCCGAACCTGTATAAAACCTCGTGTCTGTCTTGTGTCACCGTCTTGTTTGTGGCTTGCGCATCTATCTGCCGACAATCTACTACCTTAGGCATACCCCTAGATAGACTACTAACCAAACACAATAGTTTGCCGACCATATTTCATGGACTGCCGACCATCTGGTTCCTGATTACATCCGAGGAGGTCCAAACACATAGGTCCATACCATTTCAAACAGAGAAAATTGGATTTCACATAGGCTCCTCGTCTCTTCCTCCCTAGAGTTTTGAGTTCTGTGTTTGCCTGTGGGGGTATTAACCTCTATACCCTTACTGCTAGGCTTGGGCCGGCCCGGATCAGTGGGACCGGTCCACCAAAAGATGACGCTCGGCCCGGCCAACCTGTTCGGAGTCCCGCGCAAGGAGTCAAGGCAGATTTGGCGATCAAGCAAGATCCTGGTCGGTTGGAATATGAATCCTTATCCGGCCATATATGGCAATTGTAACTGGCTATGATTAGTTTCCAGATCTGTAACCCTGCGCCCCGGACTATATAAGGCGGGCAGGGGACCCCTCTAAAAAACATCTCGCATTGACATACAGCAATACAAATCAAACGCAGGACGTAGGTATTACGCCTTCTTGGCGGCCGAACCTGTATAAAACCTCGTCTCTGTCTTGCGTCACTGTCTTGTTGGTGGCTTGCGCATCTGTCTGCCGACAATCTACTACCTTGGATATACCCCTAGGTAGACTACTGACCAAACACAGTAGTTTGTCGACCATATTTCGTGGACTTGCCGACCATCTGGTTTCTGATTACATCCGAGGAGGTCCAAACACATAGGTCCATACCATTTCAAATAGAGAAAATTGGATTCCACATAGGCTCCTCGGCTCTTCCTCCCCTAGAGTTCTGAGTTCTGTGTTTGCCTGTGGGGGTATTAACCCCTATACCTTTACGGCTAGGCTTAGGCTGGCCCGGATCAGTGGGACCGGTCCACCAAAAGACGACGCGTGGCCCGGCCAACCTGTTCGGAGTCCCGCGCAAGGAGTCGAAGGCAGATTTGGCGATCAAGCAAGATCCTGGTCGGTTGGAATAGGAATCCTTATCCGACCACATATGGCAATTGTAACTGGCTAGGATTAGTTTCCAGATCTGTAACCCTGCCCCCCGGACTATATAAGGCAGGCAGGGGACCCCTCTAAAAAACATCTCTTATTGGCATACAACAATACAAATCAGACGCAGGACGTAGGTATTACGCCTTCTTGGCGGCCGAACCTGGATAAAACCTCGTATCTGTCTTGCGTCACCGTCTTGTTTGTGGCTTGCGCATTTGTCTGCCGACAATCTACTATCTTGGGCATACCTCTAAGTAGACTGCCGACCATATTTCGTCAACAGTGGCGCGCCAGGTAGGGGGTGTGCGTACTGCTCTCCAAGCAAACAAGATGGTCATCATCTCCGGCTTCATGGCTACGCCGAACAGCTTCACGTTCACTGTTGGCCAGATCACCTGGACCACCGGCTCCGACGACATCATCGCCATGACCTTGGAGGAGGCGTGGATTCAGTCTGCGCCGACCACTGCTTCACCTGCATCGGCTACGGCTCCGACCACGGCAGATACGGCTCCGACCACGGTGGATACGGCTCCGACCACGACGGATACGGCTCCGACCACGGTACATCTGGCTCCGATCACGCCTGCATCATCTTCAGCCACGCTGACAACTCGTCATCCGCTTCCCCGCTACAAAGGGAAGCAGATCGACAACACTGACCTGCTCGACTCCATCGATCGGGTCGGCACCAAACTCGCTGAAACCCTAGCTCTGGTAAGTACGATTCAAAGTCAACCTAATGAGCAGGTAACCGCTCCTCACAACAGATCTATCCGATCAGCTCGGACCAGTCGTCCTGCACGACTTGGTACAGATCTCGTGGTCATATCTACTCCTGAAGGGCGCTCCGTTCATCGCCGGCCAGCCTTCGCGACGGGTATTCAGCTCTCCGAGTACGAAGCCTCGACGGAGAACCACCAGGTCCAGCCCTACGGCCTGCGAAACGCTGCCTCCAGCTACGCGTATAACCTACAACGCCGCTTAGATCTGTGTTTTATGCATCGACTTCAGCCGAAGCCTCGCAACTTCGTCAACATGATCCGGATTGAAGATTATCAAGAAGGATCCGTCCACACAGTCCAAGAGGGCGACTCCAGCTCCTCGTCTGGCATCGCATCTAATGCATCTGTCCACACCGAGCTTCAGCATCACGAAGATGAAGGCGTCAAATACGATCTGGATATCCCAGACCACGCCCCGGGGTTCTCACAATTCCCGTCTTTCCCGCCAAGACGAGGGGATTTGATCCATGTCGTCAGCAATGACGAGCCGCCAGCAGTTAGCGAAACAGAACAAGAAAGGATTGCACACGAAGCACGCAATATTGACCAGTTTAATCGTCGACAAATCGAAGCCGAAGCAGACCAGAAGGCACGACGCATAAGGGTCCAGCCACGTGACCTCAACGATGCTTTCGACAGGGTGGGGGATAGACAGGTCTTCAGGACTCCAAGCGCCAACGTAGCCGTCGCCATGGCGACAATGCAACGGCTACCCAACACACTGGAAACCCAAGCAGTTCGTGATGAAATACAAGCTTATCTGACGGTTGCTATGGCCTAGACCGCAGAGATTGTAAACCAAGCCCGGGCTCCATTCGTCTCAGTCGAGTCAAGCCACAGCCGCCAGCACCCAAGTCGCTCACAGCCACTCAACCAACGTGGCTCGCGCAACAACGACCCATCAGACAACCGTCAAGGCGAAAACGGTGGCCATGATGGTGGCCAGGATGACAACCGCCGTCGGGACGACAACCGCCGCGACGTCCGGGACGATAACCGCCGAGACAACCGCGACAATCGCCACGATAACGACGGTCGCAGGCCTAATCCAGATGGCAATCGAGATCGCCGCGATGGCAATAACGATCTCCGCCATTACCTCGGTGGACGCGATCTGCGCGCTCGCATCAACCAGAGAGCTGACGATCGAGCATCCCACGAAAGTTATCACCGTATGGAATATGACACTGCCCACGGCCCGTCGGGTTTGAAGCAGTTTACTCCACACCTTCGTCAAGTCATATGGCCCAAGAATTTCAAGCTCGAGAAACTTTAGAAGTACGACGACAAGGAAAACCCCGAATTATGGGTCATGCTCTACGAAACTGCGTGCAGATCAGCCATGGCTGACGAGCACGTCACGTCTAACTATTTCCCAGTCGTTGTTGGCCATGCAGGTCACCAATGGCTGGTCTGCTTACCGGCGAACTACTTTGACTCTTGGCAGGAGCTCAAGCAAGCCTTCATTGACAACTTCATTGCTACTTGTGAACAACCAGGCAACAAATACGATCTACAACGGATTCGAGATCGAAAAGATGAGCCACTGTGCGAGTACGTTCGGCGTTTCTTGGAGATGCGCATCAAGGTCCCATCAATCTCCGACAACGAGGCAATCGAGGCTTTCATCACTGGCCTCCACTTCCACGACGCCCTAAGGGACAAGCTCCTCCGCAAGAGACCTGAATCGGTCACAGCGCTCTTGGCCACCGCTAAGAAATATGCGGACGCCGACGATGCTAAAAAGATAATTATTGAAGAAGCAGCTAGGGTTCCACGCTCCGACCACCCCCCACACCGCGACGACTACCGCGGCAATCGTGGTCGGAACGACAATTTTGACCGCCGCAACCAGCGCAACGACTCCCGCGACCACCGCGACCAACGTAATCAGCGGCGTAATCGCCGTGACGATTACAGGAGCAAGCGTGCTCGGGAAGACGACTGGCGAGGTCAATACCGTTAAAAAGGGTGGCGGACGTCGTAACTATGAAGACGACTACGCCAAAGCATTGAAAGGGCCCTGCCAGCTCCATCCTAAGTCAAACCATACCATGGAGAATTGCCACGTTCTCAAGTCTATCTACACGCGTCAACGGGCTCCGGATAC
The DNA here is from genome assembly GCF_019320115.1 of Miscanthus floridulus. Classification (NCBI taxonomy): domain Eukaryota; kingdom Viridiplantae; phylum Streptophyta; class Magnoliopsida; order Poales; family Poaceae; genus Miscanthus; species Miscanthus floridulus. The sequence goes on along the minus strand of NC_089594.1, from coordinate 51,904,946 downwards.
GTCCGACAAGCCTAACGACGCAGGGGAGCAGCGCAACGAGGATAACGACGACGACGATGCAGACCCTCGTCACAAGTACGTCAAGCCAACCAATCGCGTACACACCATCATCGGAGGCAAAGTGTCCATCGAGACCAAACGAGAACGCAAGCTGCTCGCCCGCGCTTGCTTGAACGTGGCCAACACCAACAACCTCCTCGCCGATCTCCGGCTCCCTCCGTGGTCTCACCGCGAAATCTCCTTCAGCAGAAAGGACCAATGGACCGCAATACCTGAGCCAGGACGTTTTCCCCTGGTCCTCGATCCTTGTATCAACAAGGTTCAGTTCGACAGAGTACTGATCGACGGCGGCAGCTCCATCGATATACTGTTCAAGAACAGTCTGCCCGCCCTGAAGATAGCTCAGGCGGACCTCAAGCCGTACGAGGCACAGTTTTGGGGTGTTCTCTCCGGACAGAGCTCTACACCTCTCGGGCAGATCACGCTACCTATGCAGTTTGGGACCCCGGACCACTTCCGCACCGACTACGTCAACTTCGTGGTCGCTGACTTCGACGGCACCTACCATGCTATTCTTGGTCGACCGTCGCTCACCAAGTTTATGGCCATATCTCATTACAGGTATCTGGTGCTCAAGATGCCTACCGAGAAAGGAGTCCTAACCCTCCGAGGCAACGTGTACGCAGCTTATACCTGCGAAGACGACAATTTTAAAATAGCAGAGGCTCACGACCTCTCTATTCGCATGGCTGAGACCATGCTCGACGCCAAGAAGACCTCGACCGATCACCTGGAGATCCCGGAGCTCGAGGCTCCACGCAAGAACATCAAGTCCAAGGAGCACAAGGTGATTCAGCTGGTCGACGGTGATCCCAGCAAAACGGCCCTTATCGGGGCCAACCTGAATCCCAAATAGGAAGACGCGCTCGTCAGGTTCTTGAGGAGCAACGTGGATGTGTTCGCATGGAAACCTGCTGACATGCCTGGTGTATCTCGGAACTTGATCGAGCACTCATTGAATGTCAACGGCAAGGCCAAACCTATCAAGCAGAAGCTACGACGGTTCGCTCGCGACAAAACGGAGGTGATTAGGGTAGAAGTTACACGGCTTTTGGCAGTCGGATTTATCAAAGAAGTGTATCATCCGGAGTGGTTAGCCAACCCGGTTCTTGTACGCAAAAAGAATAATGAATGGAGAATGTGTGTTGATTATACTGATCTCAACAAACACTGCCCTAAGGACCCCTTCGGCTTACCTCGCATAGACGAGGTCGTAGATTCAACCGCCGGTTGCGAGCTGCTTTCCTTTCTCGATTGCTACTCTGGTTATCACCAGATCGCTCTAAAAAATGATGACCAGATCAATACATCTTTTATCACGCTAGCTCAAACTAAACTTAGTAAATTTTAAAGACTTTGCTCACTCTTAACACGTAAAGAAGTAACAAGCAAACTTCACATAATCCAAACGCCTGTCAAAATTTGAGAACTTTGAAAATTCACATTTTTCCTATAACTAAATTTACGCTAGCTCAAACTAAACTTAGTAAATTTTATCCAAATATTAAAATAATTCATTTTATTTAGTGTTTTCTATGCACAACCCAAAATCAGAAAATTTGGGGTGTGACAAACTACCCCACATAATGGGAATCTTGTCTCGAGATTCGGAGAGACTAGGGAGAAAGATAAAGATCTTTATGCCTCCACACTTTCCTTGATTCGGGAATTCATGAGATGAAGGAATGAACTTGCATGATAAAGTGGATTTGGGAGTTGCACAGGATAGCAAGGAAGATAAAGGTCAACGATGTTTTGTAGAGGATGCTACCCCACTTAACAAGAGTTTTGCTAAACTCTGAATATTCCATACGAAGATCCTCGTGTTGGTGTAGTCTTCAGGGCCTTCCTTTGGATCACAAAGATAGGGATGACAAACAAGCAACACACCAAACAAGACAAGCATGCATAACAACATCGAAACTACACGTGCTTCTGTAGCAATGGCGGGCATCCTAATGAGTGGATTATGATGAAAGGCCATCGCAAATTTGAATAAGGTGAGATCAGAAAACTTTAGTAAACCAAAGAGAAAAAAATCAAGGAGATAAGAAACAATAGCTCAAAGGAAGGTATCAAGGAGAGTAGACAATAGGACAAGGATGAGAAATAATCAATTCAATAAGTCAAGGAGATGAGAAAGTAGTTTTGTAGCAAAATAATTTTTAGAAGGCGACCAGTGCTAACTTCATACGTCCTACAGTCAACACCGCTCTGATAACAATCTGTCACATCTAGTTTTAAAGACAACTAAGTACTAACTATATGTGTGTCCAGGAAGTCAAATCACACATATAGCGATAAATTATAATAGTATTAAAAGACAATGCTTTATTATATAACGAAACATACTCATATTTAATACTTACATCAGAGTACCGTGGAACGGTAGCTAATCTTTAGGCTCCATTCTTCACAGAGACGACTGATCGGGGGCTACGTATGTCAAACACTTCTGATAGTCTTATGAGAACTCCTTCGTTGTCTTTACCAATTTTCTGAGCAACTTTTACCAGAGTCTGGGGGTGTGGGGAAATAGCAATGGTGAGCACATGTCCTACTCAGCAAATATAACACGGGGTTCATGAGGCTCAAAAGGCTAACACTGGTTTAACTATGATTAGCTTTTAATTGTCACAATTTTAGCAATTGAGTAGCAACAAGTTTATCACCAGCCCATGTAAACACATGATCAGTAAACATGAATAATGAATAGCATAAACAGTAATCACTAATGAGCATCTTTATCATTCAGTATCATCAGTGTTCATCATCTATTCCGTAAGGGTTCCAATGCCGCTCATGACCATGAGCATGGCTGATATACCAGTTTTACACTTTGCAGAGGTTGTACACTTTCACTATGAGTCGTGTTACCTATATGCTCGGGTTTATAACTCCCAAAACACTTTCAAGGTGAGCAGACAGTGTACACTACGAAGCTTTTCCCCTGTCGTTCTAATAAGGAGCAGCCGCTAAGGATTTCATCTTCTAAGTGTTGTGGAGTCATCTTCAAAAGTGGCACTGATACACGCAGCATAGTACACACCCTGGGGATGAGGCCCATACCTCTTGCCTTTTCAGTAAACTGCTATAAACTAGAAAGAGTAAGGTATTAGACTAAGACCAGAGCCATGTAGTTCTCATGGTTGTACTATAAGTCTCGGATGATTACTTATAGATAATTCCTTAGGGAGAGGAATCTGAGGCATATAGAAAGTAGCTAAACACTCCAGCCCCCTATTTTCAAGTTGTTAAAAAGTCATATTTTAATGTTTATTGCATATTCTATTAGTCAAGTTACAAGATCATGGTTGTAGTTGAGCACTAGCAAAGCTATCTAAAGCAATACCTCATAGGAATCAAGGTACAAATATAAATGACTAGGATATCCTTAGTGGTAGTCAAGGTAGACACGTACAGTATGAATTAAATGATTAAAGGTGTATAGGACAACAAGAAAAATCACATACTATACTTGCCTTAAACTTGTTTTACACCCAAAGCAACTTGCTCAGAGAAGCTTCAACTTTATCTTCCATTCTGCAGCTTCTGCAGCTTCGTGCACTCAACTTCTGACCTCCACTGCTTACGTACGGTTCTCTTCTACTCGTGGCAAACACCAAGCATAAAGAACATACAAGCAAGCAAGCAAAGTAAATTAAGAACAATACACCAATCATAACAAAAGCTTTAAAACAACATACTAGGAGGGAGCTCATGGTTACGGTCACAAGAACGCAAGAGATGCAAAAAACGGAGCTAACGGCTAAAAACAAATGACTATTGAAAGATTTAATTATATTATAAAAGTGAGGAAACAACTACAGGTTTGGTTTATTTTAATTAAGAAAAGTCATATGAATGACAACACAGGTTAGTCAATTTGTATTTCGTTCCGAAATCAAATTAAACCTAATCATATTTTATTCATAAATGTTGTAGTATGAATTAAGCAAATTAAACCGTAACCTTACAAAATAAAGTAGCATGTGAGAACACCTATTTTTTAAATATATGCAACGTGGTTTAACTGATCAAATTATAAATAAAGAAAACAACGTGGTCTAACTAATCAAATTATAAATAAAGAAAACATATTCATGTAGCAATTAATCATATTTAACATTTTTGTACATGAAATACCGTAGTGTAACACCTATATTGCTTTTAGAATAGAAAACTAGATACATATAGGTTAATCAAATTAATATTTAATTATGAACACATAATCATACGGCATGAAGAGGAGCATGAACTTGGTTGATGATCTATGGATTGGGTTAACATGGAAAACAGAGACTTCAAAGAGGAGCATGTACGTACTGCGATCATCTTTGAGCGGGTCACATATGTCAATATGATCTATGGATTGGGTTAACATGGAAAACAGAGACTTCAAAGAGGAGCATGTACGTACTGCGATCATCTTTGCGCGGGTCACATACGTGATCTGCATTTACGGTGGTTACGGTGGCTGGTTGATGATTATTGTTCATATATGAGGCATGGATCGTTAGTATTTTCTGGCGTTGACGGATGAGACCAAGATGACAGCAGGGAGAAAGGGTTTCGGTGGACTGCAGTGCTTGGCCAGTGGATGCGTACGCCGATAGCTAATCATTTGAATAAAACGACCATACAGTACATGAAATTGATTATAGGCAAAATATTAAAGCCCATGCCGTACATGGCTTTCCAGGCCTGCCTGATGCGGCTTGCTTGCTTCTGCTTTGCAGCTGGCCGGACGGCAGCGCGGTGGCGACGGCAACGGCAACGGCGACGGCGATGGCAACGGCGAGAGAAGGATGAGAAAAATCTAATTTACTATATGAGGGATTTTTCAAACTAGGGGCTCATCTTATGGTAGTTTGGGTGTGCTTTGCCTATGTGGTTGGTACAAATATATAGGGAGAAAAACTCCCCACCTCTATATCAACTAGCGATACGGTAATAATTAACGTTGCACCATCCACCTGCACTAATGGACCTAAATAATCATTCAAGCCCATTAGTAAATAAATGCATGGGCCTTTAAGATTTATTAGGATTATTGCACATGGGCTTTGAGCGTTGGGGAAAATGAGAGATTTATTATTTTCGGAATTAATTAATTTCGTGGATAAAATAATTCTATAAAAGTCTAGAATTATTATTTAAGCCGCGAAACATACTCCGAAAGCCCTAAAAATTCAGGGAAAATTCCCATAGACATTATGGAACATGAGGAACCCAAATAAAGTATTTGGAGCCCATGATAAGATAATTTGGAGCATCTAAAAATTAAATTATGTTCACAGACAAGTACGAACAAGTTCCAGAAAAAGCTGGAAAAATTCCTGAAAAGTTTGTAGAGATTGATTGATGGACGAGAAACTGAAACGAGTGATTTACGTTACAAAGAAAAGATTTTAGGAAGCTCCGAACAAAAACTTGAGCCGAGAAACAAAAAATTTGATTGTAGAAAAAGATAAAGGCGTGCCGGAGAAGGAAAATCGATCTACTAACGTATTTTAAAGACTTTGCTCTCTCTCAACACATAAAGAAGCAACAAGCAAACATCACATCATCCAAACGCTCGTCAAAATTAGAAAACTTTGAAAATTCACATTTTTCCTATAACTAAATTTGCGCTAGCTCAAACTAAACTTGGTAAATTTTATTCAAATATTAAAATAATTCATTTTATTTAGTGTTTTCTATGCACAACCCAAAATCAGAAAATTTGGGGTGTGACAAGGCCTCAGTCCGCGCGGCATCCGCGTGCGCCTATCCCCCTCAGGACAGTACTCAGCAAAATCTCCATATGAACATCTCTTTCAAGGATCAATTCTATTTAGACCTTGGGAACTTATTTGGAAGACCTGGGCCCCCGGAAAATGCAAGTTCTTATGGTTAGTCCAACATGACAGGTGTTGGACGGCTGATCGTCTTGCCCGTCGAGGTCTGCCTGTCCGGAACGTTGTCCTTTATGCGATCAGGAGCAAGAGACAATTAAACATCTTCTAGTATCCTATCCCTTTGCAAGGCAATACTGGTATTCCCTGCTATGTCAGGTTGGGCTGCAGCAATTCGCTCCTCAGGCAACTGATATGGTGTTCGATGATTGGTGGAATAGATTGTGGCATGCTGCTCCGGAACAGCAAAAGAAAGGTCTCAATTCTCTCGTTCTAGGTGCTTGGGTTCTTTGGACTCACCGCCATTCTTGTGTTTTTGACGGAGCTGCTCCTAGCATTGCAAGGGCTCTTAATATTAGCAGCGAGGAACAGTGTCTTTGGGAGATAGCCGGCGCACGAAGCCTCTTCCTTGACTACCCCGGCACTTTTGCCTTAGAGTGGCCTAGTTGTTGGTTTTGTGGTCGTCTTTTTATATTTAGCAGGCGAAAATGTAATCTAAAACTTTAGTTTGGTGTGTCTAGAGTGTGTATGGGTGTTTGGGTTCTTGTCCCGTATTTTCTTCTTAATATAATGAAGCGCAGCTCTCCTGCGTTTTCGAGAAAAAAGACACAAGATAGTTGATTGATTATCAGGGATATGAGGTTACACATATATATGCAAGGATGTCCTAGGTTTATAGAAATAGAACCAGCGGGGGATCCTTGCTTATTAGATAACTATCAATCAATCAATCTCAATCTATCCTAACCATATAAGCACTAGGCCTGTCTAACACTCCACATCATTGTCTTCACCTCTGCTCGACACCCTGTCCTTTCCTTCGTGCCATTGTCTCCTCTGCCCGGATCGGCCTATCTCTACTCTGAATCGGCCTTCCCTGCCTAGAATCGGCCTTTCTTCGCCCCATCGTCTTCTTTCCTTTTTTTTGGCGAGGAAGGTCGTCTTTTATCTAGATGAGAGGACCATGATATCACGCCTCTACGTCCATGGCGTGTCAGTCTATGGCGATGTCTCTGAGCCTAGACACATCCACGGCGGCCACAGATGGCTCGGGGGTAACCTTGCTGCGTGCGGACGTCTGGGGTGGTGGCATCATTGCGCGCGAGGACCAGCAGTGAGGTGCTGGTGGCGAATCACTTCTTCCCACTGGTGATCCATCGTCACCAGGACGTCCTGAGGCCCTCCCACCCTCACTGATGGCAGCCTCGACACCAACCTCACTATCGGTCATCAGCAGTGAGGTGATCCGGCTGCTAGGCATCATCGTTGGTGATAGAATGATTATTGCCAGACTGAGCACTTTCTATTCATTGAACATGAGTTTATATAGGGGATACATGACTCTTCGTATAAGACTTATCACATTCTAGACTTATCACATTCTAGACTATTTGTATTCTAATACCCTCCCGCAGACTCAATCGGGAGATGAGCGAATGTTGAGACTGGAGCGAAAATTGATGAAGACAGCAGTTGGCAAACCCTTGGTGAATATATCAGCATATTGAAGAGATGTTGGAACATGAAGTACTCGGACAGCTCCAAGGGCCACACGCTCCCGAACAAAATGGAGATCGATCTCCACATGCTTGGTCCTTTGGTGATGAACTGGATTTATGGACAAATACACGGCACTGATATTGTCACAATAGACAAGAGTAGCACGTGTTAAAGGACGATGAAGCTCACTCAGGAGCTGACGAATCCAACATGTCTCAGCCACAGCATTGGCAACACCCCTGTATTCAGCTTCAGCACTAGACCGCGAGACGGTGTGTTGGCGCTTGGAGGACCATAATATAAGATTATCACCAAGAAATACACAATAGCCAGAAGTGGAGCGACGTGTGTCTAGGCAGCCAGCCCAATCGGCATCTGAGTAAACCACTAGCTCATGAGATCGGCTGCGAGAAAGAGCAAGGCCGTAGGCCTTAGTGCCTTTGATGTATCGCAAAATGCGTTTGATGAGAGCAAAGTGCGACTCCCTGGGATCATGCATATACAGGCAAACTTGTTGAACGGCATGAGCAATGTCCGGCCGTGTGAGAGTCAAGTATTGTAAGGCACCAGCAAGACTGCGGTATAATGTAGGGTCAGCAACTGGTGGTCCATCTTGGGAGGACAGCTTTGAATGAACCTCAAGTGGAGTTTGGCAAGGGTTGCATGATGACATGTTTGCCTTGACCAGGATTTCAGCAGCATATTTAGCTTGAGATAGAAAAAGACCTGTGGGTGACCGTTCAGCAGAAACTCCCAAGAAATAGTGAAGATTGCCAAGATCAGTCATGGCAAATTCCTGCTGAAGGGAGCCAATAATATGTTGAAGAAGATGATGGGATGAAGCTGTCAAAATGATGTCATCCACATACAGTAGAAGATATGCCATATCCGTACCATGAGTATATATGAAAAGTGAAGTATCACATTGCCTGAAAACCAATAGAAGTAATGAACGTCTGGAAGCGACTATACCAAGCCCGCGGGGCCTGTTTAAGACCGTATAGAGCCTTGTTGAGCTTGCACACATAATTAGGACGAGAAGGCTCAACAAACCCAGGTGGTTGTTGGCAATAAACAGTCTCGTTGAGAGTACCATGTAAGAATGCATTTTTGACATTCAGTTGATGAATAGGCCAATCACTGGAGACAGCAAGTGATAATACCGTGCGAATTGTTGCAGGCTTGACCACTGGACTGAAGGTTTCATCATAATCAAGGCCGTGTTGTTGAGAGAAGCCGCGCACAACCCAACGAGCCTTGTATCTTGCCAAAGACCCATCAGCATTTAGTTTGTGACGGTATAGCCATTTGCCGGAAACAATATTAGCATGTGGAGGCGGTGGCACAAGGTCCCATGTTTGATTAGCAATGAGGGCACCATATTCCTCCTCCATGGCACGCTTCCAATTCGGATCAGAAAGAGCACCACGATATGTTTTTGGAAGCAAGCTAATATCTTTGGAAGCCGCTGCCAGATTGCAGTAAGCCTGCCCGTCTTGCTGTCGTGGCTGGCTGATGCCAGACTTGCCCCTGGTTTGCATGGCGTGCTGATTGATGGTGGGAGGGACAGGCACAATCGGCGCATTTGAGGAGCGCATAGCAGCAGGGATGACAGTGGAGGTGGTGCTGGGCAGCGCAGGAGATGGCACTAGTGGTGGTTGATCTGCAGGCACTGGTGGTGCTCCAGGAGGTTCCTGTCGGCATGTGTATACTTGCGTAACCGGAGGTCGATAGTGCAGGCCTCCAGCAGACGTACCGGACTGGTGGCCCAGATCATTGACAGGGCTGTCAGGAGCCAAAGCTTGGCCCTGAAAGACAAGAGGAAGGGGTGCTGCACCTGATCCCTGCCCTTGTCGCGGTTGGCTGGAAGTCGTGCCTTGATGATGTGGAGGTACAGCAGCTGGTTGGGCAGCTGAAGGCACAACTGGACCAGCGCCTGGCGAAGCCATCGGTGGGCCAGCAGAGTTAGAAGGCACTGCTGGGAAGCCGCCGGATATCACCGGATCAACATCTGTATCATCCAAAAAATCATAGGCACTCAATGGTGCCGGTGATTCACGTGTGAAAGGAAATTGTTGCTCATCAAAGACCACGTGACGGGAGGTGATCACTCGATTGGTGGTGAGGTCAAGGCAACGATACCCTTTATGGTTATCAGGAAAGCCAAGAAGAACACATTCTGTAGAGCGTGGTGCAAGTTTATGGGGCATAGTGGCGGAAAGATTGGGGTAACAACGACACCCAAAGACACAGAGGTGAGCGTAGGAGGGTGGTGTACCAAAAAGAGCTTGGTGTGGGGTGCGGTTTTGAAGAGTTTTGGTGGGGTGAAGGTTAAATAAATAAGTAGCAGTGCGAAGTGATTCAGCCCAATATGCCGGTGGCATAGATGCTTGAAACAACAATGTGCGCATGATGTTATTGATGGATCGAATGACACGTTCGGCTTTGCCATTTTGTTGGGATGTGTGAGGGCAAGAAAGACGAAGATGAATACCTTGTTGAAGGAAAAAAGAGCGAGCAGCATTGTTGTCGAATTCGCGACCATTGTCGCTTTGAATAAATTGGACACGGCAATGGAAATGAGTGAGCACATAGCTATGAAAGTTTCGCAAAGTGTTGAATGTTTCAGATTTCAGTTTAAGTGGGAAAGTCCACAAGTAATGAGTGAAATCATCCAAACACACTAGGTAGTATTTGGAACCGGATATGCTTATAACAGGAGACGTCCACAAGTCACAGTGAATTAATTCAAAAGGTTTAGATGCTCTTGACATAGAAGTAGGAAATGGCAAACGAGTGTGACGACCCAACTGACAGGCATGACACAAAGAGGTCCATGATAGAATGATTATTGCCAAACTGAGCACTTTCTATTCATTGAACATGAGTTTATATAGGGGATACATGACTCTTCGTATAAGACTTATCACATTCTAGACTTATCACATTCTAGACTATTTGTATTCTAATAGTTGGCCTAGCGCGTGACAAGCTTGAAGAGACCAAAGCGGATCTGGTGCTTGCGAGTTCGCGGGAAGCATCCACTGCATGTGGTGGGGAGGGAAGATGGAGGAAGTTTGTTTATTCATGGCCGTTCATAAGCATATGGACTACTGTAGACCTGACACATGTGAACTGCTTTAAAAATTAGCATATACTCCCTCCGTCCCATTGAAAGTGTCGTTTTTGACTTTTAGGACTTCTTGTTTGACTGTTCGTCTTATTCAAAAATTTTGTATAAATATTATTTATTTTGTTATGACTTATTTTATCATTAGAGATACTTTAATAATGATTTATTTATTTTATTATTTGCATAAAAAATTTGAAGACGAACGGTCAAACAAGTATAAAAGTAAAAAACGACACTTTCAATGGGACGGAGGGAGTTTTGTGTATGGACCACTCTGGTTGGTTTATATACCCCTTTTTGTACACAACATTGTGGTGCCCTTAGGCAGGACAAATCCACTCTATTCTTGTGTGAGCTTCCTGGGCATACCTGATTGGGAGTGTAGCTACCATTGTTCACTTCACATCTTGTATTATTATGTCCGTACCGTACCACGTGCTTCCATTTCTGCTGAGCAGAAACTGCATCTTGCAGGTTAGTTGCAAGGTTATCAATGTGAGATCTGGCGATGAGCTTCCTGAAAAGTGCAGAGAACTTGCCAGGCATTTTGAAACCGAGGGAACTCCTGTGATGATTGGTATGTGCTTTTGTGTAAAGAGTCTAATATTGAACGTGTTATAACAATGTTAAGATGGCTACAGTTGATTCTGTGAATATTAACATAGAATTGGCAAATCCAGGTGGTGGAGTCTTGGCTTACACCCTTATCGGAGTTGATTATAACGAAGCCAATGGCGACTGTGCATTTCTTATCCTTGATCCGCACTACACTGGTACTGACGATCTGGGAAAGATTGTAAATGGCGGATGGTGCGGATGGAAGAAGTCTGTCGACAACAAAGGCAGGAGCTTCTTCTTAAAAGACAAATTCTACAACCTCCTACTACCCCAAAGGCCAGACATGGTGTGAAACCTATGGTGTTCAATATGTTACTACTGCATGCTACGAGGCACACACATGTTTATGGTTGTGATAGAGGTTTATGATTGTCGACGTTATATTATTTTTTAAAATGCCTCGTAGATTGTAAGTTACGAATTGTAAAGTTTTTTTAATGAGACATATTGTTTTTATAAATATGTAGTGATTAGTAAATTTGTAACATCCTAGAACTTTGATTTCTGAAAATAGTTTTAATTTGACCTAATTATGCAATTGTGTGCATTAAATATAGGGGTAATTTTCTTTAGATATAAAATCAAATATAAGGAAATAGAAACATGAATGTGCATACATGCTGGTGCATCTATTTTTGTGATGCTGTTTTTGGTTTGAAAATCAAAACATGATTTGAATTTGAGTTCGAAAACTGATTTCTAAATAAAAGAAAAGGAATTTCTTTTAAACCCTTGACGTGTCATCACTGCAGTAATGATCTCATAGTATGGCCAGCGAACGTGTCCTTGCTCCCGGACGTAAGGCAAAGAGCCGCTCCCACCGCCTAGGGTAGAGCCGCTGCCACATGCTTGCTTCTTGCTCCGTTGCTGCGCCTAGGCCCCTCTTCTTCTCTGGTACGTCTTCTAGAGGCAAGAATGAGAGGGGACATATCTTTTTTCTGCAGTATTCTGGTGTTTTAGGATTGATTCTAAATAAATTTTGAGTGAAAATGGATGTTTTTTGGTTGGGATTGTGTATCCTGTGATGACTCGGCGATTGCCACGATAAGATCGGCGTTGCAAGCGTTGATTTATCGGCAGGTGGCCAATTTGTGGCCTTTATCTACAAGGGGAGGGATGCTTCGGGGAGCCCTGATTTCATCATCAGGTGACCAATTTGTGGCTTTTATTTGCAGGGAGAGGGGTGCTTTTGAGAGCCCTTACTGAGGACAACGACTTTGGGTCATCGATCTCATCGTCGATGGTTGTGGAGAGGAAATCAAGGTCTCGAGGTGATGATTCTGCATCCTATGTTGTACCTAATGATGCAACTGTCAATATTCTTTTAGTGATTTAGATACATTTTGGATTGGTTTCGAAGCGTTGGAGCTTGGGGCATGTCTAACGTTTTGGGGTTGGTCGTTGGATTGGCATAAGGACTGCACTTTGGCTCTAGCGTTCGAGAGAAACCATTGGGGGAAAAGATGATGTAAGGATCTAGATAGAATATTATATATTTTTTATTTTAGATTTTTTCATGTGTAATTTGAAGATCGACTGTGCCAAGATTTAATATAAGTCTCCCTTCCCAAAGGGTGCGCCTCAGCATAACATAGATAAGACTGGGAATCCTCAAATCCTTGCTAGACACATGGTGTGTTGACGAGATCCTAACATAGGGGTATGATAAGCCTCGGGATCAAAGGTTCTCGACCGAGAGACCTTCCGACTGACCCTTCCAGGATTGTCTGGGGGCTCGGGGGCTATATCCATTGGGTATGCTCGAGCGTACCCTCCGACAAAGGAATCATGCCACTTCTACTCGTGACTCGGGGGCTTGTCCGAGCCTCAAGCTCCCGATCGACGGATGTCTAGACCCGATCCTTGGCTCCCTCCCAGTCTTTGGCGCCAGCTAAAGCACGAGCACGAAAAGGTGTGCCCTGAGCCACCAAGGCTTGGGGGCTCCCTAGCACTGCCTCACCGGCATGGCTCTGTCAACCGCTCCTTAGATAGGGTCACGCACGAGGTGTGACACAAGAAGACAAACTCCTTCGCTGGCTTTAGGGGCTCGGCTGCTTCTAGACCCACGCATCAGCCCCTCAAGTCGATCTCCTTCGCCACCAAGAAGCCTCCAGAGGTGCACCTGGTGGACGCCGGTCCAAGCCGACACAGCATGACACTCAGCGTGTCAGAACTTCTTCGGCTCTACAATATCGCCACGGTCCACACGGCGCCACTGCAAGACCCTCCTAGACTCTAGCGCATGTAGACCATAGGCTCAACTCCCCCAAACCGCCATGTACCTGACCTACCTCGATATATAAGGGGAAGGTTGGATCCTAAGAGGGGGAGGACAATTCCACGCAGATCATTCGAGTCCTCACCATTCAGCTCACGCTCTACACCGAGAGCAGAGCAACCTAGAGAGGGGCACTAAGAGTTCCTCCACCGCATCCGTTGTCTTCCTCCTCTCTGGCGAGGGGAAAGGCTCCACCAGCAGTGAGGCATCCAAAGGATCAACACCCCAAATCTCTCTCTTTCTCCCTAACACTCTGTTGTAACACCCTAGATTTTGGGTGCACTTGAGTATAAGGATCATCAGCTGCTAGACGTAGGGCACCGATGGCCCAAACCAGGATAAACCTTTGCATCTCCTCTATGATTCTTGTGTTCTTGAGTCCACCCGAGCCACTAGAGACACACACTCTAACACTACCACGAACAACAAATGCTTGTCGCGGTTTCAACCCCGCGACAGCTGGCGCGCTAGGTAGGTGTTGATGGTTGCTAATGTCAATCATAAACCATCAATATATCCTACATATATGATTAAATGAATCACCAACATAGATATAGTGTTTTAAACTAATAAGTTCCACAAGTTTTGGTGATTTTATGACTACAGGAGGATTTAAACAGAAAATAGGTAATGTGAACCATAATGTCAGAGCAAATCACGATCATCCATGACAAAACTGACTTATAGGACTCCTAATCCACTGTAGAAGACAAACCACCGCAACTCGACCCGAACAGTTAGAGGGTGGCATCGGTCGGCCCGACCTATAGGCCGTCCAGCCTCCCAGGCCCACCTGGTGGCCTCCGTTTCAAACGTCGGTTCTCCATCGCCTCTTAGGATCAATCTACATCGTGGATTAAGGTCGATTCGAATCAAGGGCCAAGATAATGAGTTGCCATGGATCCATGGGCCCACAGGCTGCGTGATGACCCTTATAAAAGGACCCCCTACCTCCTCCAGAAATGAGTCAGCAATCAAGAGAAGAATAGCTCTCCACATTAGGTGCTATCCTTTGTAAATAGAAAATAGTGAGATAGAGAGTGAGGGAAGAGTTTGGATGAAGTGTCGGTCTATCAGTGCTCTCTCTCACTACGGCTTGTACCTTGACAGATTCAAGTTCTACTTGAGCTTGCTTCTGAGACATCTCTGGTATTCAATTTCTGATTCAAGTAAGTTTCGTGTTTATATTGTCCACTAGGATCATGACTCTTTTGAGTGACTTAATCCTTGTAGCTCTTGGGTTAAAGTAGTAATCGTAGTATAAGCGTGGTGCTTAGACTTCGGCTACTCGTGGATGCACCCTGCATTTTGGATCGGTGGTAGATCGCGAGGGTGATAGCCTCGTTGAGTCCTTTGTAGTCCATCTCCCGTCTATAGGCCAAGTAGGACCCGATTACTATGGAATTTCATACTCTATTTGTGCTTTCCTTAGTAATGTCCCTAGGTGAATACTAGAATACACAGTTTACCCAAGTTAGAAATAGAGAATCTTAGTAGTCCTCGCTATGCTACTGTTTATCCTCAACCTTGTTGATATCCCTAGTTAAGTTAGATTTAGTTAAACTCACACACGTTTTCCTGAGTTTGATATTCTAGAATATTTTCGGTGAAAGCTACAGCGGTATCCGTATGCTTGCGAATTAATTTGTCTGCGTCTAAAATATACCAACAAGCTTTTTGGCACCGTTGCCGGGGAAATGGTTGTTGTGTTAACTTCAAACCTAGCTTAACCTTGTATCTTTTACCTTTTTTAGAATGGAAACCACAACTATCCATCAATATGTTGCACCTACGAGCGCATGCCTAGACACTACTACAGAAAAGCTAATCACCGCCAGCTCCAGAACCCCCATTACTGATGGTTTTGCCCCCCCCCCCCCCGTTAGTGAAAGTTGGTGGTGATCGGCGACCTTTATCTCTACCGGTTGCGTGCCGGTGGTGACGATGTGTTACCACCGTCGGTTCAACGTACCATCCGGCAGTGACGATATGTTACCACCGTCGGTCTAGCGTACCATCCGATAGTGATGATGCGTCCATCGACGCTAGCCCGGTGTACCCATGGTGATGATGCGTACATCGACACTGGCCTAACGTACCATCCAACGGTGATGATGCATCCATCGACGCTAGCCCGCGCTGTACCGTTCGGCGGTGATGATGCCTCCATCGACGTTAGCCCCACGTACGATCCGACGGTGATGATGTAACCATCGACGTCGGGCCGATGTACCATCTGGTGGTGATGATGTAGCCATCAACATCGGACCATTGCGTCATTCGGCGGTGATAATGTACCTATCATCATCGGGCTAGTGTACCAACTGGCGGTGATGATGGACCTATCGACACTAGGATCGGTGTAGCATCCGGTTTGATGACGAGAACATCAACGTCGGACCAGCTTACCATCTGGTTGTGATGATGAGAACATCAAAGTTGGACCATCGTACCATCCCACTATGATGATGAGAATATCAACTCCAATCCGGTGTACCATCTAGCGGTGATGTAGGTGCCAGTGCACATGGTTGGTGTTCCCTCCGGCGATAATGAGGGGCAGCTTCACCGCCGCCGTTGTGTTTGTTCTGGCAGTAATGTTTTGTCCGTTACCGCCAGCGTTACCACTGTGCATCATTATTGTTCACAATACATTATAACACCAATAATAATATAGAAATTTCATGGCTTATGCATCGCTAGCAACATATATAGACAAAGATAATGTATTGTATCCAAACATACATCACCACCAATACACAAATATCCATACAAAACGACAAGGACAAACATAGTTTTCAACCACAGCAACATAATGTCTGGCATCCAACAACAATGAATATATAGTTTTAGAACACTAGCACCTTGATTAGAGAAGGCGATGGACTCCCTTGGTGTACATGACTTGGTCTATAATGAACCGGAAAGATCTTCTTGGAACTTAGATATATCCAAATCAGTTAGTTCCGGTGTAGATGACACTTCAGTCTGGAACACAAGAAAAAGGGAAACACAATTAAGAAAAGCTTTGCTACACACTCTAAGTATGTTGGGAGGTCGTCCAAATTTACTATAGGGGCTGAGGGGCCAAACCTGTGAGCCGGAGAGAGCATTGATGAGGCTGCTCATGTAATGCATGACATAGAACCCACAAAGATCATTGCCCATAGGCTGCATTGGGATCGAATCGGACGATACTACTTGAAACCAAATCTGCCAAGCTCACAATGTTTGTTGGACCTTGACTTCAACTTCTTGTAGGCCCTATGCGACAAGTTCATGACAGCAACATAAGATGATCAAAGCTATGTAACAAATAATCTAATCGTTGCCAATGTAGTAGTAGCTTGTTTTACTTGTTCATCACCTCAATGAAGGGATGGATGTTCTCTAGTTGGCTCCCTCGAGAGTCGTAAACGTTGACAGTGGTCCTCTCTATGCTGATGTCAAGAAGGACATGATGGTCATTGCTGCATTCACAATGCCACCGTCGGTTCCAATTAGGTTCAACCCTAAAATATGTAAAGGAGTAGAAAATTAGGCATTTACAACAAACTTACACGCAGTTGTAGGGTAGAAGTATGCTGCGATTTGTTGAGATGGAAGCTCTTTGTCAATTCATCGATGTAACTGGTGTACTTTAGTGTCCCATGATTACATACCACTGGGTTTAAGAAGCCTATTTGAATCTATTGCGCACTGCTAGAAGTCTACCACCTTCCTACAAAACAATGTGTAGTTGTTAGAAACTCAACTCGGAGCTATAAAATGCATGGTGTACTAACTAGACTTACATGGTCCACAAGATCATGATATGAATGTGCAGGGCCAACTTCTAGTAAAATTGAAACAATGCCTTGAACTGAATCCACAATGAGTCATATGTTCCCTTGCAAAACTAGTTTATCCAAAATTCTTGCCCCAAACTAAACACTATGTTGCCTTTGTACCAGTGACACACCTCCCATCCTTTTGGTCCTAATTTTAGGACTTCTCCAGAGCCACCGATCACCCCTTGCCTAAAATTGCCATACAGGTGGCACCTCCTCTCTATCCTGTGGAAGCTCAGCATCTAGAAGTTCTTCCTCTGTCGTTGTGTCTTCTTGCAAGTTCTGAGATGGTTGAGTTGTAGTCCTAGTAGATGGACCGATCTTGCGAGTCTTGGGTTGTAGCGGTGATGAAATACTTGGTTCCCTATTTTGGTGTGAGTCTTCTAAGTCTTTGTCATCCATATCATCGTCGGATTTAGAATTTGAGCCAAAGGATATGTAGCGCTTGTGCCAAAAAACTTAGCAACCCAAGTTCTCCCCTAGTGTCTTCCTATCCTCATCCTCTAGGTGATCTAACTTAACTGCACTGGTACCTAGTCTTAGTTAATGCATCAATGGTCATCTTGGAGTACCCTACAAGCAAATGATGGTTCTGTAGCACATCCCCTGCTTCGCCATAAGGATAGGCAAGATCTTGCGGCACCTTGGTCTTATAGAACTTCTCCTATGATTATAGGTTGTAAGGTATTGGCTCCGTGAACTTATCAACTGGGGAACATGAGACATGCATCGTCGAGAGGAAGCGATGTGCTTCCACTGCTACTCCGTACCTGATCTGGGCTGATGATCCCGACCGTAGCATCCTCATCTGGTGCCAAAGCATGGTTTTTATTCTCTCCTCAAGCTCTTGATGTAAATGTTGATTGTTTTCTTTCATTTCTTGTCGAACAGCCTCCATCAGACGTTACATCTCCAATTCTTTTTGGTCATTCCTCCTCATACGACTTTTGTACGTGGAGATGTCATCTAGGAAGGAAACCTCCCATGGAATAAGTCCGAACCATCATGTTCGACCAGGATGCTCTTTGTTTCCTAGTGCCCGAGTTAGCTGATCAGTCTCCCTATTAGGCTTGAAAGTACCATTAGCAACTTCCTCGTGGACCGCCTTCACCCTTTGTGCATGTTCCTCGGTTGCAGCATCCTGATAACTTAGGGAGCCATATGGGTTGAAGGTAACCCCCTAGCAAGAAGGAACCTTACAGAGTGAGGATCCTAGTTGGATGTATAGACCATAACACCGCTCTGGGTCAACTGCTCCTTGTCCCGTTCCCAATCTTAGATTTTCCTCGAGTAGCCACGTGAGCCGGTGTAATGCGGCATCCTATTTTTGCAGGAGTTGATTGTATTTGCCTCACTCTGTTCCTTCACCTCATCCGATTCCTTCCAACTCACGAAATCACTCCAATACTCTTGCCGAGGTGGGTATTTACATATCTCGGACACTTCTCCATTTTTTTCTCAACTCTTTTTTTCTTTATCTTCTTTTTTTTATGAATAACTTTTGCATAGCCCCATGCCTCTTTTCTACAACAAAACTTTGAGAGAGATATCAACAAGAACTTGAAGCATTTATTTGGTAGATGGAAAACCTATCAAGCATGTTTTTGTGTTCACTCCCAATGTAGGAGTAGAATATTTTTGGGTGGATCTAGATGGAAGGCATCTTTTTGTGCCTATCCCTAGTGTAGGAGTAGTGCATATGTGGGTGGTGTGTACGTGATCTTGATTTTAAGAGCATGACAAACCTCTCATAAGGGTCAACAAAGCTTGACAAAACTCAATACAAAAGCAAGCAGCATATGTGGAGTTTTCCTAGCCTAAATAACATGTATGGCTCTAGTGGGAATTCAAGCTTGTCATATAGGAACTCATCATATAGCATTTTTGTGTTTTTTAAAAGATAAATCTCCAGAACATTAGTGCCACTTAGAATAAGATAAACAATAGTTCAGACCTTCTCATATCATATCGGTCAACTACCTAGATTTAGATCAAGCATATGCTACCCACGAGTTTCAAGTTTAGAGTACATCATTATATCAAAACAATCTTATCCAAAGCTCAGGAGAATTCAAGGCTGAAAACTAGGTACTTGAAAGGAATTACAATAGATCAACTATTCATCATTTCCATTTAAGAGATTATTATGAGTCCTCTTTATTTATTAACTCTTAAAAATAGAAATTAAAGCAAACTAGACACACACCTCTTTATTTTATTTCCAATTTTAGATCACACATTATTACTATAGCTATATATATTTATTATAAAGATAATTTTTTATTTTGTTTCATTCATCATTTTTTGAACTATTGAAAAGAAACTAAAACAAAAGAGGAAAGAATACTTACCTAGATATACGGGAGTGCATCTCCCATAGCTCTTTCGATGAGGGTTTGGTGTTGTAAGTCCTCCGAACTAGAATTCTCCTTGTGAAGTTCATTGACCAAATACCTTGATTTACTCTGAAGATGAGAATTCTTGTGGTGACACATTAAATTATGATATCACCTTCTGCCAAACCTATCTTGGGTTTTGAATTTAATTTTGGGTTAACAGGTTCAGAACTTTCACTTGTAAAAATTGGGGAATTAACTAACTCCCCCATACTTTGCTTGAAGTGTGTCCTGCTCATAAGACAAGGTAGAGATCAAGTGCATGGGCTCCGTTGGTGGGAAAACACCAACAGAACCAAAACTTTACTTATTTCTCTCTATCCTTAGGCACATTGAACAAGATGAAGTTCATGTTATGTACTTTGTTCAATTATAACATGGGTAATAAGGTTGAAAGATTGAGCATGAATGTAGCACTTAAATACATTTGATCAAAAGGGTTGAATTGCTTAACCGTTGGAAGGATTGTCTATATGTGAATAATGTATCAATCTTTACATGATTATGATTGTCATCTTCTAAAGATAAGGTGTGCAACTTTTTATCTTATTTGGTTAAGGCTATGGGATCAAGAAAATGGTGCTAGGAACAAGCTTAAAGAACTAAACATGTTGAGATAATCAAGTTGGATGAAGCAAGTTGTGACTCAAACATGTTTGTTTCTTATTTATGTGCCTATCAGAATCAAGGAAAAACTCTTTTAAATAATTACCATTTACCTTAGGATGTTACCTTTGTCATTGGAGCGTGATGCCACCATATGATGAAGGGTAGATGACTCGTGATGGTCCTTCCCATTTTGCTTGAAGTTTTCCTTGTTCGGCTAGTCTCGAAGTACGAGTTGTTCATGAGCTTCTTGTCTCCTAAATTGCACCCTTTCTTTCTCGTCCTTTTATCATACCATCTTTTTGCTCTTCAATCTTTTGACACCTTGTTAAACCTTTTGCCTCACTTATTGTTTTATGCCTGCAAAGGATTAGTGGACAACACATACCCGAAGGAATATACAATTTTGAAACATAGGTTGTTTGTCCAGAATTTTGTAATTTCCCTCTATGCTAATGAAAAGATGGTTTTGGGATTACTTTAGTATTGAGATCATATTTTATACAAGCATGGCTCAAGGCAAAGGTAACTTTTAGCAAAAGACAAAGTGAATGAACTTTGGTACTTACAGTTCTTTCATCTATGTTGAATGAGGTGTAGTTCTTACATCTATGATGAATGAGCTGTGTCTTCTTATGCAAGCTATTGAAGTTCGTCATGTGCCTTGCTTCATCTTTGATTTGAATTCATCTCGTGACTTACCCAAATTGAATTGAGAGTTTCCTATAGGGGTTAGTCCAACAAAATAACCAGTACTACTCAAGCATACTTTTGGCTCAAAAATCAACCTAGACACCATGTCTAATTTGATTTAGGAATGCATTTTAACCTAAGCACCATGCTTAATTTAAAAAGCCTTTAGAAGTAAGATCAACACTGTAACACCCCAGGTGTTAGTCACAAGTTAAGCAGTGGATTTGGGCTTAATTAGGATATGTCAATCAATGATCATGATCTCTAGTTCATAATTTTGAAGTGATGATGAAGGTGTTGTGGTCCAATCTATGAAATTGAGTCCCTAACTTGAAATTGGACAACACACCTTTGCTTACATGTGGACCCTTTTTAAAATTTTCGCAAGAGTAATGTTAAACATGCTTATTTCATGTACATTACATCAACATGCATCCATCTTGACCTAGTTGAAAAGTTTCATGAAGTTTGGAATCAAGAAGTCATATGAAATGATAAGTTATAATCATTCTTGAATTGCTTCATCAGGTGAATGGGAACATGGGATATTGACCAAACCTTGCTAGCTTGCCCAAATGAATCTAATTGAACTCTACAACAAAAGCCATGAAGGGTTCATGCTGAGAAAATGTCAAGAAAATGCTTCTAAGTGTGGGAATAGCTAAAATTGTCTTTTTCATGATATGGTTTTGACCTGTGTTGACCAACTATTTGGTCTGCTTGCATGGATTTGGACCTTAAATAAAAGTTGTAGTTCTGCTTAAGTAGAACAAACTTTATTTTTGTACCAAGACCTGATTCAACTTCTAAGTGTCTCATATAGTGGTCTCAAGTTTGAATGCAGTGCTGTTTTGACCCTTCCGAAATTTTTCCAAGTCCTCGATCAGTAGCAGCGTGATAGCAAGTTTGTGACATTTTATCTTCCAAATTTATATGGTAGCTCATGTGGATTCCTTAATGTGAGTTGAAGTACACTTTGTGTTGGAAACAACAAAATAAGTCTCATCACTTTTGGAGCACGTTTGGACTTTCAAAAGTTATTGCAAGAACAGGAAAAAGTTTCTTGAATTCAGCCCTTAACTGAATTCAGTTTTCAGTTTCGTATACCCTACTTTGGAGGCTTGTATCTTCATAGCCATGCCAAACCAGCCCAAGATCCTTTAAGCAAAGTTATTGATCTCGTGTAGCTCTACAACTTGGGTTACTACAGCTTGTGCCAAAACTAAACGGATTAGAAATTGGAAGAGGGAGAAGAATGTTGTTTCAGTCGGCCTGAAACCAAAATTCAGAGTTCCGTGTTTGGGTATCCTCTTTTGAAGATATGTATCTCCAAATCTAGGCTGAGTTAGCTCTTGATCCTTAAATCAATGTTGTTCACCTCACAAAGATCTACAACTTTGCCTCTTGCGCCGTGATCACAGGACAACCGGATCGGGAGATAGAGGATGGGAAAGTTGGCAGTTTTAGTTGTATTTTCATGGTGGTATTTACTTGACAGTTTTTGAAATGCCTCATGTTCGTGGATGACCGACCTAGGCCGCGTGCGGCGCGTGGCATCCATGCCTCGATATCACCCACCTTGCGCCCATGCGTCGTCGAGCCGAGTTGGAGAACCGAGCACCTGCTTCTCTCTCTTGCTCTCTCATTCTCTCGCTCTCTCTGTCGTTGCTCGGTCTCCTCTTTCTACTGCAGCACAAGCACCATGGCCAGCCACTAAAGCAGAGCTCCTCCACCACTTTCTCCTGCCTGTCAGCCTCCCATGCGCTAGCTCCACGCTCATTGTCGTCGACTGCCACTGCCACGTTGCCTCGCCGCTGCCACGTCGCCTCGCCGCTGCCACAGTCGGCCACGCATGGACATCTCCATTGCTGGCTACCGAGCTCTTGGTCACGACCGTTCCTCCATGCATCCTCCACCCTAGCCTCTAACCCTAGTGCCATCGTCGTTGCATGCCGCCGCGCCTTCTCTAGCCCCAACCGTACCGCCGTTGAAGCCGCTCTCCAAGCTGTGGCCGCCATGGCCCATCTCTATCGTGAGCATGTGTCTCTAGGAGGCCACAGGTTGTAGCTAGCCGAGCCATGGGCCAGGCGTGGCCACAAGCCTCCTCACCGCCAGCAAGGCCCCATCGAGCCGAATCGGCCGTTGGTCGGCTTCCCCGTGCGGTTGCTCTGCTTTTGAATCAAGAGAAGGGGCTCGTGCAGCAATTAGAGGAAAGGGAAGAGCCTAACTTCAAAGTTGTTTACTCATATGAACAGTGCCTAGAAGGACATGTTCGCTAAAGTCTGTTTTCGTGAAAGTTTAGGGGCCTCGGTGCAAATCTATTTTTTTCTTTTATGGCTAAAACTTTGGAAAATCATAATAAATTGTAGAAAAATCATAAAATAACAAATGAGAACTTTTTGGAATCCTTGTGAGTAGATATAGACAGTAGAGTCATAATATGATATGTGTTAGTAGAAGGTTTCTGCTATTTTTATTTATTCTTGCAAAGTGCTTTTAAAAATCCTTTTAAGTTGTTGGATGCATATCTTGAGTTATAGAAGTCCAAAAATGGTAGTTCTAGTTGTGTTAATCTTGTTATGACATGATCTAGCTAATAAAAATAATAAACATGCTAGTTGTGTTCTATTTTTATAATGTTATGATTTAATCTTGTTAAATAGACAAATTTAGATGGTTTTGCTTGTTATTCTCTTATCTAAAGTTGTGGTACTCCAATTGCTGTGTAATTATTGTGGTAATTTTTATGTTCATTAGATGTAGTATTGTTGAGTTATTGATTTAACTTGATTAATACTTGATAAATGGTTTTAAATGGTTTATAAATAGTTTATATATGAAAAAATGTGAAATGTGTTTCCCTTGCCCTTGCATGGTGATATTGTGACCTGAGAAACCATAATATGGCTATCTGTTTATAGAAAATGATGTTTTTTTAGATTTATCTTGCTTTTACATGTTTTCTTATAATAGCAATTTGTGTTTTTCATTGTAATTAAATTATAAAACCTGAGCATGTGAAATTTGTACAGTAGACATATTTTGATAACATCTACCACTCATAAAAATCTCAGCCCCAAACTAGTTGTTCTCATATATCACTAAAATTGTATATATGTTTATTAGGAGAAAGGATTACTAAAAACATAATTATAGATCAAGCTTGTAATTGTATTTGGTGATGCTTTGAGTGATTGGGGTTCAATAAAGTGTGGCTAAGTATGGTAGTGGTGGTTGAAGTTCTTGAATGGCTGATGTGTGCATGCTCTTTGTTAGCAAAACAAGTGAAACATCAAATTGTTACATTTTGAAATGGTTGCATGTGCATTTTCTGTTGTGATGATAACTTCATGAATCAAATGATGTTTTCTGTAAATTTGGTGAATACAAAAGTGGTAGATAATTTCCTTATCTTGCTTTTCCTAAAATTTCATGATTTTATGCCTGATGGTTTAGGAGTTATAGATTTTAGAAGTTTGCTGTTAGATTTTTGCATGTCCTCTGGACAGATATGAATGATTGTATTATTTAGATCATTTAAACATAGAATCATGTATTGGTGATAATAGGAGAGTTGTATTTCTTTTCCTAGGCTTTCTAAAATGTCTAAGATCACTGTTTTTGGTGGTCTAGAACTCCAGTTATAGCTATTCAAAGTGGAATGGCAGATTTCTGTCCAAATCTAGATAGAGATGTTTTCTTGGTGTTGTTTGACCTTGTTAGCTGTAGAATCATCTTAAAATGATAATGAGAAAGTTATATATAACTTATTAATCTTTCCGTAAAGTTAAGAATAATGTTTTCTGAATGTCTAGAACTCTAGTTATGCATTTCTGAAGTTAATATCAGTTTATTGTCCTTAGTTGTATAAGCTCTGCTTCATGATGTATTTTGACCTTGTTATTTGTTGAATCATCTTTTGGTATTAATAACAAAGTTTTATATAATTTCATTAGCTTTTCATAAAGTCTTGAATCACACATTTTAGATGCCTAGAACTCTGGGTATGATTAAAACAAGTGATTGTGGTGCTGCTGTTCAGAATCGGTGTTTGTACCTAAAATTGTTGCTTCACCTTGCTTTGCTTTGTGTGTTGCTAAGTGTGGCTCATGACTTTGATGGTGTTATGTTAATATACCTAAAACCTTGTGAAACTTGTGTCATGCTTGGTGCTACCTTCCTTGCTATCCTAGCATGATAGGTTGTGGGATGTTTAATTAAGTAACATGGAATGCTTATATATGTTCGGTGTAACCTTGTGCTCATCTTGAATACT
The DNA here is from genome assembly GCF_019320115.1 of Miscanthus floridulus. NCBI lineage: Eukaryota > Viridiplantae > Streptophyta > Magnoliopsida > Poales > Poaceae > Miscanthus > Miscanthus floridulus. The sequence continues at coordinate 51,879,659 of NC_089594.1, read as the reverse complement.
TTTATGTGAGACATCTCATATTGCCATTCTTCACATTCATGCACTTGCATTGTTGCATTTCATATAGGTATGCTAGATTGCACCACGTGAAGGATGTGATGATGGAGTCGAAATAGAAGACGGTGTTGGTGGACCTATCCCAAAGATGAAAGGACCCCTGGAGTACATGCCTGAACAGGAGATGCTTACCAAGCTAGTGTCATCTAACAAACACTAACCTAGTGTTGGATCTCAAGCAAGCCCAAAGCATTCTAAGCCTCCTATGTTTTTAGAAATATCACTTGAGTCCTTTATGTTTGATGCATTAGGTTATAAGAGTTGATTGGAACCACTTGATGCATAGAACTACCTTGTCTAGAAATATACCTTGAACCCTATGTAGATCTAGGATCAAATGTATGCTTAGTAATGTTTAGACCGGTAGAAGTCAGGTGATTTCCTATCACCTACGTGATATAGGTGGATACCAAAGCACGGTTGGCTATATTTGCTATCGTGGAAATAACTATGTGTTGATAAATAAAAGGAGATCAGGCAGGATTATGATAGAGAAGCAACAAGGCATGGAGGTTTTGGTGCCTATTTATCCCCGTCTATGTCAGTTAAGGACCGATTTAGTTGTACGTCCTCATGTCATGTTGAATGCATGCCTAACACTAAGTTGGCTGGATAAGTCATTCCGACCATGAAGCTAAGTAGCTCAACTCAGGCTAGGACCCGGTAAGTGAAAGTGTGCACACCAGAGGAAGTAAGGATGTGCGGGGAGCCAATGGCGTGAGTCCAAGGGCAGGCCAGGCCTAAACTTCCTGGTAGACTAGTAGTATCCTTGAGGGTGCAGCGCTAATCAGACCCGTGACTATACCAGAGTTATACCAAAGGTGATCTAAGAATACCTTAGCGCATGTATGTCTGGGTTTGTGTTAGGAATAACTCCCCAACTGGTTGGAATTGATTTGAGTCGTCGTCTCTCCCGGATAGTGAGAACTTGACTGAGTAGCGGCAACATAGCATTAATTGATGAAATTTGATGGTTATGATGAATATGGAAATGTTACACCAGCTATGGTTACTATTGCATGCTACTAAATGATATTCCACATGTTTGGCATAGGTTAGTTGCTAATCTAGAGATGAATAGCTATAATTAACTTGGTTACCGAATTATAAAATGTATAGCTCAACTAGTGACTTTTATGCAAAATGTTGTCAAGTTAGCTCCACCTATAAAGCCTTGCATACTCCTTGGTGTCACTTTATTTCTGATTTATGATGGGTAAGTCTAGCTGAGTATATTTGAGAACTCAGGGTTTATCCCACCATGTTGCAGGTGAAGTTCTCGGCCTACTGAAGATGGTGGCTAACCGCCAGTGGGCTGGGTGACTCTATATTTATTTCTCATCTATATGCTTTTATCAGAGGATGTCACTTATGCTAGCAGTGTATTTGGAACTTATATTAATGTAATCATTTGAAAGCTATGTTGTTTTCCCTTAACCGGTTTTGAAACCCAAACTTGTACTATTATTTGTGAACCCATTTATAATATTATTTCTGCTACAACTCTATGTATGTGATGTGTATTTGCTTAATCATGCGATCTTAGTTATGATGTTGATTTAACGAGGTCCTTCGTGACACTCGGCGGACTATGGGGTTTATATAAGTGAAAGTATGCACATGTCAACGTGTTAGCGGGGACAACCGTACTTGATCTTGTATAAATTGGGTGGTTCTGTCATAGCTGGTATCGGAGCAAGATTACGCATAATACTATTATGTATGTAGTTTTAAAAAACTAAAGTTTTGATTTTAAAAAGCCTATTTGGACTAAAACCATAGCTAGTAAATTTGTCAAAACTAATTTGCAAAACTATGCTAGTGACAACCTCTAGTTAAGCACAATTAAGGACTACTAGGTGCTAAATAAACTGATACTAACTATGGGGGTTTACTTTCTTGCAATTTTTATTTCATCGTCCATATGGCGTGCTATTGTATGGATGCCATTCGCTTGAGTGGTAATGTATGGATCAATATACCTCTACGCCCAGGTAAGATGGCGAGTGACATGACCGCAAGATGTGAGCGTGCGGTCAAAGGGGAGAGGTAGTTTTGATACTTAAGTATATATATCTCATATATATATGGAAGTATTTAATTGTGGGTTAGCTTTGGTACGGCTATATATGAATATTCTATATGTATGTAAAGACGTATTTACTTTCGGGTAGCTTTGATACGGAAGTATATATATATGGGTATATATATATAGGAAGTATTTAGCTTGCAACCTAGAGCTCAGACTTTTATTTCTTCATATATAATTGTGGGGTTGGGCTGAAATGGAATCTTCTGTAGGTACGCTAACCATGAATGCGTAGATTGGATGTAGCTGACGACTAGCTATATATCGAGAGAGTATGTGTTATGCCATCGACATAGAGCGTGATTGATGCCTTAGGCTGACAATTTCATGAGGATGAATAGGACAAGCATGCATCATGATTGTTGCTTGTGCATAAATACGCTCATCTCACCCTTGTTCTATTAATGGATAACTTATTATAACCATATGGTCATGTTGTGCATGACCAAAAACTAATTTGCTAAATGTAAGTAAAACTTGTTTTGAAGAGTTATCCACTCACTCAGAAAAAAGGAAATAAAAGATAATAGTACCTTACCACCATGTTTTGCATGATATGTGTAGTGGTGTTGCTGTAGGTGACTGCTTGTTATGTGCGAGCTTTGTGCTTAGTAATAGTCGCTTAAGGTAATTGGATTGAGTGTTTCAAAATGCTTGCTTAAGACCATGATGTATGTGTGGATGCTCGTTATCTAGGTAGTGCCATAGCTATCACCCCTTTTGTCCTTGGTAAGCATACAAGTGTTGAAGAGCGCTATCCTAGAACAGCATCTAAGTTTTGTTAATCTCATTGTTGTCGTCTCCAATTAAGTTCTCTCTTAGGAGCCTGAGCCTGTACACGTGGTTGCTAGCCCTTGAACGTTGTGCTATGAAGACCTATATCCATGCCTTTGCTTGACCTTAAGCCCAAGCTTAGTTCCCTTGAATGCTTGCATGTGTCATGGTTGTCTCGCTCCTATGTGGGAGGACCCTGCTCAAAAATCCTTGTCGGGCCTCATTGCTCCTTCTTCTATAGATGATCTGGTGCAACACTAATGGCTATCTACCCTAGCTTTAGAACCTTTTCCTCGTAGATCATGTCATTGCTTTATCAACTGAATCCCTAGTTAGTGTATTGGCTCTATCCCTCGAATCTTGCTTGTTTAAGCTCCAACTCTTTCAAGTCTCAAAATGTTTATCAATCTTGATCTCATGTTGCTGCCCAACAAGACCAAATCTCATGTTAATCTTTATCTGGTAATCACTTTTGTGGACACAAGGCATATATGGAAATTAAGAAAGAGTCCCCTGCATAGTTGTCTTTGGTAATTAAGCTATGTTCTCTTGCACTGTGTGTTAATCTTCGGATCACCTCCTTGTTGACTCCTGACCTTGTGACTACCTTTTCTTGCTATCCCTCCTTTGCATAGTGCTTGTTCATACGACCCAATCTGTGCAACTTGAAATTTCACTTTGGGTGTGTGATCAGTAATGGTGTTATGAGTAGCAACTATGGTGCCACGATGAAACCGAGAGCCTCCTGTGGGTGCGCACACAAGGTTGTGTTGCTCAGCACGCGCTGGTATAGAGGTTCCTAGTCATGATCCATTATAGAACTGCACCGATGTGTTATTTTCACGTGAGCTCTTCCTTGGTTATCTCTCCTTATCTTGTCAGAAGATCTGTATGTCGAACCAGATGCAATAGGACTTCCTTCTGAAGTCATCCACAGGATAACCTTTGAAGAATAGGTCACTAACATAAACATTAACAGACTACAAGAGGTGGTAGACAAGTGACTCTACTTGATTATCCCTATAATGACATTAGTCATCAAGTGAGCAACTTATGTCATCCCCGTTGGATCAGAAAGGTACAAACATGTAACGTTGGACAAGTTAACAGTCGTGTGACAACGGATGGAGATACTATGTGCTGTAATAGGTCACCTGGTACTCACTAGCTTCCTATCCAAGTTCTTAATCTTTAGGTGCATAAGGATCATGCAGACAAAAACTGACTTTCTTCGGTGTCACCCCTTTTCTGCTGACTTCCATGGTGACTGTATGTTTGCACATCAACTATAATTGTTGCTGTCAAAAAGAAGTTTTGAAGCTTTTCAAGTGTTGAGAGAAAACTAATTAGTTACCAATAGGAAAGTTTAGTTACAGCTAGGTAATAACTCCTTGGTAGCTCTGAAGGCTATGTCTCATAGGACAATGCTAAGTGAAGAAATAGCAAAGCCGATCAGCAATGCAAGTCCTGCTTTCTTCTTCAAACCCTATGCTATCAAGTCAATTTTCATCTTGAACAACCACATAGATAATACAATATGTTGTATCAGCTAAGTGAAGAGCTAGAGAAAGCACGTCCCTAGTTTCGGTCAGCATCATTATGTATATGGTGCTATCAAAGGATTTGTTCAGGACTCTATTGGATAAGGCACAAAAGGGTAGTTAGAAATGGTCCCTTATCTTGTAGGACTACCCCTCCACATTAAGTATGCATTGTGCCCTACAAAAATAGCCCACTAGTCCAATGCTTATGCATCATCGAGTTGGTGTCTAACTCAATGGTTGAGGTTGTTTTTAAGAGGCATGTAAGGAAAAACCCTAGTCTCTCTCCTTAGTGAGAAGGCTACTGCTACTTCTATAAGAAAAAGTAAAGAGTGTAGAACACACTCCAGAACATGTGAAGCAAAGGAAAAGAAGAGCGGGAAATCTATCCAGATTTCATGGCACTAAACTGGTACCTTTAAGCCAGTAATTAGTGGCTCAAACATGGTTGAATTCACACCACACTTGGTGGTCTCATTCCTCGCTTAAGGTACTTCGATGTCTTAAGTTGGTTTGAGTATTGGTTGAGTAAAGCATCAGATTTGAGAGCTGTTTTGACAGTTAGGTCCCAAAGTTTAGAACAAAGCAGTTTTGGTAGATGAGTTGTTTGGATAGTAAAACGGTGTCCGTTTGAGCTAAACTTTGGTTAGTAGTTAAAGGACTCTTGGATCTGAATGGCTACCAAAAATTTGTGCACAATGGAGCCAGTAGTTTGTGAGATATGAACTAAAAACCAAGGTGCACAGAATCTATGATTTCTCTGCTGACTACTATCATCCCTCATATTAGAAGGTTGTGTTTGTAGTTCAGGTCGTGTTGGCAATGCGATGATTGTTAATCCTTTAGATGCCCTAGAAAAGACACCTTGCACCCCTTTGTTGCTTGCTTTTGCCATCTCATGTCAATAATGCTTGAGCAGTCAAGGTGTTCTACAAGTCAATTTGTGCCATTATGAGTCAAAAACAAATTGAAAAGTGTCAAACAACATATTTTTGATTATGATCTTGAGTTGTTGATTGACATTAGAAGGAAGCCTCAATGTCAAAAGTAGTCCAACCAAGCTAATTTTGTGACAGTGCAAGTCAACACAACTTACTGTGCAATAGCACCATGAAGGAAAATTATACTCAATCCTGGTGGCGTACTGTTTTTCCAATTGGTGCATACTTGCAACTTTTGTTGTCCTCCAGACCTCGCTATCCTCCTTCTTTAGCAAGGATTTCCATGGCAGACTTGTCCTTTGATACCTTCCATGTGTTTTTACCCAAGAGGTTGCATCAGATTCAACCTAGATAATTGTGCCGCTTGGATACAAGGATTCCCTCAAATAATGATCATCGAAAATGCTGAGTCAACAGAGTCAGCTATTACATTCACCGCTCACTCCATGGACTCAGATAATAAAGTGTTATCATTAGAGAAGGAGAACTGTACACATGGAACATTATGTAGTTTTCCATCGGTTTGCATCTAAGTGATTGAACAGATACAACCAGCATAGATATTGTCTGTTGGTTACTTGGTTTCTCACAGCCTCAAAGGATGCTTACCCCATATGTGATCTCATCCCTTATGAAAGGTTGTACTCAAGCTACTTTGATAGAGGACTGCTTTTTGAACTTTGTGAACGAACATGGAACCATTGTAATTAGTAGCTTTTAGAACCTTGCAGTCTAGTGCAAAGTTCACATGATCCATTCTATACTCCCTAGGGAAATAGATATTATGGGTAATTAGTTTATGCTCCATAGTACTCTCCATATCCCGAGAACAAACTATTGTGCTGTCTTGGATTCCTCCTAAAGTAACAATGCTTCATGGAAGTCAATGAAAGAAATTCTTCACACAATTTACTACAAAGAGCGAATATTAGAAAGTTGTATTGCCCAAATTAGCATCTCTGATACTCCAAAGTTTAGTAGCCTAATGCTATCACTAATGTTGAAAAATGGGTGACATGCTTCTCTTCCCTTAAAAGTCTTTCGCACCGAATCTCAGGGAGAGATTCCTATAAGGGGGGAGGGTTGTAACACCCTAGGTGTTAGTCACAAGTTAAGTAGTGGATTTGGACTTAAGTAGGATATGTCAAGCAATGATCATGATCTCTAGTTCATAATTTTGAAGTGACAATGAAGGTGTTGTGGTCCAATCTATGAAATTGAGTCCTAACTTGAAATTGGACAACACACCTTTGCTTACATGTGGACCCTTTTTAAAATTTTGCAAGAGTAATATTAAACATGCTTGTTTCATGTACATTACATCAACATGCATCCATCTTGACCAGTGGAAAAGTTTCATGAAGATTGGAATCAAGAAGTCACATGAAATGATAAGTTATAATCTTTCTTGAATTGCTTCATTAGGTGAATGGGAACATGGGATGTCGACCAAACCTTGCTACCTTGCCCAAATGACTAATTGAACTCTACAACAAAAGTCATGAAGGGTTCATGTTGAGCAAATGTCAAGAAAATGCTTCTAAGTGTGGGAATAGCTAAAATTGTCTTTTTCATGATATGGTTTTGTCCTGTTTTGACCAACTATTTGGAATGCTTGCATGGAGTTCGACCTTAATTAAAAGTTGCAGTTCTACTTAAGTAGAACAAACTTTATTTTTGGACTAAGACCTGATTCAACTTCTAAGTATCTCATATAGTGGTCTCAAGTTTGAATGCAGTGTTGTTTTGACCCCTCTGATCAGTAGCAGCGTGATAGCAAGTTTGTGACACTTTATCTTCCAAATTTATATGGTAGCTCAAGTGGATTCCATAATATGAGTTGAACTACACTTTGTGTTAGAAACAACAAAAAAAGTTTGATCACTTTTGGAGCATGTCTCCTTAGAAGAAGATAACCTTCTTGGTATGAATACTATAAAGAGTTCTTCCAAGTTCTTGCTCTCATATCATTCATGTAGTAGTGTAATGAACTAGACTATAGTTTTTGGGTTATGATCATGATATATGAACTAGTATATAGTTTGTGTGTTATGATGTTGACATGTAAAACTTTATGCTTAATCATTCATATAACTTATATGAGTAGAATTATAGCTAAGTTGAGATGGTGGTTCATCGTGCCTTTAGGTGTGCCCAAGTTCTTTACCTATCGATCCGTAGGGTTGGGGACCTGAGGGAATTTGGGTAATTTCTGTGTATGCAAGCATGGTGCTTGGGTATGTTGAAATAGGTGAATACAGTTCCCTTTCCACTGTTGAGGGGTAGGCAGCAGGTGGTGATAGCCCAGTCCGTCCCTTCTAATCCCCCACATTCATCTAGAGTGTAGGAGTCTAAATTGTCACATGAGGATGCTGGCAGACCAGTACTTGGTGGCCTCTCGACCTATCTCATGTTTAGTTCTAGCTCTAACCATGTTCGTTGTATGATTATCAACTGTTCTTTGCACGGCTATATTAGAACATGCCTGCTCCACTTAGGAATATTCTTTTATTCTTTGTTTTCCTTTTACCCTTGAGGTTGGCCTAGTTGTGTGTCCACTATCCATGATATACCATTTTTACCCCTCTTATGAACTATGGTCCACTATGCAAGTATGTAATCATGTTTATGTCTATGCTAGAATATATATGCCTTGCCCTCCTTTGGGAAAATATAAATAGCGATACCCTAAATACTTCCAGGTGAAATGCTACAACGATAGCTCCGTATGATTGCGGATATTGTCTGTAATCTTTAAGGACTATCGTAGTTGGTGTTTCTTGGCAACGTTGCTAAGATTAACTCAATCTTAGTAGTGGTGTTAAGAAATACCAATAGGCATTTCTAGCGCCGTTACCAGTGATGGACTTAAAACCTCCTCACTTGGTGATTGCGCTAAGAAATGCCAATAGGCATAGAAGGGGAGAAGATAGAATTGGCTTCTAGATGACTTGGCTCTCTTCTATGGTTTCACTAGACATGCCACCCTTGTGTTCTTCCCAATGTCCTATATGGGAATAAGGACGCTTTTTGAGAGATCCCTTCTTGAGAGGATTTGAATTATATTCACTCTAAGATCTCTTGTGGAACTAGAAGTTTAAGCTCTTCTCAAAACCAGCATAAAAAAGATCATCCTCACCAAAAATTTCAAGAGGTTGAATTTCTCCTTCTCTTGGAGGATTTTAGGGTATAGATGGTTTGGGATTGATAGCTAAACCTTGGGATTGAAGTGGTTGTGATTTAGCTATCAAAACTTTCTCTTCTTGTTTGGGAGATGATTCCTTCTCTTCCTCGAGGAGTTCATTATGAATGCTAGTGCAGGAGTCTTTCCACTAATTCTATCAAGCATAGACCTTGCTTCACTAGCAGACAGATGAAGGAAAGCAGTCTCTAGAGGCTACATCAAGGGATTCCATGGAGTCCTTGCTAAGACCCATGTAAAAATATTGAAGAAGTACCGGGTCTTGAATGGCAAGGTCCTGGCCAGTGATGATGAGTTCATTAAAATGATCCCATGATGTACCAAGAGATTCTTCTTCTAGTTGTCTAAAACTTAGAACCTCTTTTCGAAGGCTAACCACTTTAGAGATGGGAAAGAAACATAAACAAAACTTAGAGCATAGCATTTCCCCATCTCCTTGCATACTTCCTACTGGTTTGACTATACCATGTTTTAGCTCTTCCCATCAAAGAGAACGAAAACAACTTCCATCTTACTATCTTGTCAGACATGTCAGCGATATGCAAGCATGCACAGGTCTGTTCAAACTCTTGTAGGTGTGAGTATGGGTTTTCATTGCCTTCTCCTAAGAAGGATTTATCCTGAATTAGTTTTATTAAACACGGGCATAGCTCATAACTAGGTGTTATGATAGGCTTTGAGGATTCTAGTGGCTTTAGGCTTGCGCTCAGTGGGTTTAGCATATTGATAGATAGGAGTGGAATCCATGCTAAAAGATAGATTAAAACAAAAGAAAGAATAAAAGATAAAAGGTTAAGCTAGGTTCAAAGTTAATTCAGCAATCGTTTCCCCGACAACGACACTAGAAAGCTTGTTGGTACTTATTAACTCACACAGATAAATCCACAAGTGCATAGATACTACTGTAGCTTTCACCCAGAAGTATTCCAAGTATCGTGTCCATAGGAAAACATGTGAGACTAACTATTGTCTAACTTAACTAGGGGGTAGCAACAAGGTTAGGATAAATAGGAGCGTAGAGAGGATACTAAGGTTCTCTAGTTCTGACTTGGGTAGGCTTATGTCTTCTACTATTCAACTAGGGACATTACTTCAGGAAAGACACCAGCAGAGGATGTTTTCCTTCATAACTAGGGTCCTACTTGCGCCTACAGACAGAAGGTGGACTACAAAGGATCAATGAAGCTATATAGTACATGCTATATATAACTGATGTCACACACGTGATCTACCACCGATCTAGAAGGCAGGGTGCATCCATGATTAACCCAAGTCTAAGCACCACGCTTACACGTATGATTAATACTCTACTCCCTCTAGAACAGGAATAAAGCACTCAAAAGAGTCATGATCCTAATGAACAATATAAACAAGATGCTTACTTGAATCAGAAGTTGATTACTAGAGATATCTCAAAGGCAAGCTCAAGTAGAACTTGGATCCACCAAGGTACAAGCCAGTAGAGAGAGCATCGATAGGCCGGCGCCTCCTCCAAATTCTTCTCTCACTCTCTATCTCACTATTTCTAATCACAAGACTAAATCCTATGGAGAACAAATCTTCTCTTCATGGCTAGGCTCTAATCCTCATGATATGAATTAGGGTTTTAGGGATCTACTAAGGGAGGGGGGTATGGGCTGGTATATATAGGCTAGAGCATCAATTCTAGACCCTCGAATCAAACTAACTTGGAAGAACGGCGTAGATGCAATCTAGGAGGCGGTGGAGAACCGACTTTTGAAGCAGAGGCTGGCTGGTGGGACACATAGGTCGGTAGGCCTATAGGTGGGGCCCGCTGGCCCCACATGGCAGCCCCTCGGGGTCTGCTTCGGTGGAGAGCCTCCTGGAGTCTTCTAGAATCTTTCCACACTGTTTATGCTATGAAATTCTGTAATTTCCTTTGATGAATAGGTCCCCCTTGACGGTTTTTTGGATAAACCCTGCTGAAAACAAAGATTCACCAAAACTCATGGAATTTATTAGTTTAAACCCCTATACCTATGTTTGGTGATGGAATTAAGTATACTATGATCGTTCGCCGTGCAAACCTAGGAACTAAAGACAAACATGGAACCTGGTGAGAAAATATTGTTGATGTCGAGGTCCATCGAGCTCTTGATCATGAATTCGCTGAAAAGCACCTACCTGGCATGACCGTTGTTAGTGTTTGATGACCAACAACCTATCATGGGATTACCTAGGATAGAGTTTGGGAGCTTTAGCATTTGCAGAACTCAGCAGTAAACACAAAGACAACCATTTATATTGGTTTAGAGCACTAGAATAGCGTAATACCCTAGTCTAGTTAGGCATGGTGTCTTTGCATTGGGGTTGTATATGATTGATTGGATACAAGGGGTGTGTGTCTGCCTCTCTTTATATAGTCCAGAGGGTAGGGCATATTGTTCTAGTCCTAGTCAGATACAACTAAGGAGTTCTAGTTCTATTATAGAGGATAATTTCCTAAAGTCCCACTAGGTTGGTCCTTGATTACTTGGAGACCATGCCACCTTGTTCCATGTCTTCAAGCAGACCTTCGGTCATCCTATACACATGGCAGGTAGTCGGCCCAACAAGGAACCCTTAGGATCTTGGTTCGTCAATACCAGACTAGAAGACCAGCTTTGAGAACCTAAGTAGAGCTTGACTCCACTTCTAACTCCCACACTAGACTATCCTAAGAAGAGTGCAACTAAACAAAACTTGAGCTTCTTTGCTTCTTCGTTGCTTGATTCATCAATGGAGAGGGGGGTATGCCCCTCTATTTATACTAGAGGTAGAGTAGGGGCTACTCTGGTGCCATGTTAGCAATCCATGTGATCATCCTTGATGGACATTGGACCAAACCACCATTAATTAATGGTTGGGATGCTCCAAAGCTTGAGATTCCTTGCATGCAAGCATGCTAAGGCGGTGAAGCTAGTTGAACTTCTTAGGAGGTCAGATGACCTAGGGGGTTGATCAACCCCCTATGACTGGTGGGCCACCCCTTCCTAGCTTGTGGGACCTCCTTACTCCTCCCTTGTTAGGTATTGAAGCTTGTCCATCATGATGTCGGTTTAGCTTACAAGTAGGCCCTTCAATCCATGTGCTTTGATCTTTCACCATTGAGAGAAAGCACAAGCTTGATCCAAGGGTAGTGACTGGCTTTGTAGTGCTTAGCATGGATTGTGGTGACATGGACTGGCTGGTGTGCCCATAGGTGGGGTCAGCCGATGTTGGTATTTCTTAACATACGCAGAAATATTCTACAAGCGCACGGAATTACCGTTGTAGCATTTCACCTAGAAAGTATTCAGGGTATTGTTAATTTATATTTTCCCAAAGGAAGGTATACTATAAAAGACTCTAGTAAGGGCTTGGACAAGATAATGTGACTATATATTAGACCAATGTTCATAACAGGGGTAAACCAAGATATGATTTTGATAGTGTGACCCACATTTGGACCAACCTCAAGGATAGAGAGAAAAGAAAGAATAAAGAATAAAAGAATATTCCTAAGCTAGAGCATACATATCCTAACATAGTTATGCTAAGGTTAGAAGATGATCATACAAGTACAAGGTTAAGACCTAGACCAAAGCTTACAGATGGACGAGGAGACCTCTGAGTACTGGTCTACCAGTAACCTCATGAGGCAATTTACAAACTCCTATATGAATACCCAAACATGGGGGTTACAAGGGACGGATAGGGCTATCACCACCTACCGCCTACCCCTCAACCGTGGAGCACCATCACATTCGAAGGTCCTCGTATACCCGAGCACCATGCTTGTGTATAGGGAAACTACCCAAATCCCTTGGGACTCTAACCCTACGGATCAACAACCATAGGACTTGGGCAAGCCTGAAGGTATGACAAACCGCCACCTCGACTTGGCTCTAATTCTTACCATATACAATGTATGAATGATTAAGCATAAAGTTCTATATGTTAAATGATCAACATAAGGACTTTGCTCTAGTTCATAAGCATAACTATATTGATAAATAGAGAACAAGACTATGGACGAATTCTTCATATTATTCATACCAAGAATACTCCAAGGGACAAGCTCTCCAATGAAGATCCTTGCCTAGCTCCAAAAGTCTACTAAAATGTAAAAGAGTGGACTAGAGTGAGGTGTGTAGCTCTAAGAGTGGTGTGTGTGAGAGAGGGAGCTCTCCCCCTCCTCTTATACTAGTCTATAGGTCGGTTTGGGGGAAATATTTGGGGGGATCTCCCCAAACTACCCTCCACTGTAGTAATGGCACCGCCCAAGGAAGCTAGGCCCAAGTGGCACAGCTAGGGGTGCAACCGCACCCCTAGTGCGCCCAATCCCTGGCTAGGCCACCACGCCACTGCCTTTGCCTGGTGAACCTCTTGTTGGGCCTGGTTCTCGGTCTTTTGTGCTTGAGGCCCAATATCTTCAGGGGAGTGGGCCTTTTCTTTATTTGTTTGTGTAGAGTCTACTTTTACGCTTTCCTAGTTGCACATTTTGACTATATTTTCCATGTTTTCCACTTTGTGTCGTGCAAAATACTTATCTTCCAATACATGTGGAAACATGTCAATATAAATAACATATGTGCGTAAGTTATGCCAGTTCTCCTCTTTTTGTATCTTAATTAGTGGTCGAATTTGGTCGATAAGGACCACAAACAGTCGACCCCCCTATGTGGGTCTACCAGCTCACTTTGTTCCATTCAGCTTGAATCTACATAGAAATACTCAAGTAAAAGTGGAACTTGTTATTTATTAAAATATGCTCATCTCCCTTTGATCTGAGGCTACTGACGAATTTTGAGTATGTGAAAGTATGACATATTCACTGTCAATAATGCTACACCATGCCACCTCTTCTCATGGCTCCATGAATGGCTCAACTCTACTTGTTGACTATGTATCTAATCATCTCACATGAAAAGCATTAGTCCATCTCATGTTGAATATGGGTCGATGTTAGTGTGACAGCACTTGTAGATGAGTGTGGTGCGAACAAGGCGCGCGAGGTCATTTGGTGGGGAGCGGGGGAGCACCACTTCCATGAGCTCATCCAATAGTGTCGGTGGAGATGACTCCTCCTTTGTAAGGGCTTGCTGGGTCGAATATGGGTTGGTGCCAGTGTTATCCTGAATGTTAAACGATGAACAATTAATCACCCTTTTGTTTAGTGTTTAGACCATTTAATGGTGTTCAAATGGAGGTAAATGGTCTAAAAGGTTTTATACAATAACACTAGTAAATACATATTTATCTATACAAAGCCAAAAATGCTAGAAAGTATACTAATTACACATGTAAAAACTAAGTATTCTACCAAACTATCTTTTAATTAAATTCAACTTCAGCTCATATACTTACGATGTTAATTAGATGGGTACAAAATCTGGTAGTCGTAATCCTCATATTGATTAAATGGTTGTTTAGTTTATTTAATCATTTAATTTGATTCTATTTAGACTATTAGACCATTTTTAATAATGATTTAAATGGCACAGCCATTTAATTCATGGTTTAGGGTCTAATAACACATGTGTCCTTCATTTACCATGTAAGTGCTATTTAGACATACTAACAACTATTTAGGTGAACACTGCACTCAACACAATGCAAACCAGCGGCGCTGGCATGTAACACCAAATCAACAAAATTTACAAGAAACAAAGAAATCTTTTCTCACCTATTGCAAAATGTATGTGTTATTCTAAAGTCTTCTCAGGTGTAGGGTAGAAAGAGCCATATTTTAGTGGCTTTGCTTTCTAGGCTACAATGGTTATGACTTCATCATATTTTGCTTTGATTTCATTTTCATAAGTTGTTTTTGCATGTGATTGTTTTGATGGGACTTCACATAAAAACCACATAAGTTAAGAGCATCTCCAGCAATACTATCAAAAATAGACTATCTACTTGTCTGTTTGGGTAGCAACCTATCTTGATACTACCTATATTTTGTTTTTTCTCTAGAAATAGTACCTAAAATAAAATAGGCCACCCAAACTCATCCTAGTGGAGAATTACATGTGGGCCCCACATGTCATCCTCTTCCTTCCTTGTCGATATTGAAAAACTCAGCCATGGTCACAAATGGGAAGGGTCGCACCTGCCATAGGTGGGGAGCAGCCACAGGCCACTCGCATGGGCGGGGAAGGCCACATGGGCCATGGGGGAGAGTCGTATGCCACCACTAGCAGCAGAGAAGGGCTACATGCAAGGGGAAGATGCTCGACAACCGCTAGGGAACCTATGTCGTGGAAAGGTTCGCCGCTGTCGGGGAACCTACGTGAGAAGGACCTCTACCATGGGAGGACCTCAGCCCGTGACCAAGGAGGCAATAGCAGGGCAGATGGCTCCAATGATAGGTTGCCTGCACCCTCCACCATGGGGAACTTATGCAGGAAGGTCCACCACCACAAGAGGACATCCATCGGCGACCAAGGAGGCAGCAGCAGTAGGCGGACAACATTGGCGACTGGCCCCCTGGGGCCATCTACGTCGGGCAGTTTCTAAAGAGAAATGAGCGCGTGGATGAAAGAGAAGAGACAAAAAAATTGGGGTACCACCTATTGGACCAATAGGAATGGGTAGTTGGTGGGAGATTTTGGGGAGCCAACAAATTTGGGTGGCCTAATAGGTCATATGTTGGAGTGAGTTTTTTTGCAGAAATGCAATAGGACACATGTGTGTTTCTTGGTTTGTTGGCACATGAATTTTCTAGCCATAGGATGAAGAATGGAACGCCCAATCTATGCTGGTTGCTTTGTGTCTCTATCATGTCGGGTCTGGATGTTGGTGCCACTGTTTAATTTTTGGGAGTCACGCCTGTCTGATTTCCCCCATTTCCCCATTGTCTTGTCCCCTTCGATGCTCTCCTAGTAGGAGAGGCGACCTTAATGCTCCACCCCTCCTCTCCAATGCTCTCCTGGTAGGAGAGGTGACCTCGCCGCTCTGCCCCTCCCCTCTGACGCTCTCCTGGTAGGAGAGGCGACCTCGCCGCTCTACCCCTTCCCTCCGACGCTCTCCTGGTAGGAGAGGCAACCTCATCTGCCCCTCGTCTGTCCGTAGGTGAGTCTTCTTCTCTCCCTCCCTCCTCCTCTATCGCATCTGTCTCCCTCCAAATCTCACCTTCCATAGCCCTCCACTGTGAATCATGGACTCCAACTCCTATAAGCCTCGGTAGGCATGGTGGGTGTCGAATAGGGTTGTTTCAGTTCCACCGCTGAGGTTGCCGCATAGCAATGGACCAAGTAGGGTTAGTGAGCGGTGGAACTAGCAGTACCTGTGGTGGAAGCCAAGGCTCATGTTTAGGTTTTGAGATCCCTTTCCCTCTGATGCCATTGTTTGATTTTGTTGTCGATTTCAGAAGTTCCGCTTCTCATTGGGAGTAAGGCTGGCGCTGGGCAGCTTGTTTCCTGATGGATGGAGATTTGGGTGGGGGATTTTTGGATGTAGACGGTGGATTTTTTTTTGGATTTGTGTTGGGTTTGGGGGATTTTGGGTTGTGCCTGTCAATTTGGTTGTAACAGGGCCAGTTGCTAGGGTGTGTGGCGCATCAGCTCTATTCGTAGGCAGAGTTCGATCTATGGCCGTGGTTCCTTGCTCGGACGACAAGCATGGTGAGGGTGTGGGCCAAGTGGGTCTTGCCGTCGGGGCGCGCGTTTGGCAAGTAGTGGCATGGGGGCACTAGGTTAATCCTTGTTCAATGTCTACAGTGGGTGCATCAGGCATGGTGCTTGCCATGGCTACTACATGATGGATGAGTAGTAGTAGCTCTGATTCTGTTCATTTGAATGTTGGATGTTGTGCTATGTGACTAGAAATCTGTTGTGGGTGTGGCCGTGTGGGGTTAATGCTTATTGATGTGATCTATAGAGACTTTGTGATAGAACTTTGAAGTGTCTCCTAGGTTTAGATGTGGTTCATGAATGAAGCCGGTCTATAGGTTTGTCTAGTTAAGCATCAAGCATCCATTTCTTTGTGCAATGCCCTGAATAATCAAGGATTTTTCAGTGTTCGTTGTTGAATTAAACATGGATGTTTTGTTTTATCAAACAAAACCTAATGTTTGTAATGGCCCGAAGCCTCTTGAATGCAAGGTGATATTGATAGTCTGGAATCTCACCACAGCAAGCAAAGTTCTATCACAATTATTTGGTTTCCCCTGAATATCTTATGAACATGTGTTTAGGGTGAGTGATTATTTTGAGAAATGATCATATGCCAACTATTTGGTGCCCAAAAATAAGTTATTTGTTGTTCAATGCTTCTGGTCTTTTGTATGAGGTTAGGAATAGTAGCTTGAGAAGGCAGGCTTTAGATGTAAGGGTAGCTGGGTAGCAGGGTAGGTGATGGCGTGCATCTGGAGTTCACTGAACATTTTGACTGGATGTTGAATTCAGTTTGTGAACAGAGTACTGAATGCTGCAACCTTTCACCTAGGCAGGTATTGGTGTTTCCTACTAATGTTATAGGAGCTAATATGCCTCTACCTGATGACCTGTAGTACTGCAGGTTTACATCCAACAATTCTAGCATAGATAGAACCTATCGGCAAATAGGCTTAACAGTGGGAAAGGTAATTATTTTTCCTGAACTAATGAAACTGTAGGACTTAAACACCAATATCTCACCTAGGTAGATATTGGTGTTTCCTACTAATGTTGTAGGAGCTAATATGCCTCTACCTGATGACCTGTAGTACTACAGGTTTGCATCCAACAATTCTGGCATAGATAGAACCTATCGGCAAATAGGCTTAACAGTGGGAAAGGTAATTA
Organism: Miscanthus floridulus; assembly: GCF_019320115.1. Lineage (NCBI taxonomy): Eukaryota > Viridiplantae > Streptophyta > Magnoliopsida > Poales > Poaceae > Miscanthus > Miscanthus floridulus. Next base: position 51,862,290 of record NC_089594.1, on the reverse strand, counting down.
TTTTTCCTGAACTAATGAAACTGTAGGACTTAAACACATATGACAACAATGACATGCTATATTCACTCTTTATGCAAAAGAAAGTTGTTCTTCTTGTGTCTGTTATTGTCTACTAGGAGTTGATTAAATTCTCCTTGTATTATTTCATGAATTAAGCTCTGATTCTATAAATTTATAGAAGGTCTGATTTTGTAAATTTGTTTTCATTTCATAACTAAGTCTTGTCACTCAATTTTATAGGCAGATGTGTTTTAATTTGCAGTGTGTTGCCATGTATGTGTAATTAGAATAGGGGGTAAAAACACAAATATCTGTTGTAATCAAACTGATACTTGTATTTCAACTTTGGTATTAGAAGAATGGAGGTATTCCATATAGCTTCTTGATACTTGTTTATGAATATGGTCTCAAATTGTATTCTAGAGTCTGAAATGAGTGTAAGTGTATATAATCAGCTCTGTAATTTGGACATTTCTGAAATAGCATAGCTGTATGGCACTGAGATCGAACCTGGTTCATCAATGTTATAAGTAGTTGATTGTGATACATTGAAAGCTACCAGCACCATATGGATAAGTATAAAGCTAGCTGCTATCATTCAAAGTTTTGGATTAGACTGTTAAATGCTTTATACTTAGAAGATCAATGTTTTACCTATTTTTTTGGCATTATCTTTGGAAATGAAAATTTTATAATCATCAGATTGTCAGGTAAATATCAGTTTAATCGCTGCAATGCTCTTTCAAGCATTTCTTGCAAACTGCAAAATAGGACAATCCATCATGAAACACACAAAATAGTGAGCACCTATCTTTTAAAGTTTTAATTGCTTGGTCCATTTTGGCGGTTCCTACTTTTCTAATATCAGCTTGTTGAGGTTAAGTTCAGTTACCATTGTGATTTAAATATTTAATGGTAGTTTCATGGTAATCTGACAGTTGACAATATTTATTTGACTGAGCTTGTTGACTATAATTGTAATTTTCATGTATATGATCAAATGATATATAATTATATATAGTCATATAGTCACAATACTAATAACCAAACTCGATTGATCATTATATGATTTATGCATATGGATTCTTCAGTATAATGTTAGATAGATCTGATAAATCTGCACTATCAATTGTCCATCATTTGTCAGTTGGGTGGATTGAAATTGGTTTCTATCTAATTATGTATGTTTTTCCTTTGCTGATCTTGGGTGGATTCAAATTGGTTTCTATCTAATTATGTATCCAAATTGCAATTACTTTAGCTAATAATTTTCCGGCCATTTGAGTGACATTGACTATAGTCTAAAAATAAGAGCATTTCTAAAAAAATAGTTCAACTATTCTACTTCTTAGGGTCACTAACATCTGAAATGTCTCCTTTTTGAGGCTAGGTTCTGCCTGTTTTCAAGTTCTATTCCTGTCACAGCAGTAACTAGTACTTGTCATAGTTAGCATACTTCTAGCCTAGTTCATGTGAGAGGAAGATGGCACTGATTATGGTGGTGAAAACTAAGAGTGCAATGTGAAGCTAAACTCTTAATACTATCTCTGTAACATACTCATGATTTGTTTAGCATATGTATGGTCATTGTTGGACCATCCATCCATGATTCATGCCTTGGTTTCCTGGCTGAGCTTGAGCATTAGTTCTACTGCTACATACTCATGATTTTTTACATGGATTTTTGGATGCGCGTCCGTTTTGTTGACTTTGATATAGTCTGTGAATTCTTTAAGGAATTTGGATCCTAAATTTTATCTGTTATCTATCTTTTTCCAAGTTGTTATTGCACCAAAGAAATTCTTGTAACTATATATTAGTTTCCTATGTAATCTTATAACTATGTAATCTCAGTGAATCTAACTTGTCCTGCTCCTGTATCACTGATTTGCATATATATGCAATTACTTCATGCATGCAATAATAGTTTGGTCACACCTGATTCTAATATTGTGCTTGAAAGCTTTTGTTCATTCTGTTATGGTGTATGCCGACCTAGTACGTGTAGTACTGAAGTAATGTAAAAGAGCTCACTCATGTGAGTTACTGAATGGTAGGCATGCATATTTTTTAAGAAAACGCTAGCTGATTAAACTTTATTATTTTTTGTTATACAGCAATGAATGATGATGAGTTGGGTTCTGATGCTCAATCTATAAATAGTGAGAGTGATGATGACTTTGATATGAACTCTGAAGAAGACAACAACTCTGATTCATTGAATATTGATGAGGTATAAAGTTTACTTGATTTTGTTTGTTTATGCACCTGTGTATATAATACGATACTTGTTTGGGACTTAAAGGCTTTGTTGTTGTTGTTGTTGTTGTTGTTGTTGTCTTTTTAGGATGTAAATCCCTCGGATGATGATAATGATCCTATTGTAGCAGTCCAAGCTTTCAAGCATCTGAAAGGAGTATTTTCTGAAGTATGTTCTAAAACTTTTATGACTAAACTATGCATATTTCTATATCTCTTTGTACTATTACCCTCACTATGTCATAGTTATAGGAGTAGGACATCAGACTGTCTCTCATTTGCACACATCAACCTTTTCTGTTCTTATTCTCTAGCAGTTAAGTTACTAGAATCCAGTCCATGCCACTATGTTTTTTATGAACTAGCTATTGATGTTGTTTTTTCAGTTTGTTAAGTCTATTAAGAAGAAAGGGAAATCATGATGTTCTGAAGTCCAAAAGTGTGCTAGAAAGGTAAATTCAGTAGCATGTGCTTTTTTGACACCATGTTTAGTGAATTGATGATTAGTTTCATAACTAGAAACTTAGTTTTTCATCGATTTTTTAGAATCTTAGAGATGTTAAAGGCACCAGTAAGGAAAATCTACTGTTTGTGAGAGTTCATCTGCTAAAGCAGGAAGCAGGTGCAATAACAAGTATTTTGGAGAGAAAATAAGAGAATTGGATGAGCATAAGAAAAAGATCATCAAGGATCATGGATTTGGATCTTGCTTGAGTATGATGGATGTTCAGTGCCTAGAAACTTTGTCTAATGGGTTGCGGATCAAGTCGATGTCAACTGTTGTGATATACTTGTTGGAGGCAAAGTAGTCCCTTTTTCTACAAAATTAGTTCACCTTTTCTTAAGGATTTCAATTGGTGGTGAAGACATTAGGTAGCATAAATGTAGCATCCAGTTTTAAGAACAAAACCAGATATACACCATATGTGAGCCCAGGAAGTCAAATCTCACATATAGCTACAAATAAGGGTAATATCAAAAGACAATGCTTAAATACACAGGTGTATTAGTATAAAGATTATAACCTCAGAGTATAGACCGTGGAAAGACAACTCCGATCTTTAGGCGAAGGCTCCAAATCCATAGGGACAACTGACTGGTTGATCACAAGCATAATTCCTCCAAACTCTAGCAATCTGGTACCCATCCAGGATTTTCATCCAAATATTTGAAAGGTAAAGCAAGCGTAAGTACATATCGTACTTAACAAATATAACATGGGGTTCATGAGGCTCAAAAGGCTAACACTGGTTTAACTGTAATTAGCTTTTAATTAGTCGTGATTTTAGCAGTTGAGTAGCAACAAGTTCATCACAAGCCCATAAACACAAGATCAGGTAAATATGAATAATGAATAGCATAAACAATAATCATTAATTAGCATATTTATCATCAGTATCATCCATGTTTATCATCAGTTAACCATTAGTGATCATCTATTCCATAAGGGTTCCAAGGCTGCTCATGACTTTGAGCATGGTTGATATACTAGTTTTACACTCTGCAGAGGTTGTACACTTTCACTATGAGTTGTGATTTACCCTTTCGCCCGAGGTGGCCAACCTCTTGACCCACTACCAAGGAAGGTTGGTAGGGTTCACTATGAAGCCTTTCAAAGGTTTGTCTAACAAGTTAGGGCCATTAGATTCACTTGGCAAACAGATATAGAGCCCCCCTTCCCAATGGCACAATGATGCATAGCCTACACTCAAGGGGACAAAGGCTGCACTATACCCGATTCGTCAAGCCATTCTTACGCCAATAAAGGTAACCACTAACAAGCTAGAAAAGGTCCTCATACTAAGCTAAAGCCAGAGCCATGTAGCCCTCATAGCTGTACTTGTAAGTCTCGGATGATCACTTACAGATAAGTCCTTAGGGAGAGGACTAGTTCTAAGTGTCGATTGGAGTTGAAGAGACACTTAGAGTAGTTTAGGACCTTGTTTTTTCTTTGGTCGTACTATTAAGGGGGGTATGGACGGGTAGCTTGACCTAGGTGAGTCTAGTGGGTTAGGTGTGGTGCACATTTACTAATCCCAGCATTAGGTAGCTCCTAAAAAGCCCTTAGATCCATTAGAGCAAACTTCATTCATGTACGTTCGAAAGTTGGAAGTGAATGGTGGGTCAAATACTGACCGGACGGTGGCTCTGGTGTGACCGGACGCTAGCTCAGGGTCTGGTCAGTTCATTTGACCAAGGTGTTTTCGTCTGGTGCGATTGGACGCTGAGAGGTCAAGTGACCAGGACGCTGAGGGCCAGCGTCCGGATGACTCCAGCAAGGTTCCACAGAGGGAAAATCTCGACCGAACACGTTCGGTCAGTGCTGACTGGACGCTGGCCAGTGTCCGGTCACACTATAAACACTAGAGTTTAGGGTGAACTGACCGGCGTGTCCGTTCAACATGATCGGAGTGTCCGATCACCCCGCAGAGACACATAATGGTTCGTTTTTCAGCCCATGTTATAAATACTTCCTCCATTCATGTGTGGGGGTACTTTTGCTCATTCCAATAGCTGAGAAACACCTTTGAGAGTGCTAAGAAGAACAAGGTCCTAGTGAGGTGATTGAGATTTGAGAATCCCAAAGAGAGCCCTCATTAGTGAGATCAAGAGTAGCAAAGTAGTGCATCCACCCTTCTAATTAGGCTTGTCGTGGTCAAGTGAGAGTTCATGCTTGTTACTCTTGGTGATCACCATCACCTAGATGGCTTGGTGGTGATTGGGAGCTTAGTGATCATCCGGAGAGCATTGTGGATGACCCAACTCAAGTTGTGAATGGTTGTGGGTGATTCACCGCGATGGAGTGTCGAAGAATCAACCCGTAGAGAGCACTTGATCCTTGTGTGGATCAAGGGGGAGCTACACCCTTGTGTGGGTGCTCCAATGAGGACTAGTGGGGAGTGACGACTCTCTGATACCTCGGCAAAACATCGCCGTGTTCCTCCTTCTCTCTTTACTTTGAGCATTTACTTTGAGCAATTCAATTCTTGTCTTTTACATTCCTAGAATTGCCATGCTAGAGTAGCTTTAGAACTTAGGGTGCTAAACTTTTGTATGTTAGATCAATAGAAACACTTTCTAGGCACAAGGGGTTAATTGGGCTAACCGTAGAGTTTAATTATTGCAAAGAAATTTAGAATTAGCCCAATTCACCCCCCCCTCTTGGGTATCTTGATCCTTTTAATTGGTATCAGAGCCTCGTGCTCATGTATTTAGGCTTAATCGCCTAGAGAAAGATGTCTTACGGGGATGAACCTCCTCCTATCTTTGAGGGGGGTGATTTTCCATATTGAAAAATTCGCATAGAGACGTACTTAGAAGCTCTAGATGTTGGAATACTTAGAGCCACCTCACAAGGCTTCTCAAAACCTTGGGATGCTACTAACCTATAAGGCGATGAGTTGAATTATGAAAAATGGAATGCAAAGGCCAGAAACACCATATTTAGAGGCCTTTGTAAAGATATGTTCAACCGGGTGAGGAACCACAAAGATGCCCATGCACTATGGTCAGATGTTTATGTGCTCCATGAGGGAACAAAGAGTGAGCATGAGGAATGCTATCATCTTGTCATGAAAAAGCTTAACTCTTTTGAAATGCTTCCTAAAGAATGTGCTAATGAAATGTATTCACGTTTGAATGTTCTTGTAGAGGAAGTCAATGGGCTTGGACTAACTCAAATGAAACCACCCTGATGTTGTAAGAAAGATCTTGAGTGTCCTCCCCATCGACAAATATGGGCATATTGTGACCGTGCTTCATCAAGGTGATCTTTCCATCGCTACACCAACACAAATCTTGGGAAAGATCAATGCTCATGAGACGTACATGCACATCACACCTCAAGATGGCTCATCCTCTTACAAAAAGAAATAAAAGGACTTAGCATTCAAAGCTAGTCAAGAGAAGGGCAAAGCAAGGCTTGAGTATGAGAGCTCAAGTGATGATGAAGTTGATGATGCAAGCCTTGCTCTCATGGTGAGGAAAAACCACCAAGATGCTAAAGAAGCTCAACAAGAGTAGCATCAAGTTTGATGGCAAGAAAAAGTTCTTCACTAGCTCTAGAAGGAAGCCAATCTCTAAGATGGATTGCTACAATTGTGGAGAACTTGGTCATCTAGCTCACCAATGCACAAAGCCCAAGAAAGACAAGTTTAAGAACAAGAACAAGGGCAAGAAAGATGACTCAAGTGATGAAGATGAGAAGAAGAAAGACAAGCCATACAAGAAGAGAGATGGCAAGAAGAAGTACTTCCACAAGAAGAAGAGTGGAAAGGCATACATCATCGATGATTGGCTCATGTACATTGATTCATCTAGTGGCTCATCCGATGATGATAGTGACAATGAGAAGGTGGCCGCCATTGCTATTGACTCTTCATCATCTTCACCGCCACCATCGCCATCATCCTCTACACACCTATGCCTTATGGTCAAGGGTGAATGCAAGGTATCAAATGATGATGAGAGTAGTGGTGATGAACATGCTAGTAATGATGATAGCGATAGTGATGATGATGAATATGAATCACCGTCTTATGATGATCTTGTTAAATTGCTAAATAAATACTCCAAGATCATTATAAAGACTAGAGCTAAGAATGGCAAGCTAGAAGCTAAAAATGATTCACTTTTAGCAAAATGTGATATGGCAGAAAAGGCTAGTATTGAGCTTAGAGAAGCAAATGATGCTATATCATCCAAACTCAAGGAGCTCAAATCTTCTAAGAAAGAGCTTAGAGAAAAACATGATAAACTTGAGAGGATATACAATGAGCTCATCACTAGCCATAACAAGCTAAAAGAAGAATATACAACTCTTATGATTAATCATGATAACCTTGTTATTGCTCAAGAATATTTATCCAATGAGTCACATGATGCTACTAACAATATTGTTAAGATTGATATAGCTACATCATGTGATGATTTGATCATTGAGAGCATTGAGCAAAGTTATAGTAGCAAGGGCAAGCAAGTGGTTGAGGCCGATGATTATGATGAGTTTGTCAAGCTCAAGAATGACAATGAAAAGCTCAAGAAAGATCTTGAAGAACTCAAAACCACCAAGTCTATAATGCTAGAAACTCTTGTTCATGATGATGGGTTGAGAATGAGAAGCTCAAAGAAGAAAACAAGAAGCTCAAGGAAGAGAAAAACAATGATGCTCTTAAAGAAGAGAACAAGAAGCTCAAGTTGGAGAAAGAGCATCTCAAAATTAGATTGAGCAAGTTCACTAGAGGCAAATATCTTCAAAGTGAGCTACTAATGAACACCGTCATAAAGTTGGATAGAAGTGGCATTGGGTACATGGCAAACAAAGAGAAGAAGGTTCAAGCTCAACAACATAAGCCAAAGCCAAAGAAGTGTTTTGAGTGTGGACAAGAAGGCCACTTTGCTCATGAGTGCAAAACTCCACCACCACAACCCTTGCCCAAGCATGCTAGACCTTTTGCCTTCAATGCTCACTACATGCTTAGAAAGGATTCTAGTGGAAAGATAAAAGTCATGTTCTTAGGACCTCCCAACAAGAATAGGCCTAAGAAAATTTGGGTTGCTAAGTCACTTGTTGAGAAGGTGAAGGGCCCTCAACAAGTTTGGGTTCCTAAAGCTTGATCTCTTATGTGTAGGTGAACTATAAGACCGGTGGAAGTCATTGGGTTATTGATAGTGGTTGCACACAACATATGACTGGTGATCCTCAGTATGTTCACCTCACTAGATGAAGAAGTAGATGGACAAGAAAGAATCACATTTGGAGATAATTCAAAGGGCAAGGTTAAAGGATTGGGCAAAGTGGCAATATCAAATGATCATTCTATCTCAAATGTGCTATATGTTGCTTCATTGAGTTTCAACTTGCTATCCGTTGGACAATTGTGTGTTCTTGGCTTCCAATGCTTGTTCACTAAGAAAGAAGTTGTTGTATCTAAGAAGGATGATGATCAAGTGATATTCGAAGGATTTAGATACAACAACCTATATCTAGTGGATTTCACCTCTGAATATACAAATTTGAAGACTTGTCTATTCACCAAAACAACACTTGGGTGGCTATGGCATAGAAGACTTGCTCATATTGGGATGAGTTCACTCAAGAAGCTAATGAAGAATGATTTGGTGAGAGGGTTGAAGGACGTGAAGTTTGAGAAGGACAAGCCTTGTAGTGCACGTCAAGACGGCAAGCAAGTTGCAAATACTCGTCCAACCAAAGCTTTCATGTCAACCACAAGAGTGCTAGAACTTCTTCACATGGATTTATTTGGACCAACAACATACAAGAGTTTGGGAGGAAGTCTTTATTGTCTTGTGATTGTTGATGACTATTCAAGATATACATGGGTGTTCTTCCTTCATAACAAATCCAAAGTTGTATCATGCTTCAAGAAGTTTGCCAAGAGAGCACAAAATGAATTTGAAGTGAAGCTCAAGAAGATAAGAAGTGACAATGGGAAGGAATTTGGCAACACAAATATAGAAGCCTATTGTGATGAAGTTGGAATCAAACATGAGGTCTCCGCAACATATACTCCTCAACAAAATGGTGTAGTTGAGAGGAAGAACTGAACATTGATAACTCTTGCAAGAACAATGCTTGATGAGTACAACACCCTCGAAGCTCTATGGGCTGAAGCTATCAACACCACATGCTATACATCCAACCACCTATTCCTTCAAAAGTTCCTTCGCAAGACACCTTATGAGTTGCTTAATGGGAAGAAGCCAGCTGTCTCCTTCTTTAGCGTGTTTGGTTGCAAATGCTACATATACAAGAAGCGGCAACACCTAGGGAAGTTTCAAAGATGTTGTGATATTGGTTTTCTTGTTGGTTACTCATCAAAGTCCAAAGCATATAGAGTATTTAATCATGCCACTGGCTTGGTTGAAGAAACATATGATGTGGAATTTGATGAATCTAACGGCTCCCAAGGAGCACATGAGAATCTTGATGATGTAGGTGATGAACCTTTGAGGGAGGCTATGAAGAACATTCCGGTTGGAGACATCAAGCCTAAAGATGATGAAGATGATGTACAAGTGATTGATCCACCTTCTTCATCAAGTGTGCCACAAGTTGATGATAAAGATGGGAGAGTAGAAAATGAAGACACCCATGTCTCCCATGATCAAATGATGGCACTAAGCACAAGATGTTGATGCTCCACAACCTCCTCCTCAAGTGGTCAATAGAAGAAATAACCTCTACTACAAGATCATCCACAAGATCTCATCATAGGGAGTCCATCAAAGAGTATAATGACTCGCTCAGAAAAACTTGGTTCATTTATTGCTCATCACTCTTTTGTCTCTTGCTATGAGCCTACCAAGGAAGAAGAAGCTCTTCAAGATCCAGATTGGATAAATGCCATGCATGAAGAGTTGAACAACTTCACCTGCAATGAAGTTTGGACTCTTGAAGAGCAGCCAAGTTGAACAACTTCACCTGCAATGAAGTTTGGACTCTTGAAGAGCGACCAAAAGGAGCAAGAGTCATTGGAATAAAGTGGGTGTTCTGCAGCAAGCAAGATGATCAAGGCATAGTTGTGAGGAACAAGGCAAGACTAGTTGCAAAGGGTTTCTCTCAAGTTGAAGGTTTGGATTTTGGAGAGACCTTTGCACTGGTTGCAAGACTAGAAGCCATTCGTATCCTCCTTGCATATGCATCACATCATGAAATGAAACTATATCAAATGGATATGAAAAGTGCATTTTTAAATGGCTTTATTAATGAACTAGTCTATGTTGATCAACCTCCTAGGTTTGAAGACCCTAGATATCCTAATCATGTTTATAGGTTGTCTAGGGCATTATATGGGCTTAAGCAAGCCCCAAGAGCTTGGTATGAGCGCCTTTGGGACTTCCTCATTGAGAAGGGCTTCACCATCAGGAAGGTCGACACCACACTATTCACCAAGAAGCTTGATGGGCATATCTTCATTTGTCAAGTGTATGTTGATGATATCGTCTTTAGATCATCAAATGAAGATTCTTGCAAAGAGTTTGGTGAATTGATGTTAAAGGAATTCGAGATGTCAATGATTGGAGAGCTTACATTCTTTCTTGGTTTTCAAATCAAACAAATGAGAGAAGGGATTTTCATCTCTCAAGAGAAATATACAAATGATCTTCTCAAGAGATTCAAGATGGATGAATGTAAGTCAATCAAGACACCAATGCCAACTAATGGACATCTCGATCTAGATGAGGGAGGATAACATGGTTGATCAAACTATCTACCGCTCTATGATTGGTAGCTTGTTATATTTAACCACATCTAGGCCCGACATCATGTTTAGTGTGTGTATGTGTGCTAGATTTCAAGCTAATCCTAAGGAAACTCATTTAATTGTCGTAAAAAGAATCCTTAGGTATCTTAAGCACACACCAAGCATTGGCCTTTGGTATCCCAAAGGAGCTATATTTGAGTTAGTTGGCTATTCCGATTCGAATTATGCCGGTTACAAAGTTGATAGAAAAAGCATATCCGGAGGGTGCCATTTGCTTGGTAGATCACTTGTGTCTTGTCCTCCAAGAAGCAAAATAGTGTGGCTTTATCCACCGCCGAAGTGGAATACATTGCCACGGATGCTTGTTGTGCATAAATACTTTACATGAAACAAACTTTGCTAGACTATGGTGTAGTTCTAGATAAAGTACCTCTTGTGTGTGACAATGAAAGTGCGATAAAACTTGTAAATAATCCAGTTCAACACTCTCGCACCAAGCACATAGATATCCGCCATCACTTTCTTAGAGATCATGTTGCTAAAAATGATATATCATTAGAAGGTGTAAGGACCGAGGATCAATTGGCGGATATCTTCACTAAACTGCTAGATGAGGCAACATTTTGTAGATTGCGGAATGAGCTCAATGTTCTTGATTTTAGCAACTTTACTAAAAGATGAGCTTGTGTTGTCCCTTGCATTGCATTGTAATATACAACATGTTTAATTTTTGATAATGCATATAGGGCTTGTCTAACAGGGTTAAGATAACCACCGTAAAGCGTGTGAAGAAGCTTAACCTTGGATCAAACTTGACAAGCAACTAGATTTACTTTCAAGTATTGCATTGCATATGCATGAATGTTGTTTTGTCAGTTTATCTTCAATTACCCTCTTATTGCCTATTTTCTTAAAAAGAATTATAGCCTAAGGCAAAATATTTTCGAAAAAATTTGAGGGTTTGAGAGAGGTCACTCACATCAGTCCCAATTGGTGTTTATTTGGACCTTATTGGAGTTGGGACTTGATTAGGAACAGATAGCACGCTGGACTTCAAAGATTCGCTAGAAAAGGAGTGACCGGACGCTACACCGGACTCTGGTGTCAAGCGTCCGATCAGTTCACAAGTGATGAACTGCTGCTACGAAGGAGTGACCGGACACTAAAATAGTGTTCTCCTAGCGTCCGGTCAGAAAGCGATCCAGCGGTCGATCGAAGATGAAGGAGACTGCTTGCATCGGACTCTGGCTACATCCGGTCAGTTGGGATTGGACGCATCCGGTCATGATTTTAGGGGATTTGGACCTCTCTAGAATCGACCGGACGCTGGGTGGTAGCATTCGGTCGCTGCCACCGGAGCGTCTGGTTAGTTGAAAACGTGTGGGATTCAATCTCTTTTCTTGTTTCCTTTCCTGTCGCGTTGGGGGGCACCATAAATTGCCGCACTGGTGTTTCTGACCTAGCCACATACATTGACATCACCATAGAGCCTCCATTGTGCCATAGCCGCTCGCGCTCACCGCCACCCACGCTGGGTCATGCCCGAGACATCGCCACCGCCGCTGTGCGCCGTCGTGCCTTCGCGCCTCTATGCCTCCACGCGTCGCCGCCCGCGCCGCTCGCGCCACCACGCCCGCACTGCACCTCCCCATGCCAGCACTATCGCCTCACCGCCATGCCCTGCTCCCATGCCACTGTGCCGTCCATGCCCACGCTCACAACAATCTAGCACCGCCACTACGCCTGTCACCACGTGCTCGTGCCCTAGCATCGCCCTAATCAGCGTTGTTTTCAAGAGCTTTGTCAGTGCCCTTACCAAGTTGCTCTCCTTGCTGATTCACTTCTTCGCAGTCGTTTTCTCGCTGCATTGCAACCCTAACCCTAGCTGAATCGGTGGTTCCCCACGTGTCGTTTCTCTTCTCATCGGTTCATCAGGTAGCAAGCCCTCGATTCAATTTTGTACCTAATTGCTTGCTTTCTTAGGGTTTTGTATCTCTAGATGAATAATTAAGATTATCTATATATCCTCTATTCTATCATTCAGCGAGTCAGTGGCGTTGAGGTCCTATTTGTTGTTGTCAGTCAACTCAGGGGCCAAGCTCACAAGTATGGATCGAGGCCAAGCCTCGGAAGTGACAGGCAGTAGTTGTTCTTTTTAGATCCAACCGATGGTTCACGTCAAGAATGATGGAGGTGGTCCTAGTGATGAGGATCCGAGACATCTGCCTCGCTTGCCTATAGATCCAAAAGGCAAGGCGATGAAGAAACTTGCAACAAAGAAGCGAAAGTATCCAAATGCAGACACAGCTAGAGTAGTCGTATGCACAGATATGTTGCTACCTTATGATAAATTTTAATTTAATGAAAAAATTTATTTTCCTATATTTTATGAGCACAAAAATACATAATTAAATCATTTTAATCCTATTTTCAAAAGAGACAAATTTTGGGGTGTTACAATAAAGATGAGTCTACAAAGGCCAATTTTCTTAAAGAAATCAATGAGACTTCTTTACCCCTCATCAAGACCTTTGGCAAGAAGTTGGTAGGCAACACTTTGTCTGATGATGACATCTTCCGATACTTCATGGTTGTTGCATTGTCAACTTTCCTGTGCCCAAACTCAAGTACTCTTCCTAGCCCCAAGTATCTAGGTGCTTTGATTGATGTTTCGACTGTGAAAGATTGGGACTGGTCCAAGTTTGTATTTGAATGGTTGTTTGCTTCGATATCATTATACAAAAAAAAGCAAAGAAGGACAATTGGTGGCTGCATATACTTCTTTGCGGTATGTCTTTTTTCCATTGCTTGTTTTCCCATCAATTACTTTTTCTCATCTATATGTAATGTATTTATTGACCACTTTGTAATTTCATGTAGGCTTACTATCTAGTCTTCCTGAACTTTGGATCTCGTCACCAGCTTCCCCCAAATTTGCCAAGAATTCTGTATTGGAAAAGTTCTATGATCAAAAAATATGCTTCATATGATTGTGTCTCTACTGATAAGTTTTGAAAGCGTCCGGTAAGTCTTGGTTTGAGGTTTTATGAGTGTTGTCATGTTTGTTTTGTTCTTGTTTAGATTATTGACTGACTAACTGTAATATATTTTGTGTAGGTCAAATCTATTGAGGAAACTTATTTTGCTGAATCTTTGTTACTGGTTGATGCTTGTGCTTCTGTTAGGGATTCTCTGTATACTAATTGTAGATTATTTGATGAACAAGTAGGCGCCTTGTTCAGTATGTTCATGAGTATTTCATTTATTTTAATATTTGTGTGGTTTAGTTCATTGCGATTTTAATATTCAGAATCCACAATTTTTGCTATTTTAAATTACTATTAATTTGACATGATAGGACAATGAACTTTGTGTGGCATTTTCCAAGAACATCACACAACACATGGTTTTAGGACCCCTGACAACCTTGTCATCTCAATATTCTAGTACATGAAAAACCATCATGGTCATGTAGTTGATGATGATCCATTGCCTGAGAATTCTACTGTCAGAATCCCTTCTCCAGCCAATGTTAGTCACAAAGATGATGATGCAATGGCTCATGAATTTGAAGCCCCAATGCCTGCTGCTTCAACTCATACCATTGTGGAAGATGTTTTGGATACCACAATGCCTGCTACTGCTACATTTAATGTGGAAGTTGTTGATCCCACAATGGCTACTGCTACTAAAATTAACGATGAATAAGTTTCTGTGACTGGAAAAGTTGATTCAGATAGTGCATACAATGTTTTTAGTAGTGACAATTGTGGTGTTTCTCAAGCAACTGTAATTATTTCTTCCAATAACTCATCAGCTCAAGGTACATAAAGTGTTTTTGTAGCATCTTTTCGGCATTGAGTTAACTTTGTATCTCTTGTTCATACTCTTATGAATATTTTTGAGGTGTAGATTCAGGTATAAGGAAGAGGAAGAGGAAAAACTATGCATCACAAACTTCCACTCCTGATAGTGTAGCTTCTAGGACTCGACAAGGACTATCTCAATGTCATGGAAAATCCCCTCTCAGTTGTAGAAAAGATGATGATGCTGAGGTCAATGTTTTGAATATGTTCTTGTGTTTTGAATAGAGATTTCAGTTACAAATTATTTCAGGCAAGTGTACTAGATTATACTGGAAATTAAGGTACAAAGGATATTCTTGTACTTGTTGAAGAAGACCCAATGTTAGCTTCTAAAGCTGCAACCAAACGTCAGAAGCTTGTTCTAAAAGTGAGTTTCTGTGTTTTGCTATTTTTTGTTTTATGTGTGTGCACCTCACTGCTATATATAGATAGCCTAAATAATGTGTCTAGTTGTTGTGCACTATTCTCACCTGTTAGTCCATCATTTAGCATAAGTTGCATCTTTTTCCTTCCATTTTATTAGCTATGTCATTGATCAGCCTTGTTTAAGGCAGCAGCATACTGCTCTGCATAGCTACATTATTATGTCTGTCATGATCACTATGTCATTATTGTGCTCTGCATAGCTATATTGATCAACCATTTTATCAGCTATGTCATTTTACATAGTGATGCCATTCATCATATGATTTACATAGTTGATGGTTTCGAAGAAATGCGAAAAGCATGTCATGTGTGTCTATAAGTGTTGCCAAATCTATTATCATTGTCCGGGTCTTTAGATTTCTGCTCTATTATCCAAAGTATATGGTAGAACCCGAACTATTCTAATTGTTGGAGAAATAAGTTTGTATCACCTCATATAATATAGGCACCAAACTGATTTTGAGTATTGCTGTGTCCCAAATAACAAATAAGCAACTAGTGCTTTCGGTATATAGGCTCCTTGAGAGGGTATTACCTAATTGTTTTGATCTATTTTCTTCTGGGAGCATGTTGTTATTGCATAGTTGTAACTTTTGGGGTGATATTTTATAGTATTAAGAATATTGATTTGTCTACTATGTGGCTTGTTTATGTTCTTTTTGAAAAGAAATGCTTTCAAAAAAGGTTGCAAGTTCGGTAGTTTTTGCTAATTCATCCCTATTCAGATCATGTGTTAGTTGATAGCCATTTTTCCTATTTGTTTTTAGTCCAAGGACAATGTGAAATTAGATGCATTGAAGAATGACCAAACTGTTTCTAGTGCACAGACAATGTGTTCAGACCCAAGAGCTATTCCCTATCATTTAAAAGAAACTCAACTGGCTGAAAATGCAGCTCATGCTTTGGATCATACTGGTTAGTACCTTTTTCTAGATTGCACATTTATTAGCAGTAAATTGCACTTTTGAAATACTGCAATTATGGTATTTGACATGTGCAATATATGTCCTTTGTAACCTATAAGTTTGAACCTTCTTTTCCAATTTAGTATTTGATAAAGTAGGGAAAGCACCTGTTTAGAAACCTTGTATGAAGAATAATGCTTCCTACTTTAATAGTCCTAGCATGCCATCTTTTAGAATGTTTGATGATGAGGATGATTTAGGAAATTATGTTGAAGATCCTAAACTGAGGCGTCCTGTTGGTCCAGTATCTAGTACAGCTTGTACTTCAGATGATAATCTTCAGAGAGAAGCCCGAGTGCTACCTTCTAAAGCTACAACTACACATCAGAATGTCCAACTAAATGTGAGTTTTTTATTTTCTAAGGGTTTTTTTGTTTGAAGTCAAAATACTAGTGCTCTGTCATTGATTATCTCATAGAACAAAAAAGAGAGTTTCTTGTAACTTGTCTTATTGTACTAACACTTGATTTACTTTCACTCTTTGATAGGTTCAATCCGAGGGCAGCTTCTACTTCCAATTTTGCCCTGCATTAGAGGGTTGGACATTTGTTGACTGGATGAGGTCTAATCCATTTGGTGGAGGCGGTAATGTGAGCAATCAAAAAACTATTCAGACCGAAAGAAATGACAATGTTGAAACTATAAGCTTGTTTATTAGATTAGATCAATTTTGTATTGTGACATATCTTGTGTTCTCTTTTGTCTTTTTTCTGTAACTAATATGGTAGTATTTTTTATTAGGACCTTGTCTATATGGAGTCTTTACCTTTTACTGATTATTCTGAGACTGCTGAAGATCCAACTACTCCTGTTCCTCTAGCTGCAATCAGCCCTTCTGGAGAACACTATGACATTGTAAATTGGCATTTTTAGTTTTATCAATTTGGAACAATTGTCTTGTGAGATAACCTACTGATTTTGCTTCTGGTGCAGCCATGGTAGTGGAAGGACAATTGTTAGTAGTTGGAGCTGCTCTAAGTCATGTAATAGCTAGTACAAGTAGTTGTAGTAGTATCCATACTCTAGTGTACCTTAGCGGTACTAGTGTTGTATATATTGAGAATAAAGGCAACAGAAGCATTTTTGTTGTCCCCTTCTTTATACCTCTCAGCCGTGTTTGTTTGTGTGCGTGTTTGTTAGGTATTTAGGAATAGAATGAAATAGTATGAACCCTATTATGTTAATTTTTACTTTATGATTTTTGAACAACTTTATGTTTTTTCCTAGTTTTGCAGGCACCTACACCTCTTGCATCTTTATTAGACGACTCTGAGTCCTTTTCAAACCAAGATCCTTGGTACTCTTCTAGTGCAAAGTTGGTTGTTCATCGTCCTAGGAGGACAGTGATCCCAAGCAAATACAAGTTGAGCCCTTATATGATGCCTCATTCAAAGATGACAGTGTTGAGGCTTGAAGCTGACATGTATGCTATTGTTTTGAAGATGGTAGAAACTAAACATTCCGAGTAAGTTTTAAATGTTTACAACCTCCTTAGCGTTTTCACCAGTCGTGAGTACACTTGAATCAAGTAATTATGAATTGTTTTCATTTGTCTTAGTCTTGTAGTAATCGATTATGGGCAAGTGGTTGTGAAATTAAGTGCACTTGCAAGTTCTCTTAAGCCTCAAGGAAAGGTCCATTACTTTGTAGTGAATGCTTTGTGCAGATTGTTATTCCATAGGAAACACCCTAAGAATTCTTACAAGCATTATTTCTTCTCTAAAGTTGGTGTAAGTGTCATTTATTTCTTTTTTTCTTAATTACATGTGGTATCTATATCAAATAAAATAATATTGACCAATCTATTTTTGTAGGACTATTTTATTAGAAATCATGGTCCTAATGATAGCAAGGAGAAGGGGCTATATGATAATGCAGTGAAATGCTTTAAGGGTGCTGGTCGTGCAAGGTCATTAGCATACAGCCAATATGTGAGTAACACATCCTTTTAATTTTTTAAGCTTTAGCACATATGTTGTGTGCATTGCAGTTGTGCTAATAATCCCTTCTTTTTCATTTTGTGTTATTTTGTCAGTTTTATTTTCCAATTCTCTTCCATGATCGGTGGTATATCGTTGTTGTGTATATCACTCGAAGATTGATTGTAATCTTGGATTCCTGTACTCTACATTTTGGAGCAGACTCACATTTCCATAAAGTTGTCTGTGATGAATTTGTAAGTAGCAGTAGCACATGGATTCACATCATTTTGTTTGAATGCAATGTGAAATTTTGTTCAAATAAGAAAACATATATATCTGCACTCTAATTATTTCCTCTACCTGCTTTTAGATACCAAACTTGACCATAATCTAGAGTGAAGTTGTTCAAATTGACTTTGGGTTCCATGGATATGAAGTTATCTATGCAGATGTACCTCAGCAGACTGAGAAGTAGGTAGTGTACAGTCTTTTTTATTTTTTTTAGATCATATCATTTTGTGTGGTGCTTATAATATTCTATCTTGTCTTTCTCATATCTTATTTCAGCTTTAGCAATGATAGTGGTATCTTTACGATGAAGAATCTAGAGCTTTGGGAGCTAAATGTCTATTTGGTGGACAAGTTTTCTGAAGCTGATATTGGGCATCTTCGTATCAAGTACGTTAATGAAATGATTTTCAATGAATACAATAGTTCTGATGATGATTGATCTAAAGTGATGAAATATGATGCTGAGGTAGTACTAATTGCAATGTCACTTTGTGTATTGTTCCATCATGTACTCAATTGATTTTTATTTCTAATATTTTTTCTTAGGTCTATGAATAGTACTATAAGAGAGCATGACCTACGTGTTGTGTTTGGATCTTGTGTTTAGGTTCCTGTCATGTAGTGTGTAGGTTCATGCTATGAGTGCATGGTACTTTGTAAAGAAGCAGCTATGTTGATGAGAATAGTTGGTGCTCAAATGGTTGTAAATATTAATCTACAGTCAAGAGGCTAAACTAAAGTGGATGATGATATTTGGTACTATTTGCATCTGCAACAAGATGCATGTTTTGTTTGAATGCATGATGTTAACTGTTTGTTTACCATTATACTAAGTTTATGTCTTTTGCTGACTTGAAAGTACACAGTTGTTTTCCATGCATTCCAGACTTGCTTTCTCTGTTAGTGTGTCTTTTTTGTCCTCTATGTGTTAGTGTAGTAACATTTGATAGCAAAGACAAGGACAAGTGTGAGGTTTGTGGAGGTTCCTCTTGTTCTTCTAAAGATGATAGTCTAATCCGATTAGTCTATGCTTTCTCTGTTATTGTGTGCTACTTGATTGCCCTCGCAGGATGTCTATTGTGCTTACTTGATCTAGTTGTCTTGTTCTGTAGATCTTTGAGAGATCATTGACATAATCGACTAGAGGCCCATCAAGACCCAACACTCCAAAGTATGTCAGGGCCAAGGTGCTTCCTTGTTGTTGCCTTTACTGCCAGAAACTACCCTCTTTGCCATTTGTTCCTTATATCACTACTATTAAAGTAGCTTCTATGTTCACTATTTTTAACTAGAATAAATAAAGATGACAATCACTAGTGCATTGCTTTTATACTATGATACTCCAAATCCAAGGGGTAGAGGGCCATTGAGTTGTGTTATGACAATTTACTTCTCAATCTTATATATCTTGTGATATGATCTTCGTCCACTTAATGGTACATATGAATTAATATTATGTACTCATCCTAATTATGTTTAGTGAGGATACTTGCTTAGCAGGAAGTAAAAGTATGGGTCTTCCTCATAATCTTTGACACCAAAGTTGTTTCTCTAGCCTACTCTGCACTTCTTGAGCATTCATGCAGCCCATGATGGGATATTAAGAAATGCATCAGCCTTTTTATACAAGATTATTCTGCAGTTTTGTCCACATGTTCTATATATTACCCCAAGAGATGCTTACCCAAAGTGTAGTTCTGAGTGGCTTGGTACTTAAACAAAGTTTGTTCAACAGTAATCAACATGCATCAGCCTTTTATTCACCTTACCTGTTATGGCCTGCTATATCTTTTTTATTTATTTCTACAACATACCTGACACTATCCATTCAGCACATGCATTTGTTGGTGTGTGCTAGTTAGGACCTTTTTAGTTATATAAGCTTCAGACTTTGCATGTATGCTTGATAACATTGTTGTGCTTTAATTTTTGGTCTATACTTTGACTGTGACTCTGACTATGCATATTTCTCCTAGAGAATAGCAGCTTGTGTCGCTACTCAAGTGTAAGGTACGTTCTCTATGCAACATGCTATCCGATCTATCAAACTAATCCACCCATTGTGGGAAGCTAGAATAGGAAAATCTGAATTAACTTATTAGTTCAATGATGGCATTGCTTTCCTGCCTTTCCATTTTAAGTGGCAAATGATATATTTTTTATTTTGACTCATTTGTTGTGTTTCATGTTGATCCATCCATGGGTGAAGCTAAAGATGATGGTGGTGAGGATGAGTACCAGCTTCAAGATCTTGAAATTGTTTTATGCTAGGAAGGTAATTTTGTGTTCTTTTCTCTTCATCTAAATATTCTTAATCTGCTTAGGGGTGTCTAAATAATAGTTTTTTCTCAGTATGCTCGCATCATCCAAAAGCTTGGTTTTCTAGCTAAATTCAAGGTATGTATTCCATTCTTAAAACTTGTGTGCTTTAATTCTTGGATTAATGTCATTGAACTTTTGTTATTTCTGTGTTGTCAGGACTTCAAGATTCAGAACATTATTGAGTCTTGTGATTTCAAATTCTCGATCAACCTTTAGGGCCTTGCATACTCTCAAAGTGCTTTCTCAAGTGTAAGTTGCATTCCTTGTCTTTGTAACCATAGTTCTCTCAGCTACCTTGAAGCCTAAAGTGTTATATCTGAATCTAAATATACATGCTAGTTCGCTATTGTGCTTTAGTTTGGCTACTGAATCACTGCTTTCCCTCCAAATAGGGATTAGTGCTGGTTTGGAATCCATGTCCATAAATTCCATTGGTTGGGAAGAGCAAGTTAACCAAAAAGTAAGGATTATAAACCACACTAGAAATTGAAACAAATTCTTTTTTAAAAGAAAACTTCCATAACACATTTTCCTCTACAGATAAATGTGTTCCAGAAAGCACAGGATTGTCTTCTGCCCATGGGAATTACTTCTGAAAATGTCACCCATCAATATGGTGTAACTAGGCAAGACCAAGATCAGGCCGATGTGAGTTCGTCATTAAGCATAGACTGTATTAGTTACTCATTTAATTAATTAATTTTGGTTAATATAACAACTAAAGCTTTCACTTGTCTTTCTGTGGTTGTTGCAATCATTGATTTCTTTAGGTAAGGTTTTGCAAGTTAGGATACTTTGAACTATGAAGTTGTTTGCACTGGGACAACAACTGGTGCTTTGTTGAGTTGTTATCATTTTTGGCAATATTTTTTTGTCAAACAATGTAGGAGAGCTGCACGTCATTTCAATAATTAGATTTCAAGCAACATTTGTTTGAACTATGAACTTATAGAAGTTTTCATCTAGAGGGGAGTAGTCTGCTGAAGTAGTTGTGGTTTAGAGTACTTTATGTGCACAACAATGTTTATAAAATTCTAAAATGCCTCAGCTGAGGTAGTCAAAGTCAAGTGTTCATATGAATGTGTTAATGATATATGTTTATTATGATTTGTGCATGACCACACCAAGTTTTTGTCCTTGTCCTTTCATGGAAAAAAAATGTCTCATGTGTTTTGTGCTAACAAATCTTGAACTTTGTTAGTTGTGATTTGTGCCAACACACCTCTTATTTGTCCTTATTCTTTCATAGAAAAAATGTCTCTTGTGATTTGTGCTAACACATCTTGAACTTTGTTAGTTGTGATTTGTGCCAACACACACCTCTTTTTTGTCCTTGTCCTTCCATAGAAAAAATTGTCTCTTATGATTTGTGCTAACACATCTTGAAATCTATTAATTGTGATTTGTGTTAACACACACCTCTTTTTTATCCTTGTCCTTTCATAGAAAAAAATTGTCTCTTGTGATTTGTGCTTGTCAGCATGAAAATGTGTCGGCACACAACAAGCCGGAAGGATCTGCTTAGGATGAGCCTGGAGATCCGCTAGGCTTCAACATAGGGTTAGTCGATCCTGTGTATTCCTCTCGAGGCATGCCAGTCAATTTGACCTACAATTAACAAGAAGAGAAAGTTTATCAGTAATTTAAGGTAGAACATGTCAGTCTTGCCTAGATAGTTCCAAGTGTGCCGCTTCGGGAGCAGCCAGACGGGAAAATCGACTAAAACAGTCGATACGCGAAGAAATCAGCTATTACGGACTGTTAAGCTTGCAGGTCACGATTGATTTTATGTTGACAGGTATAATGCATGTAGATATAAGTGAAATCATCAGCTAGATAAATATAATTAGTGTAAAGCATTGAATCGATGAATTTAATGATAAAGGATATAACATGCAAACAAATCAACTGTTTAGTATGAATGGATCTACAAACACTTTGAATCTAATCTGTTACCACCAACATTGAGGTTTGACCAGATCGATGGCAGCTATAATGATAATAACAAACTAAAACCGAAGAATCCATAAAACCATCTATACATTGACAGGCTTTCTAAAAGACATGCTATAAGTGTGAAGGCTCAGGCGGATCGGCTGAAATAGCCGATTCAGGTGAAAAGGCACTACAACAAGTGAACAATCGACTATTTAACATGGATAAATCTATGACTCATCAGACCTAACCTGCTATCTCTAATAGTGGGGTTCAACCAAATCAATGGCAGCCGTGATAAAGACAACAAATCAAATCTTTAAAGTAAACATATCTATCCATGTTTAACAGAATCATAGCATAGGTGATCGGCTATTTAGACGATGTAGGCATAGCAAATAGTTAAAGTCACACCTGATCGAGAACAAATCTACCAACTAGCATCCTCCAATCTAAAGTGCTATCAGTGGGGATCGACCGGATCATTACAACCATAACAACAAACTATAGACTAGATTTAACTAGCCAGCAAACCTCTTCACGACCATACGTGACTTAACCACGTACTATGCTCGATCAAGATCAAAGTAGAACAACCAATGAAACATAACCCGTCGCTCAGAGTAAGAAACATTGTATTATAACAAAGCAAATGATGATCTAAAAGGATATGAGGCCGATCTAAATCAATCTTGATCAGGCAGATTGATATTGCTGACAAATTAATAACAATAAGAACATCAGCAAGATCGATAACTTAATGAATCTACTCGAAGGATGCCACCCTTAGGTAGAGACGATAACTTAACCTTAATCTAATTTGATCAGTGGAGGTCGACCAGATCGATGCAGCCGTACTTGAACTAGATAAGAGTCGATAACTAACTTATACTAAAGTTCATAGTGGAGGTCGAACTTAACCGATGCAGCCATACAAATGGAAGTATAAGCCATGGCGGTACTGATAGACAAACCAAAGGTTGGCCGGACCAATGCAGCCCTACTTGTTGAAGAACTCATCGAGATCTACTCTACTCCTACTCCTAAGGGTTGGCACATAGCCAAAAAAAAGTAACTTGTATTGATTGATTAGATGCCTTTTACAATAGTCAGGGTCCAATATTTATACCTAGAACCTAAGCACGAATTCTACTTAAGCATGACTCATTACAATCTTTGGCATAAGAGAAAACATTCCTAATTTAAGATAACTTGGACCCTAATCTTTCCCCTTTTTGTAGAGTCCGACATATTTTCCCGACGCCATTCATAGCTTTTTGCCGTTATCTACTGGCATCATCTGAACATAGCATCATTTCTTCATAGGAGCTTGGATCTATCTTCCCAGACCGACTATAAATGTCTATTTGACTCTAGCGAGAGCAACTCAACAACTCAGTTATGTCTCTCTTCTGCTTGCTTCCTCGAGTGCCCTTGGCTCTGCTAGACCCTCCATGGTCTAACTCCTTGCTATGAGGATCTTGAGTGGTTAGAAGAATTCTTGTGCATAGGGTGATTGCATCGCTCATTTTAGTGCCTTGTCGAGAAAGGGGATCAGCTACTACGATCAGAAGAACTCTTGTAACATTACCTAAGTTTTCTCACCATGATCGTAGAACTATTCTAGTGTTTGCAAGGGCTAAAATGTGTGGACACCTTCCCCTTGTTCACTTCATCAAATGCCCATTGGGGAAACCACAGACTTCTTTCCCATAGTTTTGCATCCACCAAGAAATAGGCATCTTTTAGTAGGCAGCTTTCCTTCCCATTGTTTCCTAGTCACCAAGAAATCGGTTGGGTATATGGGCATCTTTTAAGCAGGCGACCTTTCCTCTTCCCCTGGAGTAATTCTATCAGCGGGTCGATATGACTTGGTCCATGATAACCTTCGGCCTTGTGGGGATCTAAACTTCCTTCAATTCAAAGAAGTCTTAGTGGGTTGATCGTTAATTAATGTAAACCTTTCATATCCATCCCATGATATTTTGTAACTATGGGAAGCAATAAGTCCGAATATGTTGTCTCTTTGTGATCCGTCCCCTGAATTTCTGAAGTGTCAATCTGTTTCCATATCTGACTTTAATTCCATAACCCCGACGAAGCCTATCTTCTCACCTCCTGGGCTATATATACAGGCCATAGTTGTAGATCGAAAAACAACCTGCTTCATCCCAAACCTTCCGTGTCTTTGGTGTGACCTTGCTTTCCCATAGGTTCAAAGGCATGGAGAGCGACAAGAGGTCTGCTAAGGAGGCTTTTAATGGGTCCATGTCACCATGCCAGTGTCTTCATCATCTGGAGGGTGTACCCTGGGATGCTCCCACCATCTCGGAACATAGGGCCAATTCTGCTCAACTTTTGGGGTCATCTTCATCAACAATTCACCACTAGCTCCCCTGCTACCTAAGGAAGCAGATCGATAATGATGATCTGATTGCCTCCATCGATCGGGTAGACCAGAAGCTCATCGACTGCCTCTCCATTGTGAAATCAACTCTGGCCACCTTGGCTCAGCGCCGATCACACTCCAAGGCCGACCAGGTGGAGGAGAGGTTGGCCAAGGCTGAGGCCAGAATCATGGGTGAGATTCCTACCACAATTTTTAGTTTTTCCTTAGTTTTGTCTTCAAGATCTTGATCATCCCTTCCTCAAATCTTTTTAGATCTATCGGCCTAACAGGAAAGCCTTTGAATAGCTACGGAGTACATGGTAGGATTCATCAATGCTAGGGGTGCCGTATCAGTGGTTCGCTTGCATGACATCCTGAACCATGTCAGAGAAGTTGCTCTCCATGGTGTTTGTCATGGTGCTGTCATGGCACTAGCTGCTGTGCAAGCTCGCTCTGGCCACAAGCTTTGACTTCTTCCCCATGGTTTTCCAGCCACCGAACACCCTAAGGATCATGAGCGCCTGGTCAAGGATTTCTTCAACGCCGCCAACTCCATAGCCCTTGCTTCCTAGGCCGATGACATAGTGAACAAAGTGTATTCTTGCCTTTAGCTTGTAATATGAGAAGTTGGCAAACAATCTCTTTATTTTAAGTGGTTTCTCTTTTGCCCTATACTTCATGTTCCATGTACCAACTTATCTATGTTTTTTTGCTCTATAGGCGATACATATCGTACTGGCTTTTACCCCTTCAGGTTTATTTTCGAACTAGAGGCGATACCCTTCTGATATCGGCTATTAGAGCTGATGACTAAACAAATCGGCTATCAAGTATTAATCCAAATGATAGGATAATACTTCTTTAGATATTTTCCATTAATTGCTCTGTCAAACTCCTCTTCTCCTCCTAGTGTCTCCAAAATATAAGCATTGTTAGGCGCACAATGCTTAATCCAATAAGGTCCTTCCTAATTAGGTGACCATTTGCCGAACTTGCTATCCTTTGACCCAATCGGCAATCTCACTTTCTAGACTAAGTCCCCATCAGAAAAATTGTTTGGTCTTGACCTTTTTATTATAATACTTTGTAATCCTTAGTTTATTGGCTTTTATATTCTCAAGAGCATGCAGCCGATGGCAACTCAAGGCCTCTAAGTCATCCATCATAAGATTCTTGTAGACTTTGGCTGACAAATCATTTTGTAATGTGACACGCCTCGATCCAATCTAAATTTCCCAAGGAAAGATTGCATTATGACCATACACAAGTTCATAAGGTGATGTTTTAATCGATCCATGGTAGGCCATCCTATATGCCCATAGTGCCTCATTAAGCATCCAATGCCACTTCCTTAGCTGCTCTTCAATCTTTTTCTGGATCAGTTTAATTATAATCTGATTGGACGCCTCTGCCTAGCCATTAGCTTGAGCATAGTAAGGAGAAGAATTTAACAACTTAATTCCCATACTTGCAGCAAAATCTTCAAACTCTTCTGATGTGAACATTGTCCCTTGATCGGTAGTGATAGTTTGAGGAATCCCAAAATGATACACAATATGCTCCTTGACAAAATCAACCATGTTCTTTGAGGTTATCATTTTCAAAGGAATTGCCTCAACCCACTTAGTGAAATAATCCATCGCTACCAATATGAACTTATGTCCTTTACTTGAAGGCAAAAAATCTGGCCAATTAAATCAATTCCCCAGCCTCGAAACGGCCATGGTTTGATTATTAGATTCATAGCCGATGCGGGTGATTTCTGAATATTATCAAAATGTTGACAATCCTGGCACCCCTTATAATATTCAAAACAGTCTTCTAGTATTGTTGGCCAGAAGTATCCAGTCCTACAAATAATCCATTTCATCTTATAAGCCGTCCACATATCCCATCATGCACTTCACCCATCAATACCTTAGCTTCTTCTTGATTTAAGCATTTAAGCAACACCCCATCGACTATTTTGTAATATAGCTGATCATCTAGTAAAACATACTTAGTCGATTTATACCTTAGTTTCCTGGTAACCTTCTATGATGGATTCCTAAGGTAATTGGCTATTTCAACTCTCCAATCATTATTCAAGGTTTCACTACTCAAGACCTCTTGAAACATTCGATAACCTGATGCACTTTGAGCTAAATGATTAGCCTCTTGATTCTGTGCTCTTAGAACATGTTGAAGAGAGACATGAGGAAATTCCCAAAGCAACCTTTGGCACTCATCATAATATCCTCTCAGAGTATCTTCTTTACATTCATATAGGCCGATAAACTGATTAATAATTAACTGTGAATCTCTAAATACTTCAATTGCCTCAGCCTTTACTTCATCAAGAAGTTTGAAGCCCCTTAAGAATAGCCTCATATTCTGCTTGATTGTTAGTAATCATTGGTTCAGTTGGAAGAGCAAACTCAAAACTTGCCCCCCGAGGTAAAATAATAACAATACCAATGCCACCACCTTGCTTACATGATGATCCATCAAAGAATAACATCCAAGATATTGGCTCTATGTAACACCTCTGGTGTTTTGACCTAGCACTAAAAATTGACATGTCATCATATGCATTGCAAAGCATTCATAAAGTAGAAAATTTTGAATGCATTCACTAAATAAGGTTTATTTCATAATGTTGTTATTTCATGTGGTGTGATTCAAATCCCTAAATAAAGATCATGGCTACAATGGTCAAAATTCATGTGATCATGTGAGGTCATGTGTCTTTTGACTCAAATAACCCTAATGGGCCATGTTACTGGTCAAAAATCAAAATTTAAGTAAAAGGAAGACAAATCAAATTTGAATTCAAATCAAACCACAAAAGTTTTTTTTGCCCCTTTTGACTAATTCAAAATCCATGTGGAATTTGGGGTTGAGACAAAAAGCAAAGTTGGAGATTATTTTATGTAGACCAACATTGGTATTCAAAGTTTTTCAAGTTTACATATAAAATTTTGAGTAATTTTGAAATGATTCAAATGCTCAAATGCACCCAAAATTCAAATTTCAAAATGGAGGCAGAATTTGAAAATGTTCCTAGAAGCAAAGTTGTAGAGTTTGAAAAATTGAACAACTTTTATTTTTGGAGATTTTCCACTTCTTTAGAAAATTTGAGAGTAATTTGAAAAATGGACTCAGTGGCAGTTCTGTAAATATTTCAAAAATCAAAATCCACCTCTCTGCTTGCCGCCGGCGCCACACGGATGTCGCCGCCGATCGGATTTCACCGCTTTCACGTGTGGTGACACACCGATGCCCTCGTGGCGAGCTCGCCCATGTGCTGTCAACACCGCACGCCTTCCTTCTTTCTATAAATAGGAGCACGCCGTCGTCATTTCACAGTTTCTCGTCGACTGCTCGCCGCCGGTATCCTGCCCGCGCTTGTGCAATTCGTCCTCGCCGTAGTACCTAGGGCCAATTGCGTTGGCCTAGAAGCTCCATCTCGCCCTGCCGCTCATTCCTGACCTGCTTGCCTCGCCTCTAGCCGGTCAGCGCCACCGCATGACTTCATCTTCTTCGGAGCCGGCCAGAGCTCTGCCATCATCGGTCTCACCGTGGTCCCATCGATCCAGTACATCTCCGTCTTCACCGAGTCTACCTACATGATCATGGTGAGCTCCTGAGCGTGAAGATCGTTTCACTTTAGTCCCTACTGCAACATCGTCGTGGCTACGCCATACACCGTCGTGCCCAGACCACCATGCCCTAGCGTGGAGGTGTCTCCGGTGCACCTTTTTCCTTTCTGATAGCTGAGATCGGTTCGGGGAAAAGAGTAGGTCATGTAGATGCGGTCTGCTTTGCCAGAGCTTCACCATCGACGTGTTTTGCCTGATCGGAGCAGACAGCACCGCCGTGCAGTCCTCTTTGGGTCACTAACAAGCGGGGCCTGGCCTGTCAGTGCGAGAGAGGAAGAAGAACAGTGCAATTTTTTTGTATTTTCTGAAATTGTGAATAGTGCTGAATTTTTGGAAATTTGTAGAAAAATAATCATAGCGCCAAAAATTCTGAAAATTTTTGTGTAGCTTCTGTACATGCTATATATGGTTTAAAAATTTGAAACTTGAAATTTGAATAAATTTTTAATGTTCAAATATTCAGTCCATTAATTAATAAATGCAATTTCCATGATTTTTGTAGGTCACTGTATAGTTCCAAAAATTATGAAATTTGTTTTGGTACACTAATTTGTCTTGAGGAAGCTTACATAAAATTTTAGGTCATTTGGAACAAGTTCATTTTTGGGCTTATTTCCAAATTAATTCAAAAATAAATAAAGGCAAACCCTAAGTGTTTGATTAGTGTTGGATCTTATTTTGGTCATGTTTTGTGACTAGTAGAGTTTCAAGTTCCATTTGGTCAAGTTACATGTGTGTCTCTTGATGGTAGGATTACAAGTTGGTTTTGTTGGCTTGCAATTGTACCGTGAAGGAAAATCATTTGCGGGGTGTTTTTACATTTCATGTACAGTGAAAGCATCATGTTTACATTATCATCAGGTTAAAACATATATTATCATTTCATGTAGAATCTGAGAGTGAAATGATTCTAGTTGAGCAAGTTCTGGAAGAGTCCCCAGGTTGTCATGGGATTCGATAATTGTGGTACTGATCTGGAACCCGAGATCGTCAACGAAGGCAAGCCCCGGTTTATGCATTAAACCCTTACCTTGTTTACTTTGAAAAGTTTATCACCTATGTTACTTATTGCATTAAGTTGATATGTCAAATGTTACCTACTTGATGCATTGCCTACCTTGTTAATTGTTTACCATCCTTGAAGATGTTTTCACTTTATAAAGGCGTAGAATGCTTAGTATGCTTATGATAGGTTTTCAAAGTAAAAGTTTCGATACAATCAAAGATGTCATACTAGCCAAAGAAAGAAAGAAGGTAGAATGAACTAGAGACTAGTCGGGTGACTTATCTTGAATATTGGGTAATGTTGCCGACTATGTCGCTTAAAGGCCACTCATTGTGGATCTTCTAAACGAGACACTTTGTAGTACTGGTCACATACTCTGGTAATCCTACTTTGGCTAATCCGATACTAAGACGAATGCCCATGCACTGGGAGTGGAGAGATGGTGGGAGTAGCGTGTACCCTTGTGGCTGGAATGTGGCCAGATTTGAGGTGTGTTGTGCTCTCGGGTGGCGTGGAGACTGGCTTAGTATAGAAGGATCCGGTAGCGAGGTTGATATATGCAAGATTAAGTTCTACATATATCGTGTGATAAGTAATCCCTAGCTAGGACTTGAATCAATTCGAATTGCCGGTGCTCCGCGGATATGGAGACTCGATTCATTACAGAAGCAATGCAGGACTGGTGAATTACTAAAATATGAGAAAAGAATGGAATGAGAAGGAATGGAATATGGGAAATATACATTAGTTGAGATAATGAACTAAAAGGACTTAGGGGTAAAATTTGAGAATAGGATAAATATAGTAAGCTTTTGGCAAAGGACTTTGAATTTTGCTACATCCTTACCTTGTCCCAAACCCCTGCATCTCTAAAGTCTTACACCAGTTACATCGGGTTAGTCTTGTTGAGTACCTTTGTACTTGGGGTTTGTTAACCCTTGTTGCAAGTGAGTCGCATGCGCAAGCTTGTTTTGGTCCCTGCTGCATGACTGTGTTTGAAGTCAATAACGATGAGGAGTGATGAATGGCCTTTGGACAAGGCACTAGTTTGTATGATAAATAAAGTTAATGTAATATTATCCCGCTACTATGATTGTAAGACACTTATGGTATTGTAAGTTTGAACACAACTAGTTTGTAACTATGTTATCTTAAGACTTCCGCTATCTTTTACTCTGGTATATATTTGAATAAACTATTGTAATCTATAATGTCTGTGATTGGGATCCTATTTGAAAAGAGAATCGTGGATGATTCGGGTCTCTCGAGGACACCCGATAGACCTGTTGAGTTGTTGGGAACTCGTGTATGCTATCCGAGGTCTATTAAGACAATAATAGATGCACGTGGGCCTGATTCCTTAGGAGGTTCTGCCATAGCTGGTATCAGAGTAGTTCCCATCTAAGATCATTGTAGGTTACTTTGGAAAACCTTTAAAATGATTTGGATCAAAGAAAGTAAACTTGATATTTTAAAGTTCAAATTTCTTTCTTCTTACCTTTGATCTAGCCTCAATCCTGTCTTATTTGAAAGTTTGTGGCGGATAATATGATTAGGTTTGTCCTATGTATTAAAAATATAGTACTTATGATTATATAAATCTTTTGTACTTAGATTCAGTAAGATCGATTCATGCATCATGCTTGAGCACTTTGCATAAATAATTCCCCTTAATAGTGGTTGTGTAAGTAATATCAATCCCATTCTTGCTAACCTCCGTTATCCTCAAGCTATTCTTATAGTCCTACCCTAAATTCTACAGGCTATGGCAAAGACCAAGAAAACCGCACGCAAGTCCATCGGACCTCATGGAGTTCCTCATCACCAGTTGGCACCTCGTAATCATGAGCTTGGTGAAGGAAGTGCCAAGACCCTTAGAGATGAAGGATCTTCAAGCAACCCTGCCAACATCGAGAACCTTAACAAGGAGCTCAACACTCTTTGTCGAGCTCATGCCAAAGATCAAGAAGAGCTGGCAGAAATGCAAAGGGGTATCACCATGACCATGGAGCTGCAGAATGAAGCCTAGACACGAGAGGATGCGGCCAATGAACATGTCCATGAGTTGGAGTTCTACATAGAAGACCTGGAGATGGACAATGCCATTCTTCATGAGAATGTCCACCTATTGTACGCTCAACTTCATCCTCCTCATGGGGATAGTGAAGTTACAGATGAAGAAATGATTGTAGCTCCAGGAGAAGTTGAGAATGAAGAAGAGGAGGAGGATCCTGAGGAGTTAGTGTACTTCTTAGATGAAGATGAGGTTTTGTTCGATATGGGCACGGATGTCGAAGAATGAAAGCTCGGAGTAGAAATAGTTCCTTTACTGCTTTCCTAGAAAACCAGGGTTGTCTTATGGGATACAAGACATGTAATATAAATAAGGACCCTTTGTAGCATGAAACCTTTTTAAATGCTTTTAATAAAGAATAATGTAAGTAAACGTGTTTCTCTAATAGATGCCTCAGTCCTATCACCCAAACTGGTGCTAGTGGCTCTCATGACGATGATGAGTGCCCAAATCCTCCACCAATGCCTTCGACTATGGCAGATGCCATAGCCGCACTCATCAACGCAATGGCAGAGAATGCTAGGCTATTAAGGGAATTAGCGCAGAACTAGCAGGCACCATACCCTAATCATGGCCGTCGTAATAATGGAAATGATGAGTCAACCTATGTGGATTTTACTGACACCCGTCCACCTATGTTCTCTAAGGCAGAAGAACCTTTAGAAGATGATGATTGGCTTAGGACAATAGAGCAAAAGTTTGAGCTGATTCACTGTACCGAGATTCAGAAACCAAGGTTTGCGGCACAGCAACTCCAAGGAGCTGCTGGTGCTTGGTGGGCAAATTTGGTAGCAGTACAGCCTGCTGGTCACCAAATTAACTAGAGGGAGTTCAAGGATGCCTTTAGGGCACACTATATTCTAGACGATGTGATGACCATGAAGTTAGAAGAGTTTTTGGCTCTTAAGCAAGGAGAGCACCCGGTGATGCATTATGTTGGGTGTTTCAATCACCTGTCGTAGTATGCTATTGAGTATGTGAATACTGACAGGAAGAAAAAGAATCATTTTCTTAGAGGCCTAAACACTAAACTTCAGACCATGATGGCAACCTATGGTAACTGCAACTTACCATGAGACAATCAACATTGCTATCGCTTTGGAGGAGAATTACCGCCAACACAAGAAGGCAAAGAAAAAGAAAATATTTGCTTCCGGATCATCAAGTGGCAAGCGTCAAAAGATAGTATACCATCCTCAGAATCATGGTCGTGCACCATTCCACCCACAACAAGGCCAAAGCAGGCAGCAGATCTTCATTCGCCCTGCAACTAATATGCCTTATACTCATCAAGCACCGCAGCAGCAAAATAATACAAATAATGCAAACCGCAATGCTACTTCCCTAGAATCACAATTTTCCATGCTATAATTGTGGTAAACCCGGACACTTTTCCCAAGAATGTCTGTATCCTAGGAAGAACAATCCTGATGCACCCAAAGCCCCTATTACTCAAGCTCAGAATCAGTACAAGGGCAATGCTCAGAACAATCAGAAGGGTCAAGCTGAGAAGAAAACTGGAAGGGTCTTCTATACTCAAGTGGAATCTATTCTAGAAGGAGAACCAGTAATGATGGGTATGTTTCCCATTACTAAGCATCCTTCTATTACCTTATTTGATTCTGGTGCATCCCATACATTCATCAATCGTACATTTGTTGTGAAGCATGGGATAGCTATTGGGGAAACAAAAGAACCATATCATATACAGTCGCCCGGGGGATGAATCTGTATAAGGGAGGTAGTTCAACATGTACCTATTGATTTGGGAGGATATGAGTTCCCTACCAATATGCTGATATTAAAGGATCAAGATATAGATGTGATCCTTGGTATGAACTATTAACCCAACATGGGGCTATCATAGATGTCCTATGTAGAACCATAAGGGTAAATGCACCTAGCAGCAAAACCCAACTTCTCATCCAACTTCCCTTTCCTAAGAGTACAGTGGAAATAGTCTATGCAACTATTGTTGAAGGAGCCGAGAAAATTTCAGTGGTATGTGAGTTTACGGATGTCTTTCTCGATGATCTGCCTGGTCTACCACCAGACCGAGACGTAGAGTTCAGAATTGATCTGAAACCAGGGACTAGCACTAGTGTCCAGAAGAGCATATAGGATGCCACCCAAAGAACTAGCAGAATTAAAAATGCAACTACAAGAGTTGTTAGACAAGGGTTTCATTCAACCCAGTTCATCACCTTGGGGATGCCCTGCTATCTTCGTGAAGAAGGACCAAACCTTAAGGTTATGTATTCACTATCGGCCATTAAATGAAGTCACCATAAAGAACAAATACCCCTTATCCTGAATTGATTTGCTTTTTGATCAACTTGCGAGAGCTAAGGTATTCTTAAAGATAGACTTAAGATCAGGCTATCACCAGATTAAGATCAGACGTGAAGATGTGCCAAAGACTAGCGTTTACTACCCGATATGGTCTATATGAGTATCTAGTCATGTCTTTTGGGCTGACCAATGCCCCATCTCATTTCATGTACCTAATGAACTCAGTTTTCATGCCTGAGTTGGATAAGTTTGTTGTGGTGTTTATTGATGACATTCTTATCTACTCTAAGAGCAAAGAGGAACATGCGGAACATCTCTGTATTGTTCTACAAAGATTAAGAGATCACCTATTATATGCCAAATTCAGCAAATGTGCATTTTGGTTGGAGGAAGTACAATTTTTAGGTCATGTACTATCTGCTGAAGGTATAGCTATTGATCTGAGCAAGGTAGAAGAAGTCCTTAATTGGAAAGCACCTACAACTATTCATCAAGTTCGTAGTTTCCTGGGGTTGGCAGGGTATTACCAGTCGGTTTATCCCTAACTTCTCTAGAATTGCAAAACCAATTACTGGGTTGCTGAAAAATTAAACTAGGTTTGTATGGTCAACAGAATGTGAAGAGGCCTTTTAGACATTGAAGAAGTTGTTGACAACCGCACCAGTATTAGCACAACCTGATATCGAGAGGCCATTTGATATCTATTGTGATGCATTTGGAATTGGTATTGGCTGTGTTCTGATGCAAGAAGGCAGAGTCATAGCATACGCTTCCAGACAACTCAAGAAGCATGAAGAATATTATCCCACCCATGATCTTGAATTAGCTGCTATTGTTCATTCACTCAAGATTTGGCGACATTATTTATTGGGCAATATATGTCATATCTATTCGGATCACAAAAGTTTGAAATACATCTTCACCTAGTCAGAATTGAATATGAGGCAAAGAAGATGGTTGGAACTTATTAAAGATTATGATTTAGAAGTGCACTAACATCCAGGCAAGGCTAATGTGGTTGCCGATGCCCTGAGTCGCAAGAGTCATTGTCATGGCCTAATTGTAGAACCTATGCAGCGAACATTATGTCAAGAGATGGAGCATCTGGATTTACAAATCATAGAACAAGGTTCCCTGTCCAATATTATAGTTGAGTCCACTATCAAAGATCAAATCATTGTTGCTCAATAGAAAAGTAAGGGCATAGCCCATATTAAGGATAAAGTCAGATCTAGGAGACCAACATGTTTCAAGATTGATGAATCAGATGTCGTATGGTTCAAGGATAGATTGGTAGTACCCAAAAATCCAAAGCTGCGAAAGTAGATTCTTGATGAAGCTCATTCTATAAGATACTCCATTCATCCGGATAGCAACAAAATGTATCATGACCTGAGAAAGAGATATTGGTGGACCAAAATGAAAATAGAAATAGCTCAATATGTAGCCTAAGTGTGATATTTGTCAGAGAGTCAAAGCGGTTCATATTAAGACTGTAGGTCCATTACATTTGTTGCCAGTTCCATCTTGGAAGTGGGAAGGTATTTGTATGGACTTCATCGTGGGATTGCCTAGGACATCTGCAGGCTACAATTCAATATGGGTTATTATGGATCGTCTAACCAAGATAGCTCATTTCCTACTAGTTAGAGATAAATATCGAGCGGAATAGTATGCTAAGCTGTATCTTGATAGAATCTTCAGTCCGCATGGAGCACCCAAGACCATTATCTCTGACAGAGGGTCATTGTTCATATCCAAGTTCTAGAAAAGTCTACATGAGTCTTTGGGAACTAAACTTATCCGTAGTTCTGCTTATCATCCGCAAACCGATGGACAGACTAAGAGGGTAAATCAAATTCTTGAAGATATGTTAAGAGCATGTGTCCTTTCCTTTGGTGCTAAATGGGATGAATGTCTTCCCTTAGCTGAATTCTCGTATAACAATAGCCATCAAGAGAGCATTAAAATGTCACCATTCGAAGCACTGTATGGTCGTAGGTGCCAAACACCTTTAAATTGGTTAGAAGCTGGAGAACATTGGTTCTATGGACCGGATGTGGTCAAGGAAGCTGAAGAGAAAGTCAAACTCATACAAGCCAATATGAAGGTAGCTCAATCCCGATAGAAAAGCTATGCTGATAAGAGGAGACGACCGCTAGAATTCAAAGTGGGAGATTATGTCTACCTCAAGGTCTCACCAATGAAAGGAGTTCATCGTTTTGGGGTTTGGGGAAAGTTGGCACCCCGTTATGTAGGTCCTTTTCAAATCCAACAATGATGTGGACCAGTTGCCTATCGCATCAAGCTACCAGATCGCATGTCAGCTGTGCATGATATCTTTCATGTATCTCAGTTAAAGAAGTGTCTTCAAGTACCTGACCAAGAGATCGACTTTGGTGATGTAGAACTAGAACCTGATTTGACTTATGTCGAGTACCCCATTAGAGTCTTAGATCAGAAAGATCGAGTTACTCAAAGACGTGCAATCAAGTTCTACAAAGTACAATGGAATCAACACACTGAAGATGAAGCTACTTGGGAGTCCGAGGATTACTTAGAAGAGAACTTTCCTGACTTCTTTGCTTCTATCTAGTTGCAATATCTTATCTATATTGTAACTTGTCTCGTTTGTCAACCGAATGGAAAACCCCCTCACTAGCCTTTTGAATAAAGTTATGATGTGTTAGCTTGACACATTTCCTTTTCCATTACTTAGCCTTGAGTTTTAAATCTCAGGATGAGATTTCTTTAAGGGGGAAGGGTTGTAACACCTCTAGGTGTTTTGACCTAGCACTAAAAATTGACATGTCATTATATGCATTGCAAAGCATTCATAAAGTAGAAAATTTTGAATGCATTCATTAAATAAGGTTTATTTCATAATGTTGTTATTTCATGTGGTGTGATTCAAATCCCTAAATAAAGATCATGGCTACAATGGTCAAAATTCATGTGATTATGTGAGGTCATGTGTCTTTTGACTCAAATAACCCTAATGGGCCATGTTACTGGTCAAAAATCAAAATTTAAGTAAAAGGAAGACAAATCAAATTTGAATTCAAATTCAAACCACAAAAGTTTTTTTTGCCCCTTTTGACTAATTCAAAATCCATGTGGAATTTGGGGTTGAGGCAAAAAGCAAAGTTGGAGATTATTTTATGTAGACCAACTTTGGTATTCAAAGTTTTTCAAGTTTACATATAAAATTTGGAGTAATTTTGAAATGATTCAAATGCTCAAATGCACCCCAAATTCAAATTTCAAAATGGAGGCAGAATTTGAAAATGTTCCTAGAAGCAAAGTTATAGAGTTTGAAAAATTGAACAACTTTCATTTTTGGAGATTTTCAACTTCTTTAGAAAATTTGAGAGTAATTTGAAAAATGGACTAGTGGTAGTTCTGTAAATATTTCAAAAATCACAATCCACCTCTCTGCTTGCCGCCGGCGCCACGCGGATGTCGTCGCTGATCGGATTTCGCCACTTTCACGCGTGGTGACACGCCGATGCCCCTGTGGTGAGCTCGCCCGTGTGCTGTCGACACCGCACGCCTTCCTTCTTTCTATAAATAGGAGCACGCCGTCGTCATTTCACAGTTTCCCATCGACTGCTCGCCGCCGGTGTCCTACCCGCACTCGTGTAATTCATCCTCACCGTAGTACCTAGGGCCAATTGCGTTGGCCAGAAGTGCCATCTCGCCCTGCCGCTCATTCCCGACCTGCTCAGCCTCACCTCTAGCCGGTCAGTGCACCACCGCGTGACTTTGTCTTCTTCAGAGCCGGCCGGAGCTCCACCATCATCGGTCTCACCATGGTCCCGTCGATCCAGTACATCTCCGTCTTCACTGAGTCTACCTACGTGATCACGGTGAGCTCCTGAGCGTGAAGATTGTTTTGCTTTAGTCCCTACTGCAACGTCGCCATGGCTACGCCGTACACCATCATGCCCAGGCCACCACGCCCGGCGTGGAGGTGTCTCCGGTGCACCTTTTTCCTTTCTGATAGCTGAGATCGGTTTAGGGGAAAGAGCAGGTCATGTAGATGCGGTCTGCTTCGCCGGAGCTTCACCACCGGTGCGTTTTTCCGATTAGAGCAGACAGGGTCGCCGTGCATCCTCTTTGGGTCACTAACAAGCGGGGCCTGGCTGTCAGTGCGAGAGAGGAAGAAGAACAGTGCAATTTTTTTGTATTTTCTAAAATTGTGAATAGTGTTGAATCTTTGGAAATTTGTAGAAAAATAATCATAGCTCCAAAAATTCTAAAAATTTTTGTGTAGCTTCTGTACACGCTATAGTATGGTTTAAAAATTTGAAACTTGAAATTTGAATAAATTTTTAATGTTCAAATATTTAGTTCATTAATTAATAAATGCAATTTCCATGATTTTTGTAGGTCACTGTATAGTTCCAAAAATTATGAAATTTGTTTTGGTACACTAATTTGTCTTGAGGAAGCTTACATAAAATTTTCAGGTCATTTGGAACAAGTTCATTTTTGGGCTTATTTCCAAATTAATTCAAAAATAAATAAAGGCAAACCCTAAGTGTTTGATTAGTGTTGGATCTTGTTTTGGTCATGTTTTGTGACTAGTAGGGTTTCAAGATCCATTTGGTCAAGTTACATGTGTGTCTCTTGATGGTAGGATTACAAGTTGGTTTTGTTGGCTTGCAATTGTACCGTGAAGGAAAATCATTTGCGGGGTGTTTTTACATTTCATGTACCATGAAAGCATCATGTTTATATTATCATCATGTTAAAACATATATTATCATTTTGTGTAGAATCTGAAGAGTGAAACGATTCTAGTTGAGCAAGTTCTGGAAGAGTCCCCGGTTATCACGGGATTCGATAATTGTGGTACTGATCCGGAACCCGAGATCGTCAATGAAGGCAAGCCCCGGTTTATGCATTAAACCCTTACCTTGTTTACTTTGAAAAGTTTATCACCTATGTTACTTATTGCATTAAGTTGATATGTCAAATGTTACCTACTTGATGCATTGCCTACCTTGTTAATTGTTTACCATCCTTAAAGATGTTTTCATTTTATAAAGGCGTAGAATGCTTAGTATGCTTATGATAGGTTTTCAAAGTAAAAGTTTCAATACAATCAAAGATGGCATACTAGCCAAAGAAAGAAAGAAGGTAGAATGAACTAGAGACTAGTCGGGTGACTTATCTTGAATATTGGGTAATGTTGCCGACTATGTCGCTTAAAGGTCACTCATTATGGATCTTCTAAACGAGACACTTTGTAGTACTGGTCACATACTCCGGTAAGCCTACTTCAGCTAATCCGATACTAAGATAAATGCCCACACACTGGGAGTGGAGAGATGGCGGGAGTAGCATGTACCCTCATGGCTGGAATGTGACCAGATTTGAGGTGTGCTATGCTCTCGGGTGGCGTGGAGATGGCTTAGTATAGGAGGATCCGGTAGCGAGGTTGATATATGTAAGATTAAGTTCTACATATATGTGTGATAAGGAATCCCTAGCTGGGACTTGAATCAATTTGAATTGTCGGTGCTCCGCGGATATGGAAACTTGATTTATTACAGAAGCAATGCAGGACTGGTGAATTACTAAAATATGAGAAAAGAATGGAATGAGAAGGAATGGAATATGGGAAATGTACATTAGTTGAGATAATGAACTAAAAGGACTTAGGGGTAAAATTTGAGAATAGGATAAATATAGTAAGCTTTTGGCAAAGGACTTTGAATTTTGCTACATCCTTACCTTATCCTAAACCCCTGCATCTCTAAAGTCTTACACCCGTTACGTCGGGTTAGTCTTGTTGAGTACCTTTGTACTCAGGGTTTGTTAACCCTTGTTGTAGGTGAGTTGTATGCGTAGGCTTGTTTTGGTCCCTACTACATGACTATGTTTGAAGTCAATAACAATGAGGAGTGATGAATGGTCTTTGGACAAGGCACTAGTTTGTATGATAAATAAAGTTAATGTAATATTATCCCGCTACTATGATTGTATGACACTTATGGTATTGTAAGTTTGAAAACAACTGGTTTGTAACTATGTTATCTTAAGACTTCTGCTATCTTTTACTCTGGTATATATTTGAATAAACTATTGTAATCTGCAATGTCTATGATTGGGATCCTGTTTAAAAAGAGAATCGTGGATGATTTGGGTCTCCCGAGGACACCCGACAGACCTGTTGAGTTGTTGGGAACTCGTGTACGCTATCCGAGGTTTGTTAAGACAATGATAGATGCACGTGGGCCCGATTCCTTAGGAGGTTCTGCCACACTCTACATAGTCAACACTTGTCTTATGATGCTGGGTGACAAAATCTGTTATTACTTGCCCTTTGACTGCTTTAGCATATTCATATCTCAAGTCAAATTCCAACAACGCAAGAATCCACTTCCCCATTCTTCCATTCAATATTGGCATTGATAGCATGTGCTTGATCACATCAATCTTGGAGACAACCATACACTCAACCGATAACAAGTAATGTTGTAACTTAGTGCAAGAGAAATATAAGCACAAGTATAACTTTTCGACGGGAGAATATCTTGTCTCTAGATCCAAAAGCCTTCTACTGAGATAGAAAACAACTTGTTCTTCCCTTTGAACTCTTGCTTGCATCAAGGCCGATCCAATTGTTTGGTCATCGGACAATATGTACAACTTAAAAGGCTTACCTTGCTGAGGAGGAACCAGCACAGGTGGACATTTCATGTATTCTTTTATCTCCTCAAACTGCTTTTGTTGTGCGTCACCCTACTTAAATTCTTGATCATTTTTTAACTTCAATATGGGAGAAAATGATAGAACTCTTTCATGCAAATTTGAAATAAACCTTCTAAAAAAATTAATCTTACCAAGCAAAGATTGTAATTCTATTTTAGTAGTCGAGGGCACTGCTTCATCAATTGTTTTCATACTTTTTTTACCAATTTTGATTCCTCTCTTGTGGACCATGAAACCCAAAAATTGTTCAGCTGGTACTCCAAAGGCACACTTATTAGGATTCATCTTTAGACCATGTTTTCTTGTGCATTCCAGAGTCTCCCGCAAATAAGCTAGATGTTCCTTGTATCCCTTAGATTTCACCATCACATCGTCTATGTAGATTTCAACAATCCTGCCTATCAATTTATGAAAAATATAATTCATTGTCCTTTGATAAGTTGCACCAGTATTTTTTAAACCAAAGGTCATCACAACCCATTCAAATAAACTGATTGTGCCACGGCATCTAAAAGCTATTTTTGCTATATCTTCCTCAGCCATAAAATTTTGATTATATCCTGCATTGTTGTCCATAAAACTAATAACCTTGTGCCCGGCTGCTGCATCTACCAACATATCAACTATCGGCATCGAATAACCATCCATGGGTGTAGCCTTGTTCAGATCTCTGAAATCAATGTAAACTCTTAACTTCCCATTCTTCTTATACATGGGAATAACATTCGATATCCACTCTACATATCGGCACGGTCAGATAAATTTCGCTTCTAGTAATCTTTTAGTCTCCTTTTTTATATCATCAAGTATGTTTGGATTGAACCTCCTCAGAGCTTATTTAAATGGTCGATATCCAGGTTTGATTGGCAATCGATGTTCAACAATCGATCGGTCTAGACCAGGCATCTCATAGT
The DNA here is from genome assembly GCF_019320115.1 of Miscanthus floridulus. Taxonomy (NCBI): domain Eukaryota; kingdom Viridiplantae; phylum Streptophyta; class Magnoliopsida; order Poales; family Poaceae; genus Miscanthus; species Miscanthus floridulus. The sequence goes on along the minus strand of NC_089594.1, from coordinate 51,821,037 downwards.
ATTCCTAAGCAAAATAATCTTTAAATTCCTTTAATAGATTTACTAACTCTTGCTTATACTCAGGATCCAACTTGGTACTTATATACGTCGGCCTAGGCCTATCTCTAGAACCAATATCTATCTCTTCTAATTCATCGGCCGATGTAAAGCCATGTCCTAATTTACCATCCGTACCATCTATTAGATTATCCATTAAAACATATTTTCAAAGTCGACTGCTTGGATCGGCTATTGGCTCTCATCATTGAATCTAATGAAACCTCCTTCCCATAGCTTGCCAAAAAACACTCGAAGTCTTCTAGCTCCCAATACACTAGATCGGCTATTGCGATACTCATAGATTCATCAGCACGAACCAGCTCAACATCATCTCCATGCCATTGAATCAAACATTGATGCACGGTTGATGGCACACAATAGTTTGCATGAATCTAATCATGACCAAGGAGTAAACTATATGACCCTTTTCCATTAATGACAAAGAATGTGGTGAGCAAAGTTTTACTTCTGATTATCAATTCAACATTCATTGCCCCCTTGGTCTTGGATGCATTACTCCTAGTCTCTTGCCAAGTTTTTGAAAAGTAGTGTAAGGCATAAGATTGACAGAAGCACCTCCATCCACCAACATCTTGCTCATCAGCTTCTCATCAATAAAACCTTTTACATATAAAGCCTTTAAGTGTCGATGCTTGACTGGCTTATCGAATATAGCCTATTGTATCACTGCAACTTAGCAACTATTTCTTCATACTCCAATTCATTGAAATCTGAAAAACTTCTTGATATGCTGGAGCTCTAAATTCTGATGGCAACAGAAAGCCATCTGAATATTAGCCGATGGCTGACTCCTATTGGTTGTCTGTTTAGCATGCCACACCTGAGGTCTACTAGATGCTTGAACCTGTTCTAACTCTCTATTTCTTAGGCATTGCACCCTTCTTTTCTGGCTTCTTGTCAAGCCTCCGGGACACCATTGGCCTTCCTGCCAAACATATTCTTCCTCATTACTTTCTTCTTTATAATCAACCCAATTTTGATCAACAACTCGCTTCCCCAGCCTGATCATGAACACTTCTATTTTTTAAGCGCCGATCCATGTTATTATGATGATACTCATCTCGAGCATGGATAGACCGGTGGTTGGCTTGAGATTGCCTAAACTCCCAATATTACTCACTGCACTCTAGGCAGTTATTTCTGGTAGGCAATTTCAAACCTTTGTTCCATTAATGTCTAAAGAAAGGACAATTCCAATATGATTTAGCTTTCTTTCTTTCATACCTCTCTTTTTCCTGTTGACGTAGGTATTCTTGCTCTTCTAACCAACACTGATAGTCCTTTTCCTTTTGTCGCTGCCAATTATTCAACAAAATTCGAGTTGTAACATGTGGCCTTGTCGCCCCATCCCTTGATGTCTCTCCTTGCTCATATCGGCTCTTATGTTAGGTCACGACGCCTTCTAATCTATCTGTATTCATCAACCGATATTTGCATCTCAAGATCGACTGTTCTAGTTTCTCTTAATCTTAATGAGGACATTCCTAGCATTCACTCATCTCCAAATGAAACTACATTTGATATAGCTGGTCCAATTACAAGGAGTAGATCAAAATAATTGGAGAAGGAAATTCATTCTCAGATGAACGCTAACCTTATGCTTAATAATCAGATTATGTTGAATGGGCCTATGCTTTTGAGTACTTGTTTCAATGTTCTTAGGAATGATGGAGTGCATGAACAAGCATGGGATGGTGATGGATTCTGCCCGCCAAATATAAGCAAGGAACCTAGACGTACAAGAGAGAGAGAAAAGAACATTCAGCTGGAGTGCAAGCAAATATTTCAGAAATTAGGAATGCATGCAGCCAGCAACTAGGTTGCTATTCCACACATGTTCCAGCATGCATGCAGAAGAATGCCAACCATCCATGCGTCCCACTAGGCCTGGCTATTAATAAAAGTAGTGTTACAACTTTCCACTACATGTTCTCATTTATTTCTTCCAAACTAAAACTCAACTAGTATTATATATCCCTATAATGGGTGACGTGAACTAGTAACTTGGAGATTGCAAATTCAAAAATACAAACTCTTTGAGTTCTTGTTCCAGCGTGAGTCTTGAGAGGCTTGCAAACTTGTTCTTTCGATTCCTGAGGGAGTTGTAGAACACCGAACTATGGTTCACCTAGTTTGTGCCTTCACATCTATACGGTGTGATTGCAGTGGGCTGTTTCGTCGGTATGTGGAAGGGTGATTGTCTCGATAGTTCGTCACATGGGCAGCCTTCGCGGTGCATTGCCTCATCACCAGGTCATGCAGCGAAAAGTTATCAAGTTCGTAGATCCTTCGAGAAGATCGGGACACAACTACTCGTCACACATGATCCATAGATGTGTGCCCATCATCTAGTACTAGAGCCTCCATTTACTCATTAGGATCATTCTTATTTTGGCAGGATAGTTTTTTATATACCTACAGTCCACACATAGATAAATAGAAAACCTACAGCCTCTCATTTGTGCCTGATTTGTAGTTTGCATTATCGAGTTTTCAATCCTTTGAGACTTGTCTAGTTGCTGAAAATTTTCTTTTCCACGTCATTCTAACTTTCATCCTTGATAAGCTGAATATATATATTAAAAAACCCCACCTGTCCCACCCTTGATTGCTTTTTAACCGCCACAAATTCCCACCCTTTCCACCTGAGTTTTCTTGTTCTTTGGGATGCGCCACCCCTCTATGTTGTCTTTGTTGTGCCCCCTTAGTTGAAAGTTGTGCTGCATTTGTCTCAAAAGATATAAAAAAAAATTGAGTGAGGCCCCCAACACTAGTAAGGGAGAGACTCCTAACCCATCCAGCCACATAAAGCCTCATTCCACTTCAAAACAGCTACGCCAAAATGAGTGCTTATATGTGAGCAGGAGTGATTTGAGAGAAGTGAAGAACACCACAGCCCCATTCTTTGTGCTCTTGCACAAGGAGGTCCTACTTTCAACTACCGATTTACCTTCATCGCTGCCTAGTGTTGTTCTTGATCTCTTACAGGACTTCGAAGATGTTTTTCCCGATGAGATGCCAGCTGGACTTCCTCCACTCCGCGGAATTGAGCATCAAATTGAGTTGGTACCAGGTGCTTCTCTTCCAAATCATCTAGCCTACCGCACCAATCCTGAAGAGACAAAGGAAATTTAGTGACAGGTAAAAGAGCTTTTGGACAAAGGGTATGTTCGTGAATCCTTATCACCATGTGATTGTTCCCTGTTCTTTTAGTCCTGAAGAAAGATGGCTCTTGGCGCATGTGTGTTGATTGTCAGTGCTATCAATGCTATAACTGTTAGATATTGCCATCCCTATTCCACTGGCTTGATGACATGTTAGATGAATTGAGTGGCTCAACTATTTTCACCAAGATTGATTTACGCAGCGGCTATCACCAAATTCGCATAAAAATTGGTGATGAATGGAAGATAGCATTTAAGACCAAATTTGGCTTATATGAATGGCTTGTGATGCCCTTTGGTTTGACGAATGCTCCTTCAACTTTTATGCGTTTAATGAATCATGTTTTAAGAGCTTTCATTGGCAAATTCGTGGTTGTATATTTTGATGATATCTAGATCTATAGTAAATCATTTGATGAGCATCTTGATCATATTCCGTGCAGTCCTTGCATGTTTTGAGAGTAGAGAAATTGTATGAAAATATTTCTAAGTGCACCTTTTGCACAGATCATGTTGTTTTCCATGGTTTTGTTGTGACTGCAGATGGCATCTAGGTTGATGAAGAGAAGATTAAAGCGATAAAGGATTGGCCTACTCCTAAAAATGTGAGCCAAGTTCAAAGTTTCCACTGGTCTTGCAGGTTTCTACCAGCACTTTGTTAAAGATTTTAGTGCAATCACTGCACCCCTTAACAATTTGACAAAGAAGGATGTTCCATTCAAGTGGGGAGATGAACAGGACCAAGCCTTCAAAGAGTTGAAAAGAAAGCTTTGTGAAGCACCGCTGCTACAACTACCAGACTTTGGTAAGACCTTTGAGATCGAATGTGATGCAAGTGGTATTGGCATTGGAGGTGTGCTACTTCAGGAATGTAAACCTGTTGCCTACTTTTTTGAAAAGTTAAATGGTCCACATCTGAATTACTCTGTCTATGACAAAGAGCTTTATGCCTTAGTTCGAGTTTTGGCAGTTTGGCAACATTATTTGTTATCTAAAGAATTTGTCATACACTCTGATCATGAAGCTTTAAAATATCTCAAAAGCCAAGGCAAGCTAAACTGTCAACATGCTAAATGGATTGAGTTCATTGAAACATTTTCCTATGTTGTAAAACATAAGTGCAGGGAAAGATAACATTGTTGCTGATGCTTTATCACTGGAGATGTGGCTTGGTAACACAATTAGATACAAAAGTGCTTAGTTTGGAATCCATTAAAACACTTTACGCTGATGACTTTGATTTTAAAGAACCTTTCTCTCATTGCATTGCTGGAAAAGGCTAGGGACAAGTATTATGTGCATGATGGTTTCTTATTTCGGACTAACAAACTATGTATTCCAGCCTGTTTGATTCATCAAGTTCTTTTGTAGGAAGCACATGTTGGTGGCTTAGCTAGTCATTTTGGCATCAAAAATACATTGGACATGCTCTCTGATCATTTCTTTTGGCCACATATGCGACATGATGTCCAGCGACATGTTGAGCGCTGCATAATCTACTTGAAAGCTAAGTCCTGCCTTAATCCCCATGATCTTTATACTCCATTACCAATCCCAACTGTACCTTGGGAAGATATATCCATGGATTTTATTCTGGGGTTACCTAGGTCTCAGAGGGGGGGGGGATTCTATCTTTGTTGTTGTTGATCGCTTCTCGAAAATGGCATATTTATTCCATGTCATAAGAGCGATGATGCTTCACACGTTGCTGATTTGTTTTTTAGGGAGATCGTTCGTCTACATGGAGTGCCAAAGACTATTGTTTCAGACCGAGATACAAAATTTCTAAGCTATTTTTGGAAGATCTTATGGGCTAAACTTGGCACAAAGTTGTTATTTTCCACCACTTGTCATCCACAAACGGATGGGCAAACTGATGTTGTCAACCGTACCCTATCCACCATGCTGCGTGCTGTGCTGAAAAGAATTTGAAGCTTTGGGAAGACTGCCTTCCACATGTTGAATTTGCTTATAACTGGGCAGTCCATTCCACAATAAATTTTTGTCCATTTGAAATTGTTTATGGTTTTAAGCCGCATACTCCCATGGATCTTTTGCCTTTACCATTATAGGAACAAGTTAAATTGGATGCAACAAAGAGATCAGACTTTCTCAAGAAGCTACGTGATGATACAAGAAGGAATATCAAGAAGAAATCAGCACAATATGCAAAGCAAGCGAACAAAGGTAAGAAGAAGGTTACATTCTAGCCCGGAGACCTCATGTGGTTGCATCTACACAAGGATCGATTTCCCCAACAGCGCAAGAGTAAGTTATCTCCATGGTCCATTCAAGGTTTTACACAAGATAAATGATAATGCTTACAAAATTGAGCTACCACCTGAATATTCCAATATGAGTACAACATTCAATGTCAAAGACTTGCTTCCATTTGTTAGTGAGCCTGAGTCGAGGATGACCCCTTCTCAAGAGGGGGAGGCTAATGAGGATATTCCTAGCATTCACTTATCTCCAAATGAAACTACATTTGATATAGCTGGTCCTGATTACAAGGAGTAGAGCAAAACAATTGGAGAAGGAAATTCATTCTTAGGTGAACGCTAACCTTATGCTTAATAATCAGATTATATTGAATGGGCCTATGCTTTTGAGTACTTGTTTCAATGTTCTTAGGAATGATGGAGTGCACGAACAAGCATGGGATGATGATGGATTCTGCCCACCAAATATAAGCAAGGAACTTGGACGTGCAAGAGAGAGAGAAAAGAACATTCAGCTACCATGAATAACAGTCGTTGGAGTGCAAGCAAATATTTTGGAAGTTAGGAATGCATGCAGCCAGCAACCGGGTTGCTATCCACACACGTTCCAGCATGCATGCAGAAGAATGCCAACCATCCATGCGTCCCACTAGGCCTGGCTATTAATAAAAGTAGTGTTACAACTTTCCACTACATGTTCTCATTTATTTCTTCCAAACTAAAACTCAACTAGTATTATATATCCCTGTAATGGGTGACATGAATAGTAACTTGGAGATTGCAAATTCAAAAATACAGACTTTTTGAGTTCTTGTTCCAGCGTGAGTCTTGAGAGGCTTGCAAACTTGTTCTTTCGATTCCTGAGGAAGTTGTAGAACGCTGAACTACGGTTCACCTAGTTTGTGCCTTCACATCTATACGGCATGATTGCGTGGGCTGTTTCATCAGTACGTGGAAGGGTGATTGTCTCGGTAGTTCGTCGTGTGGGCAGCCTTCGTGGTGCATTGCCTCTTCACCAGGTCACGCAGTGAAAAGTTATCAAGTTCACGGATCCTTTGAGAAGATTGGGACACAACTACTCGTCACACGTGATCCATAGACGTGTGCCCATCAAATCTAGTTGATGTTAGGACTTTAGTCTTTCCTTTGAGCAACCTAGCATTAACCATGTATTGATCTCTTGGGAAAGGATTATCATCGACTTTTATTTTTCAAGGTGTATCAAATTTGACCCTTCCTTACTAAATAGCCCTCTATATATGTTGCCGGAAAACTCTACACTCATTAGTGGAATGAGAAGTGACATTATGAAATTTGCAGAACTTCTTGTTCTTCAATTGATTAGGAGACAACATAACATGATTGTCGGGCAACTTGATCTGTCTCTTCTCAAGCAAGAAATCGAAGAGTTTATCTGATTTTGTGATATTGAAATCATAGCTCTCTTTGACTCCTCTTCCCCAAAGATTTGGCACCATTACTGTCTTTGTACCCCAATTCTATTCAGCCACAGCAACCTCTTCTTCTTCATTGTCCTTATAGTCATTATCGACTGAATATGGATTATAGGCTTCAACCATTGTGGTACTTTTCTGGAATCAGGGTATCACTGTGCATATTCTGGAATTGGCTATTGAGCGCTGCCACTCATTGAGCCAACTGACCCAAGTTGTCAAATTCTTGTCCTAGAAGCTTCTCTCTCCATGTTGGCAACATTCCTTGAACGACCAAAGTAGCTAGCTGATCATCAGTCAAGTTTAATGAGAAACACAAATTTCTAGTCTCTCGGAACCTCTAAAGAAATCTGGTGCCTGATTCATTAGTTCTCTAACTTATAGTTGTCAAATCGATAATATTCGTTTCTTCTGTCCTAGTGTAAAAATATGTATAAAACTTCTTCTCTAGGTAAGCCCAATTAGCAATATAGTTAACTAGCAGCGATGAAAACCAACTAAAGGCTGGTCCTGACAAGGACATGGAGAAGAAACAAACTCTATGGGCCTCTTCAATGGATGTTTCGCCCAACTGTGTAAGATATAGACTGGCATATTCTATTGTGTTTGTGCTATCTTGGTCAGTGAAATTAGCAAACTCTAGAAGCCTATAATTTATAGAAAGAGCGACCAAATCATACCATTCTGGATATGGGCATGTATGAGAAGGTCTACCCTTTTGGCTTCAAACCAAACTAATTCTTCATCATCTCGGTCACTCTCAGCAACAACTCATCAGCATTTGAATTTGGATTTCTCTGCAACTGCTGACCCATCTATGGATTAAAATCTCGTGTACCTTGATACCCTGGATTTAGAATCATGTGAAGGGTGTTGTCATCTGTGTCATAATGATATCCTTAGTGGAATCTCTATTTGTTGGGTCCTTTGCTTGTTTGCTGCTTGAAGTCTCTCGTTATAGATATTAGAATCTATATCTCTATGAATCTTGTGAACTGATGGCACTATTTTTTGAGCCGACGACGGTATTTGGCCTGATGTGCCAAAATTGATCATCTAGTTCTGACATTGCCCCATTGGCTGTTGCACATGTTGCACCGATGATCCAGGATTATACTATATCTGATTAGCAGTAATACCTTGAACTTGCTTAGATGAACTTTGAACTACATGGACATCATGATTACCAGCTGGTGCAGCTTCTTAATGGCTAATACCAGGCTTGATTAGTCCCCTGAGTTGATGAATATGGAATGTTGTAATAAGCCGGCCCAACCTAATCAATTGGAAACCCATGAAACACCTCTTGAATGGTGTTGTGGAACATGTTCAAGAAAACTTTATTATAGTTCAATATGGCATCATGAACAGACTTGTTTACAGCCTCTACGAAGAAACGCCTGTCTTTAGCTTCATCTGCATCTGTCTGCCCCATATAACAGAACTCTTGGTAGTGGATATTTCTTAATAACTTTATTGTCATGTGTTTTGGTGTAGGACAACAAATATTTGTTCTAAAATTCTTCTATTGCTTTGCTAATGACATCTTTATCTACATCAGGTAGGTCTTCAAAAGTCACCATAAGGATGTCATTGTTGTTGTATGTCGCCATGATGATTGTGGTGTCCCATTGGTCATGCCACAATGTGTGTCAGCACGAAAATGTGACAGCACACAGTAAGCCAGAAGGATCTGCTTAGGATGAGCCCAGAGATCCGCTTGGCTTCAATGCAGGGTTAGTCGATTCTATGTATTCCTCCCGAGGCGTGCTAGTCAATTTGACCTGCTTTATAAGGAGAGAAAGTTTATCAGTAATTTAAGGTGGAACATGCCGATCTTACCCAAACAATTCCAAATGTGCTGCTTCAGGAACAGCCAGACGGGAAAATCGACTAAAACAGCCGATACGCGAAGAAATTGGCTATTACAGACTATGAAGCTTGCGGGTCGTGATTGATTTTATGTTGACTAGGTATAATGCATGCAGATATAAGTAAAATCATCAGCTAGATAAATATAATCAGTGTAAAGCATTGAGCCGATAGATTTAATGATAAAGGATATAACATGCGAACAAATAGACTGTTTAGTACAAATAAATCTATAAACGCTCTGAATCTAATATGTTACCATCAACAGTGATGTTCGACCGGATCAATGGTAGCTATGATGATAATAACAAACTAAAACCAAAGAATCCATAAAACCATCTATACATTGATAGGCTTTCTAAAAGGCATGCTATATGTATGAAGGCTCAGGCGGATCGGCTGAAATATCCGATTCAGGTGAAAAGGGACTACAACACTGTGAACAATCGACTATTTAACATAAATAAATCTATGAACTCATCAGACTTAACCTGCTATGTCTAACAGTGGGGTTTGACCGGATCGATGGCAGCCTGATAAAGATAACAAATCAAATCTTTAAAGTAAACAGATCTATCCACGTTTAACAGAATTATAGAGACATATTGTAGGTGTTATAGCATAGGTGATCGGCTATTTAGCCAATGCAGACATAGCAAACTAGTTAAAGTCATGCCTAACCGAGAATAAATCCACCAACTAGCATCCTCCAATCTAAAGTGCTATCAGTGGGGATCGATTGGATTGTTACAACCATAACAATGAACTATAGACTAGATTTAACTAGTCAACAAACCTCTTTAAGATTATACGTGCATTAACTGTGTACTATGCTCAATCAAGATCGAAGTAGAACAGCCAATGAAACATAACCCGTCGCTCAGAGTAAGAAACATCGTATTATAACAAAGTAAACGATGAACTAAAAGGATATGAGGCCGATCTAAATTGATCTTGATCGGACAGATTGATATTGCTAACAAATTAATGACAATAAGAACATCAGCAAGATCGGTAACTTAATAAATCTACCCAAAGGATGCCACCCTTAGGTAGAGACGATAACTTGACCTTAATCTAATTTGAGCAGTGGAGGTCGACCGGATCGATACATCCGTACTTGAAATAGATAAGAGTTGATAACTAGCTTACACTAGAGTTCGCAGTGATGGTTGAACTTAACCGATGCAGCCATACAAACAGAAGTATAAGCCATGACAGTACTTACAGACAAGACGGAGGTTGGTCAGACCGATACAGCCCTGCTTATTGAAGAACTCACTAAGATCTACTCTACTCCTACTCCTAAGGGTTGGCACGGAGCCAAAAAAAAAGTAACATGTATTGATTGATTGGATGCCTTTTACAATAGCTAGGGTCCAATATTTATACTCGAAACCTAAGCATGAATTCTACTTAAGCACAACTCATTATAATCTTTGGCATAAGAGAAAACATTCCTAATTTAAGATAACTTGGACCCTAATCTTTCCCTTTTTTGTGGAGTCCGATATATTTTTTTCGATGCCATTCATAGCTTTTTGTCGTTATCTGCTTGCGTCATCTGAAGAGAGCTGATTCTAGTGCTGCATTTGAATCAGCTAATATCAACCCTTATGCAATCGATTCCTTGATGATGTGATCTTGGAAGCTTCGAGTTCCCGCGCTCTTCTTCCCAATTTTTGGTGTAAACAGTGCTAACACATCATGAAATTTGTTATTTGTGATTTGTGTCAACACAGACCCCACAAACTCATCTCCTTCTACCTTTAAATATTCTCTTGTGTGTTGGTTAGGCCACTACTATCCTGGTCCTAGATCGCTGGCATGTTTTATATTCTGTAAGTCTGTATGGTGGAGTAGGTAAGTGGAAGGAAACTGGTAGTATTAGCTATCTATAGAAGTTGAAATTGCCAGGTTATAGGCCGGCTAAGTATTTTGTCACCTGTCAGTGTGGGTTTCCCCATTTCTATTTGTGTAGTAGTACCTATTTTATTCTGATATAATTAAATAAAACTATCATTACATCAGTTTCCAAGGGATCGAGAGCAAAAGGCTTTTGCAAGCATGTTATCTTTGACTGGCAATGAAAATATATCTACTGGAACTGGTTATCTGCCTCCCCCATCATCATACATGTGAGTTTCACCCCTCATTTCTTTGTGTATGTTGTTATCAACTTTACCTTTGCATGATAACTTAGTTGCTTAGCTTATAATCTCTAGAGTGGTTCACCTGTTTTCTGGATTGGACTTATAAGATACATTTTCATACAAATTATCTAATGAAGTTAAGCATTCAAAACTATATAAGACGGTAGAAATACTTTCCTACTAGTTTGTGATGACTCCTTACTATCTGTGTGTATCTATGTGAGTCTGTAAGATATATAATTTTCTAGATACATGGATCGCCACATTTGTCTACAGACCACATGGATCCTTACTAGTCTGTGTAACTAGTTTATGAGTATATAAGTGGTGATTCATCTGTGGTGAGGACATAATCAATGCATAGTCTATGTGTATATAACTATTGTTGGTGAACATTGCTCGTGAGAGGATAATTTTGTCTCATTAGTTTCAGTCAGACTGTCACATACTTATGGCCTAGTCAATTTGTAGCACATTCTTATATGTGGAGTGTCTTCATTTTAATGTTTGGCTGATAGATGCCAGTAGGCAGTAGCACACATGTCCTCTCCCTATCCAGTAGTAGATGGATCTTTTCCAAGAGTTCATTGTACTTTGAGAAACAGTTTGAGTTCATTTGAGCAATAAAACTGCTAGAGTTTTTTGGAGATTAGAGCAAACAATGAAATAATTTAATTTCGACCATGATCATAGTAGTTTCCTCCCTCTCAACTTAGTTGAATGTAGACTGTGTTTAGTTTAGATTGGTAACTAGTTTTTGATTTTCATATCTAACATATCCAATTATCAGAGATCAAGAACCAATCTAAATATTTCTTGTAGAGATTTTAGCTCATCATTCAAGCACTACATCCAAAATTACTGTGATTTGTGTTAACAAATCTTTGAACCTTGTGATTTGTGTTAGTATGCTACTGCTGTCAGTGACTATCAGAGAGAAGCAATTTGTTATATATGTGAGTATGCTGCTGCTCTTTTTTACTGTATATTATTTGTAGTGAAGTATGTATATAGGTCATCTAAAGAATTATAATGTGTCAGTGTAGTAACCTTTGATAGCGAAGACAAGGACAAGCTTGAGGGTTGTGGAGGTCCCTCTTGTTCTTATAACGATGATGGTCTGATCCGATTAGTGATCTTACATGCATTACAATTTTTTAGTTTGAGCATGATATACTTTACAGAATGTGTTGTATGTTGTATTGACACATGTTTTCTCCCATTACTTGTTGTAAATATTTGGTTGTTTTCAGTTACCAATGGAGGAAGTTCTCCCTCAGACGTGGAACTCTTATTAGGAGCAGCAACCTGTTTGAGGAAGTTGATTTTTCCTGAAGTTTTATAGTTTGGTATGTGTTCTTCCATTTACTTGTTCTGTTGACTGTGTATTTAGTAGCTGATTTTTGGGTTTTTAGTAGATCTGCATTTTTGACCTGCTGCTGCCTATTTTTCTGCTTTTTGGAGCTGCTGCTCCCTTTTTCTGTTTTTTGGTGCTGCTTGCTGCTTTTGCCTGCTGCTACTGATGCTTGCTGCTACTGATGTTTGTTGATGCCTCTGTGTGTGTGTGTGTGGTTGTGTATTTGACTACTGCTGCTTGATGCTACTACTGATTAAGCCTGATAATACTTATTGCTGTTGTAGCTGCATGCTGCTTGCTGCTGAATAAGCTTCTTATTTTTTGGACTTTTGAGTGCCTTTGTGTGTGTTGCTTTTATTATAAAGAGAGAGTGTGTGTGTTTCTCTCTCTTTCTCTGTGATGCCAGGCTAGTTTAAGTTGTTGGTTCATGTGGTGATTGGTTTTTGAGTGATTTTTTATTATCCTTTTATAGAAAAAAATTGTCTCTTGTAATCTGTGCTAACAGATATTGAAGTTTGTTTATTGTGATTTGTGCCAGCATATACCAATTTTTTGTCCTCTGAGATAAATAAAATATTCGGTTACACAATTGCAATCACCAATAATATAATTTACAGGCACTGCATTTTAGTTCTCAGCATATGCAATTTTAGTTCTATGCATAATTTAATTTAAGAATGTAACATCATGTTCATTAAACAAATTACATAAATTAATTGGCCATTGAATTTGACTGCATCCCTCCTTCTGATTGATAAATTTTGCTTTCCTTCTATTGATCATCTATGATTATCATGTCCTCAGTGTTCTGTTGCTTGGTGATCAATGCTACCATTTAATGTTTCCTTCCTCTTCTTTCTTTTTGGCTTCACTAAGGAGCCTACAAAACATTATTAGTTCACATAAATAAGAATTTTTGCATTTGGATTCAAATTCTATTTGTATATATTGAAATTCTATTTGTATGTCCTAAAATTTTTTACCTGCACTGTCTATGTCATTTGTTTTCTTTTTCTTCTTTTCTGCTGCCACCAGTTTCTTCTTTATTTCTTCTATATGTGTCTTTATTCTGACAAGTTTAGGTGGCCTTCCCTTTCTCTAAATTATTTCTAGATCATCTATTTCAGTCTGTGGATCTCTAGCTTGTGCTGCTATAGTTTCTCCTTACTGGTCATTTTGTGCTTCACCTATTTGCTGAACAGATAACATTCTATCTAAATTGATTTCTATCTTATCGAATTCTGTCATAAGGTATTGTATGGCTTCCTTATTTTTTGCTGCTTTTGAATTCAATATTGTTGACTTCCTAGATAATATGTTGAATCTCAACAATGAGCTTGTTGCAAGTGTTTTTTCTTCTTATCTTTCAACATGTATTTTCATATCCCTTTTTCTCTACCTATCTAAGAAGTATTTGTCTGAAATTGTGTTAATTTCCTTTTCAATGACTATTTTCAAGATATGAGAGCAGAGTATCCCATCTTTGCTGAATTTTGCACATATGTAGGTAAATTCTTCTTCTCCTTCTGTTAGGTCAGTGTTTACTGTATATCTCCTGAACCTATGAACCTATGAACCTCCTGAATCTGGTTACTTTTTTGCCACACCTCAAATGTTTTCTCATCTTTGGTTTCCCTATAGTTTTGCCTTGATGTTGCCTTCAGTTGTAGCTAGAAATTTTTTAATATGTTTCTATTGTATAGCTGTTATGCCTACTGCTCTATTCTATAGCCTAATATAAATTCCTTTGGCCTTTTCTACTTGCTATAGTTGTCCTCTAGCCTTTCTACTCGATTTATGGTATCAACAATCCGATTGTACTCTTTTAGAAAGCTAATGATACTATAGGTTGGCCCTATATTGTCTTTGAACCTCGCATTTATTGCCTCACTTCTAGATGTGGTCTGTATGAAAGGGAAGAAGTTATTTTTGTAGTAGACCGGGATAAACCTTTTCCTTATTTTCCACATTTTGGAAAAGTAGTGATTCCCTTGAAAGTTTCTTTCCTCAATCATTCTCTTCCAAAGTCACTCAAATTCTTCCACTGTTAGACTATTGTTCACTATATCTTCGAAGTCTTCATATAGTCCTTCGTTTGCTGCAAAGACCTTTATATTCTTATTGTAGCATTTGGTCTTTATGTGGAACAAGCAATTTCTGTGCTTTGTGTTTATGAAGACTTGCTCTATTGCTGATTTCATCGTCATGTCTTGGTCTGTGATGATTGTTTGAGGGTGTTTTTCCTCCCATTGCTTCAAGGAAAGCTTGAAATACCCACTTAAAAGTGTCCACTGTCTCATCATGTAGGAAAGCACATCCAAAAATGCAACTTTGCCCATGTTCTGTGGTTCCAACAAATAGTGCAAAAGGTAAGTTATATCGGTTGGTCATATATGTTGTGTCAAAACTTATATATTTTCCATAATCTGCATAATATTTTATAGAAGAGCAGTCTGTCCAGAACAAGTTTCTCACTCTCTTGTCCTCATCTAAATCAAACTTGTAAAAGAAAGACGGATCTTCAGTTTGTTTCTTTCTAAAAATAATCGAGTACTTGTGTCATATCTGATCCTTTAACTTCTTTGTTCAGCTTCGTCCTGTAGTTGTCGATATTTTTCTTTTTCATCAGTAGAGCTGTAAGCCCCCCTCTCAGATATGATAGAATATAAACCATCTTTCTAGTCGGGATATTGTTATCATTCAGAGTCTTGATAAGTTCTTTTTCCATTTCTGTCATATACTTGTGACCAGAAAATAGCTAATCCCTGTCTTCAGGGCATAGCTCATGATTATGCTCCAAATCAAGAGTTTTAATCTTCCATACACCTTCTTCTTTCACCATCATAACACAAGGACAATCTGACTTCTAGCTGAATATTTGTTTTTCTTCTCCTTACCGGTTTCTTTCCAACATCCTTGTCTACTTCAGCTTCTTCTTGCTCTAAAGACTTTGGTTCCTTTTCTTTTCCTTGATGAGTGCATCTCATTGTTACTTTGACTATCTTATTATTTCTCTTCTTACTTTGAGTTCTTGTCATATGTGTTATGGCAACTTGAAATCCGGCTAGGAATGCATAGAAGTTGAAGAAATGGTGAGCATCATCCCTAGTCTTAAATTCCATCGATAGCTATGGGGTGTACTTATTGTTGATTAGTGCATTATTGCCTTCAGATGCTGCAACCTGCTCATTTTTTATGAAATTTTCAATCTCTTCCTCCATTAGTTCCTGGCTGCCATTTACATGCTCATTATCATCTATTATAGCTGATGTAATATCTGAACTTGTTAGTTCTGTTGCTATGATCCTCAAGTCATTTTCTCCCATTGTTGGTTGATCATCTTGATTTTTATGTTGCACCTGTAAATATATTAGCAACGGTCTTAGTTTCTGAGTAATGTCATTTATAATACAAATAATTTTTTCAGTGTGGACTGAAATAGTTGAAGATATCATTTTTATGTACCTCATCAATGTCTATGTTATTGAATATATCAGTTTACCAATGGTATTGTTGAATTTTAGATCTATCATCATCAGCTATGCTTGTCGTTGCTCCATCATCATCAACGACGATTGTCATTTCTCTATCCTGTTTTTACAAAGATAAGTTTTACTTTGATGCCAGTACATATTTGTATTGCTTATAAATATAATTAAATTGGCTCAGTTGTCTATATCTACCTCATATGACAACCTTGACTCTGATATTAATCAGTCAATTTGTGGTCTAAAGATTCCATCCAGATCTTCAAGTCTTATATTTTGTTTTATTTGTTTGATAATGAGAATGGTTACCATTTATAATATAACACAACTAGTTTGACAAACATACATAATATAGTTTTATCTTATTCCTATCATTTTCAAGTATCATCTTTGTTAATGATCATTGCATCTCTTTATGTTGCTGCACAATTTATAATGAAGCATTAAAATTAAAGTACTGTTATGCTGAAATTACATTGCATATATGTGTGTAATTTGCATATGTTTGAATTGTAATTTTTGTATACTGGTATTATAAATTTTACCTACGTATTCCAGTCAGTTTGATTAACTTCATAAGAGTTCTTGATCTGTTCCATCATAAGTTCAGTATAGCCTCATTGCATTGAAAAATATTTTAGTTGAAAAACAACTTTCTTATGTTGATATTTTTTTATTTTAAGCAATGATTTTGCTCATCTTTTTGTATCTATAGGTATTTGAAAGGTCACTAGAACAATTTGTGCTTGCAAATATTTGGTAAGGAGCTGACTATACTTCCTTAATTACTTCTTGTGAGTTCATTGATGTTGGATAATCATCACATCTACTTGTTGTGAACATACATATTATTCTGCTTCATAAAAAAGCAAGCAACTGAGTACTTATACAACTTTTTATTAGATTCTTCTTTTTTTCATTGCATCATTGAATTGTGTTTCTTACCTCAAGTAGTTGATCAAACTCTACTAGTGGTTGTATTAGTTGCATAAGGGAAGCAATTAAAACCTGCAAGAAAATGAAGAAGCCATTAGTTCTTATTTATTTATTGTTTGTGTCAACTGTTTTGAATTAAGAGTAATTTTACATCATTATTATTTTCTTCTCGGTGAATCATTTTCTCATAATTCTGAATCTGATATTGTGCCACTGACATTTGTTGCTGCTTTGTTCTTCTTTCTAGATTCATGTTCTGTTATAATATCCATATTTATGTTTTGACAGTTAGAAAGTTTCTCATCATTACATATTCCATACATCTAACACATACAAGAAGATTGGATTCAAATGATGGGTATACTAACCTTGGCTGTTGAGGTTTGTGGTTCCTCTTTGATCTGATTTCTGTCCTCTTTGCTCTGCTTTGCGTGTACAAGTTGCATGAGCCAGATCTTTAAATTGTATACATGTATAGTATAATTACATTAGGAGCAAGTACAAGTTATACTATGTCAAATGTGCAATTTCTTTATTTTTGTTCTATAATATATTTACAATAGGAATATAGCAAATGCATAACAGATATATTTGTAATTTTAGTTGAGGTTTACTGGGTGGTGTGACTGTAGAATTACTTTTAGAAAATTGGTACAGAAAATTTGATTTGTGTGTGTATGTGTGATTTATGCTAGCTACATGTGTGTGATCTCATGCTCTCTGTTTTTTTCACTATGCTCTCTGTGTTTCTAGCCTTTACCACATCACAACCCTCAAGTGCTGGATCTACTCCTTATGCACAATGAGCAACCAGGGCCACGCCCTGCTAATGTAGCAAGCACAAGTAGAAGGCCATCTTTATCGTTCTGAATGTCTTTTCTATGGATCTACATTCTCCTAGTCTTTAATCTGAGTTGCTATTATTTTTTATTGTTTTTTCAGAAAGTAGATTCAAAAGATTGGGATACTAACCTTTGTTGATAAGGTATGGATCAGTTTTGTAGTGTTTTTTCTTGAAATTTCCTGTTTTTCTTTGCAATTTGTTGTCCGCCCTTTTTTCTTGCTCTACGTGAGCAGAGCAGAGGCTTTCTCCACGCAACAGATCTGTTTTTTGCTTTGCTTCTCTCCCAAGTCTATCTGTTATATTCCTATGCATTCATAGTTTTGTGCTTCTCTATGGGCTGCTGCTGTTTAATGGGCCATTTTATTATTTTAGTTAATGTGCTCTTCAGTTGCACAGAAATTATAACAGATTTTCCTCTACGTGTGTCTTCTTTTAAAAATCATTATTTTAGAGGCAGGCAACAAACATGTGCTAGCTTATTTTAAAACACATAGTTTTTTCTCTGTTGGAAATTATGTGTTATGCAGGCAACCAACAATCATGTGCTAGCTTGTGCTAAAACATATGGTTTTTCCTCTGTTACAAATCGTGTATTTTACAGCCAACAAACAATCATGTGCTATCTTTTGCTGAAACACATGATTGTTGAGTATACAGACTCTTTTTTTTTGTCCTCCACTATTTAAATAGGAGATACGTAGCGTGTTTAAGCAGTCTCTATTGCCCTATTTGCTTGGATGATAAAGTATGACTGAAAGTACTATTGACTGATTTATTATGAGAAAAAAAATACTGTTCAGTTGACTTAAAAAAATATAGCTTATAAGCCAAGCGAACAGGACGTAGATATCTAGAGATGCTTTGAAGGATAAAAGTGAAAAAAGGGTCTCATGCTTTTTTTATTTTTTTATTGATTGATTGAAGGAGCCACCGTAATAAGGAGGAAAATGTTAAATATCTCGGCCGAATTGGTCCCAGCAAAACGCCCCCCGTCTCCGCACATTACAGCACGGCCCACACCAACGCAACGACATGGACACCGCCGCCGCCTCACTCTTCCCCCCCGCCGCCGCGAAGCCCCGAGGCGTCCTCTCTCCTCTCCACGTTTCCCGAAGCGGCCTGGTACCCCGTCAGCGCTCCCTCCTCGCTGTTCGCTGTGCCCACTTCCGTGCCCCTCCTCCACCTCCGCCTCTCCCGCGCGCCGATTCCGATGATGCTGCCGCCAAGGCGCACCCGCGCCTCCGTCTCCGCCTGCTTGCCGAGGAGTTCCGCGCACTCCCATCCGACGCAGACCGCGCGCGCCGGCTCCTTTCCCTCGCGGCTGCGCTCCCGAGGCTCGCGGAGCCCGACCGCGCCCAGGGCAACCGCGTCATGGGCTGCGTCGCGCGGGTGTGGCTCGTCGCCCGCTGCAACGCGGCAACGGGCTGGCGGATGCGGTTCGCGGCGGACTCCGACTCTGACCTCTCGCGTGGGTACTGCGCCTGCCTCGTTGCCGCACTGGACGGGGCCAAGCCTGAGGACGTCCTCGCCGTCGACCCCGCCGATCCCGACCTCGCCCCGCTCGGGGCGGGGATAACGGCGGCCCGGTCGCGGGCCAGCACGTGGCACAACGTGCTTGTCGGCATGCAGAAGCGGGCGCGCACGGCCATCGCGGCGCGCGAGGGTAGGCACCCCGGGAAGCCGTTTCCGTCGCTCGTCATCGCCCGCGACGGCGCCGTCCGCGCGCAGGGAAGCTACGCCGAGGCGCAGGTGAGCTCCTTTACCCGATCCTCATGCTCCGTTGATTTATCCGGTTGGTTGGCTACATGAATGTTCGTGGCACTTTTTTTTTGGATACATGTTCGTGGCACTGTTGGTCTCGAGCGACTTGCTACATGAATGTTCGTGGCACTATTGGTCTAATGAATGAAAAGACGTGTCTTGTCTCAACAAGTGGGGAATTACTAGTATAATAATAATAGCTCGATGTTTACACAATAATGTCTGAAGAAGTTGTGCTTTTCCTTCGGTAGATTCGACGTGAAGAATCTGCCAAGGATGGGGCTCCATTTCCCTTTTTCCACTAAAGTTAGCAACACCGAATAAAAGATATCTTTTCTATTAGCTCATGCATTTTTTCGTTTTTTTGATCGATCAGAAAGGAGCTGACTCTGGTCAGCCTGTGCGTAGGGAATGGACCAGCTAGTGTCAACATCAGCCTTATTTTGCCACTTTGTGTGGTCATATTAGCATCTTACTTACATGGGAATAACATTTACTAAAAAGATTGCACTCAGCCTTTTCCACAAAGGTTTTCCCATTTTATATTTTTTTTTTGCCATGGAACTTAAGGGAACTTTGTGTGGTGTCTCTACAACTGTAAATGTCGAAAATGAAGATTAGTTGCTTCTGAGGAGGCTCTATGAATTTACCACGATTGAATGATTACTCTAGCATTGTAAAAGACTAATAACCATATAGTTGTGAAAAAAATCAGATGAGCCGTAACAATCATTATATCATTGATCCACAACAATCTTTTCAAAATACCACTAACCTATCTAGTTCAATTGTCCTGTTACTGTTGCTGTTTTTAACACCATCGTACCCTCATCTATTGCAGCTCTCCTCATACTTGTCCCAATTCCCAACCGAATAAAAAATAGACTTTGTGATATGAGTCATGTCCCCTCTAACCTATTATAGTTGGTATTGCCCATTATTGGAGCTGCCTGTAGGATGAATACAGGAATGACGATAACTAAGCAGCTGGGCGATAGTTAGTCATCATAATCCACACAAGAAGTAAATATTCTAGTGTCTCAAGGGGATCAGTTGCAGCATTGTAATGTTGGATGCTTAAGAGCTGTGAAGCTTATTAGATGACTCCATCCTTCCCCAATATTGTTGATGGTGTATTCAAATTAGTGGAACTTAGAGATTAGTGGTAGCGTTGATGCTCAGTGGAACTGCAAAGATATGATTTCTTGCTTGACAACATCATGTGGCTTGAGACATCACATTCACTAGTCACCTATGTACCAACGTTTCCACTAAAGGACGTTACTTATAAAAAATGGAAATTTGGTTGTCAATCTGACAAAAAATGACAGCTTAAATTAGCTTGAACGTATCATTTTACTGTAAGTCTTCATATTGATTTCTGCATGAAGCAACTCACTACAATTTAATGTTTAATTGCAGGCGATGTTTTTATCTCCTGACGAGTCCAAGATTTCAGGCCTTGTGAATACCCTTAAAGAGAAAAAAATTGGGGTTGTTGCACACTTTTATATGGATCCTGAGGTGCAAGGCATACTTACTGCTGCAAAGAAGCAGTGGCCCCACATCCAAATATCTGATTCCTTGATTATGGCAGATAGTGCTGTTAAAATGGCTGAAGCAGGATGTGACTATATTACAGTTCTAGGTGTTGACTTCATGTCAGAAAATGTTCGGGCAATACTTGATCAAGAAGGATTTAATAAGGTATTTTTTTAATTAGTGTTTCCAGAAGTCTAATTGTCATGTCATTTGTCACTAAGAGCATACTGTGAGAATCAAGCTAAAATAAAATGAGTAGGTTTATATATACACTTGTATAATTTTTTTTTCTTGAAAACTATACACTTGTATCATGTTACTACGTTAGTGAAATAGTGAAGTAACATCATTTGGGAGCGTTGTTATGGGCTTATTCTCTTTCTAGTTCAGGCACCACTTTTATACACTAGCCTGGAGCGGCAGTTCGTATGAATACCAGAACGATCCTAGTCAGATCCAGTTTATCTGTTGTGTTAGCATGTATATCATTTGCGGACTAGCACTTTCTGAACTTTGAGCTTACTGTGGATGTGATTATGCAAAATACAGAGAAAGTTGTAGTAAAAGAAGATTTTTAACCATAATCAGACTATCGAAGCAAATGACCGGCTGTTGCCTTACTTGCATTGGTTAAGTGATATCTTGGTTATATGATGTTTAAATAAGTCTGACCAAAATAGTTGTCAACTTCAGCATATCATGTCATTCTTTGTTGTTTTCACATGGATATATATCACCCACAACCTAAGGGTATGTTTGGATACCGTGGGCTAATTGTTAGCTAGCTAATTTTAGCTCAAATTAGCTGTAGTGCATCCAAACAAGAGGGCTAATAGGTGGAATTTTTTAGCCAAGTCTCCAACTAGTTGTTAGCCAACTAGCTCCTAGTCAACCATAGCTAATTTGGGCTAATTTTTAGCCCAACTAGTAACTAGCCATGTGTATGCAAACATGCCCTAATGGTGTGTTTGTTTGGGGGCAAAGTTGGATGGGGTTTGGCCATCCATGGATTTTAGGATGGGCTTATCCATACTGCCTGTTTGGTTTGATGTATGGCGAGCTATTTTTCTGTTTGACTAATCATATCTATTATTTAATAATAATAACAACTAATTATACACTAATAAATATGCACTAACACTAACTTTGTCATGATAATCACTAATTATAGATAAAATATGTTAATTAGCACTTCTGCTACCTTAATTGGCACACAAAACATGCACTAATCAACATATTAGCACTTATCAAAACTAATCTTGTCATCAGAATTATTACTCCTTCCATCCGAGTATATACGGCATAACCACCTCTAGTTCAAAGACCAAGGAGTGTATTTAATTCTCTCTCTCTCAATACTAGTACTACTGTCATGTGGGGCGGCAGTACAGCCAGGGGAGCTCCCAAGGGCGTGCAAGAGCCCAAGGAGGCACAGGCGGCTGTAATCAATAGCAATTAGTAGATGGTTGGGGATTAGTAGTTATGGCTGCAACAATAGAGGCGCATGCAGCTGCCAGGAGCGCATCAATAGAGGTGCATGCGACTGTAGTCAATGAGAATTAGTAGCATGATTGAGCGATTAGAGTTAATGATGGGGAGAGAAACGAGGAGCTAGAGGCTGGGCTCCTCTATTTATATTTATACCCTGTAACCAGTTGAGATTGAATCAAGCAATGAACAACAAACAATCTAGTTACCCCCAAATATTATAGTCTCCCTCCACACCGACTTTGCCCGGCCTTCCTCTTGGCAATGGTTATCCTCCCTACACCCGATATGAACTAAGGTTCATATCAACTACTGCATCCATGTATGCATGTCTAGAGAGAGCACCGCTTGTATTATGGGACTTGAATAAAAAGTGGTTGCACTTATATATTTTAGGATAGAGGGAGTAAGTAATAATATAATATACTAATAATCCTTAATTTATTTACAGATGACAAAGATTAGAAAATATGGATGAGCTCATCCGCCAGTTTTTTGGTGGCCATTGTATCCGGCATCTAGTAGGGATATTTGTTGTAGTGGATATCCATGTCTAACCAATCTATCAAACCAAATACCACCTATCCATGGATGACCATCTCCCATCCATGGATATCCATCCAACCAAACACAGCCCTAATGGCTCCGTAACTCCGCAACATGCAGGCACTAATTCTTGGTGGATTTATGCAGGTTGTCGTTTATAGAATGTCTAGTGAACCGATTGGCTGTTCATTAGCAGATGCTGCTTCAAGTTGTGAATATACTCATTTTTTGAGGGAAGCTTCGAGATGTTATCCGTCTTTGCATGTTATTTACATTAATACTTCGCTGGAAACAAAAGCTCATGCTCATGAACTTGTTCCTACAATAACTTGCACCTCTTCTAATGTTGTTCCAACTATATTACAGGTACATGTTTTGCTTCTGAGAATTATATGAGTGGACATTTTATTTGTATTTCATTTTTATTTTACTTATCCTGTAATCAAGCTTTCTTAACTTTGTATGTTTTAGGCATTTGCCCAAATACCAGATCTTAATGTCTGGTATGGTCCTGATTCATATATGGGTGCAAACATAGCAGATTTATTTCAAAGAATGACTACAATGTCAGATGAAGAAATTGCAAAAATTCATCCAGACCACAACAGAAAATCTATAAGTTCATTACTGCCACGTCTACACTATTACCAGGTTGCGTGATTTTGTTCCTCACCTATACTTTAGGAAGTTTACTCCCAGTCATTTTTATTCAAGTATGAATACTGCGATCTCAATTCGAATGAATTTTGAAGAGCTAAGCTTTCCGTCTCATTTTCTTTATTTTCTATAAAGCATATTTTGTTTCTCAATTTGTCTTCCATTTTTATTTCTATAATTGTTCAAATTTGCAAAGATCAGATTTCTTCACAAAACACCAGTTTTTAGATTGATCTGTATATTTCTGAAAGAAGTGTTTCGGATATTCTCTTGTTTATCTTTAATTTATAACCAAACATTGATTGTTGTGTTTAATATCTATATCCCTACACAATACACCAATTGCATTCTTTGCTATATCCATCCAATAATGTGTCCCAAACCAAACCTTATGTAAACTTTCCTATATTTTGTCAAGGGCGTCGGGGCTAAGGCAGCAGGACCTCAGCTACGGAGCTCGTAGTCTCGGTCGGTAGTGGGGTGAGGTCTTTCCCCTCGGCTGATGTTGAAGAAGGGAGATTAGGAGTGGAGATAATTTTTATTGCTTAACCTGATGGAGTCTCAAGGCATGGCTGATAGCCTGCCTAACCAAACGCCGTGGTCCCGTTCCCTGGGCGCGGTGATCGCGCACGCCTACGTTGCGCACTCCTTGCTGCATCCCTAGCGTTGGCCCTACACGTGTACTGCTTGGCCCACATGGCATATTTGCTATGCTCACCCAATTTTTGGTGTTAAGTATATGAACACCCATCTAATATAGGCCTATATGGCCCACGAGGCTCTCTATATATAATCATCTCCACTACTGGAGTTATTACCTTCTTAATGTTGGCTAGGTAAGACACTTAGAGCGGGGAATTTGGTTCTACCAGAGGGCAGCTTGGCCATAGGCCGCTTATTCTCATTATATAGAGAAAGCAAACTTGGTTTACAAGGAATAGTTCAACTGCTACAGCATATTCTACCGCATAAAGTAGATGCTTACTTAGATGCCAAGACAACTAGCTGATAACAGCATTACTAGGAATAGTAAATAGCTAAAGTAGATAACTAGATACATTAGAGAGTAGCACTAGGCTTAACTCTCATTTCTCCCCCTAAACCTTGTGCTCAGCCTTGGCTTCAGCCCAATCCTCTCTCTCATCTCTTGGAACTTGGTCTTGCCCAGTGACTTGGTGAGGATATCAGCCAGCTGATCAGTAGTGGCAATGTGGTTGGCCTTGATGCTTCCATCTTCCAGGCAGCTTCTGATGAAGTGATACTTGATCCTGATGTGCTTGCTCCTCTCATGGAAAACTGGATTATTGGCTAGAGTTAGAGTAGACTTGCTGGCCTCCTTTAGCTCAACCACCTCGACATGCCTGCCGAGAAGCTCTCCCAGTAGCCTTGACAGCCACAATGCTTGGGTTGCTGCAGTGGTGGTGGCGATGTACTTGGCTTCACAGCTTGATAGAGCCACCACCTTCTGCTTGAGGGATTGCTAGCTGACCAAGCAATTGCCGAGGAAGAACATGGTTCCGTTCGTGCTCTTGCTTGTGTCGATGTCGTTGACGAGGTCACTGTCGTAGTAGCCGACAAAGCGTGCCATGCCGGGAGCCTTGGTGTAGTATAGACCATAGTCGAGGGTGCCCACCACGTACCGAAGGATGCGCTTGACCGCCTGCTGATGCTCCACCGTGGGCCACTCCATGAATTGGCTCACGAACCCGACAACGAACGCCATGTCCGGCCGGGTGTGCACCAGGTAGCGCAGACTGCCAATGAGCCGCCGGTAGTGTAGGATCGACCTCCTCCGCTGTGCTGTACCGACTAAGCATCAACCGCTCCTCCATTGGAGTGTAGGCTGGGTTGCAGCCAGTCATGCCGCTGAGCTCGAGGATGTGCTTGGCGTAGTGAGTCTGGCGGAGTGTGATGCCATTGGCATCTTGGCGCACCTCGACGCCGATGTAGAAGCAGAGGAGGCCGAGGTCGCTCATGTCGAAGACCTTATTCATCTGTGCCTTGAATGCCTCCACTTCTCGTTCCTCCGTGCCGGTGATGATTAGGTCGTTGACGTAGACGCCGACGAGCAGGACAGCGTGCCTGCTGCCCCGCCTGTACATCGCCGCCTCCTGTGTGCTCTGCTGGAAGCCCATCTTCTTGAGTGTGGCGTCTAGCTTCACATTCCAGGCGTGCGGGGCTTGCCGCAGGCCATAGAGTGCCGTGCGGAGGCAGTAGACCTTGCCTTCTTCTCCGGTGACAGCGAAGCCGGGTGGCTGCTGTACGTACACCTCCTTGAGGCCGCCGTTGAGAATGGCGGACTTCACATCCATGTGGTGGACATGGCAGCCTTCTTGAGCCGTCACCACGAGGACTCGAACCGATTCCATGCGCGCCATCGGGGTGAACGCCTTGTCGTAGTCGATCCCCTCTTGCTGGAAAAAGCCGCGCGCCACCAATCGCGCCTTGTGCTTGATCACTGTGCCCAACTCGTCCTTCTTGAGCTTGAACACCCATTTCAGGGTGATGGGGCAGTGGCCATTGGGCAGGGGACCATCTCCCAAGTGTGGTTCTGCTCGACGGACTTGATCTCCTGCTCCATTGTTGCCTGCCATGCTGGATCACCTTGTGCCTCAACGTAGTTAGCAGGCTCGCCGGCGTGTGTTAGGTGCGGAGGCTGTTCGCCAATGATGTTGGTCATCGTGCGGTAGCGTAGAGGCTCGTCGTCATAGTAGGCATCCAGACAGTCCTCGTCGTCCTCCAGTGGCGTGGCGTACTCGACTTGAGGTTGATCGCCATGTGCCAATGCTGCTGGTGAAGCAGCTGCCGGGGATGCCGGTGGTCGCTGGTTGGCTGTGGCGCTGGAGGAGTGTCCCTTGCTGCCGATGTGCCTCCGGGCTCCCCCGGATTTGGTGACGGCGAGCGCGGCGTTGGTGGTGGTGTAGGCGACGCTGGTGATGAAGGTCCAACCGCCACCGGAGATGCACTCTGTGCTCCCCCCGCTCCTTCAGGCCACCAGTACTCGACAGTGAAATCACTTGCCGCCGATGCCAAGCCACCAGGATCTGGCTTGGACCAGTCCTAGCCACGGCCTTCGTCGAAGACGACGTCGCACGCAACCTTCATGCGCTGAGTCACCGGGTTGAGAATGCGGTAGGCCTTCGCTCCCTCTACATACCCGATGAAGACGCCGAGCTTGCTGCGATCGTCGAGCTTACCCAACTGGTTCAGCTCCTTGGCGTAGGCGAGGCAGCCTAACGTCTTCAAGTGCCTGACCGTTGGCGTGCTTCCTTTCCAGGCCTCGTAGGGGGTCTTGCCTTGCAAGCTTCTGGTCGATGAGCGATTGAGCAGTTGAACTGCCGTCATCACCGCCTTCCCCCGATACAAGGCCGACATCCCTCTCTGCTTCAGCAGCGACCGGGCCATGGTGACCACGGTCTGATTCTGGTGCTCGACAGTGCCGTTCTGCTGTGGCGAGTAGGGGGGCCGAGAAGTGGCGTTGAATGCCCTCGTCTGCGTAGTTGGCAGCGAACTCGGCAATGGTGAACTTCCCGCCGTTGTCGGTGCGCAGCACCCGGAGCTTGGGGCCGCTCTCCTCCGCCACAGCCTGTACTTGCTTGATTGCGCCCATGGCAGCTCCCTTGGACAGCAGCAGGACAGCCCACGTGAAGAGGAACGCGTCGTCCACCAGTAGAAGGAAGTAGTGCCGCCCGCCTGGAGTCACCGGCGTCATGGGTCCGCACAGGTCGCTGAGAACGAGCTCGAGCTGCTCGTGCGTGTGGTACATGGCTTGCCGAGGGAAAGGGCGCCTCCTCTGCTTCGTGGTGATGTAGGTGTCGCAGAGCTGCTCGACGTGGTTGATCACCAGCATCCCGCGTACCATGGCCTCCTTGCCGAGCTTGTGCAGGGCCTCGAAGTGATGGTGACCAAACCGCTCATGCCAGCGCCAGGCTTCATCGTCTCGCGGTGAGGCAGAGTGGTTGGGCCGCCTCAAGATGAAGGACGTAGAGGCGGCTTGGGCCGCGGTGGACCTTGACGAGAAGCCGCTCGCGTCGATCCCAAATCCGGAGTACCCCCTTGTCGATCTCCACCTTGGACCCGTCTTCATCCAGCTGGCCGAGACTTATGATGGAGTTGCGCAGCGCGGGGATGTAGATGTCGTGCAGTATGCGGTGCTCGCCGGTCTTGCCTTCGAAGACGATCGAGCCGACGCCTTGGATCTCCACCCTTGATGCGTCACTGAACCTCACTGATCCACGAGCGCTAGTGTCGAGGTTGAAGAAGATCTCGCGACGGCTGGTCATGTGGTGGGTGGGACCACTGTCGAGGTACCACTCGTCGAGCTTGTCCTCACCGGAGCCGGTGTTGAGGAAGGCATGGGCTCGCGGTTCCTCGATGTCAAAGTTGGTGGTGGACTCGGTGCAGAAGGTTGAAGCACGCGCCTTGCCGCTGCTCTCCTCTGCATCCAGCTCCAGGAAGCCTTGGGTGACCTGCTTCCGTGACGTGCGCCGCGCCACCACGCTCGCGTTGAGGATGGGGCAGTCCTTTGCCCAGTGGCCGGCGGTTGCAGCTGAGGTAGGTGTCGTTGCGGTTCGCCTTGCGCTCGCCACCGGCGGCTCCTGCCTTCTCTGCTTGACCGCCACTGTAGCAATCTCCTTTCAGCTTCCCTTTCTTGCCACTGCGTGGACGCCGGCGGCGCTCCTTGGACGTGCTGGAGCTGTTCCCTCCCTTCTTCTCGTTCTGTCGAGCGAGCCACTGCTCCTCGGTGTACATTAGCTTGCCGCCGATGGCGATGGGCTCGGTGGGAGGTGCCTCATCGCGATCGTCCACCGTCTTCAATCTCCCCGTGACCTCCTCGATAGTGAGATCCTCGAAGTCGAGGAGTCTCTATCGCGATCACGAGCTCGGAGTACTTCTTCGGCATGACGAGTCGGAACTTCTCCACGGCGCGCGCCTCCGTTAGGTCCTCATCACTGTGGAGAGCCATCTGTTGCTTCAGAGTGGAGAGATGGACTGCAAAATCCTCAATTTGCTCATCGAGGCGAAAGGAGAGGTTCTCCCAGTCCTTGCGTAGCCACTACAACGTTGCTCAGCGGACACGATCGATGCCGATGTGCGCTACAGCGATGGAGTTCCCACGCTTCCTTGGTGGAGAGATTGTCGGCGAGGGGGGCTCCCATCTCCGGAGGAACGGCGGTGAGGATAGCCTTGAGCGCCCGCCGGTCGTCGTGGTACTCGCCGCCGCCGCCATCAACGGCCTCGCAGAGCTGGTGAGCTTGCATCTTGACCTTCATAAGCAGACTCCACTCATGGTAGTTTGTCTTGGTGAGCATCGGCCACGGTGTGCCCACTCCGGGGTCCTTGTACACCATCTGGACAGTAGGAGACCCGCGATGGCCTCCACGTCCACGACGGCACTCCGGCGAAGGTGATGGAGCGCGGCGCCGGCCAGGGCTCCGCGATCCTCTGGGCTGCCTCTCCATCTCCGCTCGCAGCGCGGCAGCGGTGGCCGCTGCGGCCTGAGCTGCTGCTGCCCGCCTGGCCGCCTTGACTGCCTGCGCAGCCACTGCCTCTGCAGCAGCAAGGCGCGTGGCGCAATCGGCGTCCGGATCGATCACGGAGCCGGCGGGCGGCGGCGGGGCGGCGCGCTCGCTCGCTGGAGGTGGACATGGCACTGCTCTCTCAAAACCTAGGCTCTAGATACTAATTGTTGGCCAGGTAAGACACTTAGAGTGGGGAATTTGGTTCTGCCAGAGGGCAGCTTGGCCATAGGCTGCTTATTCTCATTATATAGAGAAAGCAAACTTGGTTTACAAGGAATAGTTTTTAACTACCACAGCATATTCTACTGCATAAAGTAGATGCTTACTTACGTGCCAAGACAACTGGCTGATAACAGCATTACTGTAAATAGCTAAAGTAGATAACTAGATACATTAGAGAGTACCACTAGGCTTGACTCTCACTCAATTCCCCAAGGTTAGTGACATGGTATCAAGCCATGGATTAGGGATTTAGGGTCAGGATTATACTAATCTAATTCATCCATGAACCATTTTTTTACCTTGAGATCCTTGTTATCCTTTGCTCCTCTGTTTGTTCACGCTCGTCGCCGCGCCTGTCTGCCCATGCAGCTCATCACTGCGCCATTCGCTCGGTGGCCCTTCTGTGCCTGGTCGCGCATCTCCTGTCGTGGAATCTTTCGTGGCCTGCGACTCCGTCTGGCCGTCTGTGGACACGTCTGCCCACCTGTCCGCCATCTTCAAGCACTGTGAGGACGCTCGGTCGTGTGGCTTCTCCTCGGTGTGTTGTCCGCACGTCCACCTGCTCGCCGGACATCTTCAAGCACGAGGAGGACGACCATTCGTGCAGCTTCTTGTTCGCAGTCTTGACTCCATCCACTGCGACTTCGTCTATGTTTGCGGACACGTCAGCACCTGTCTCATCGTCACCTGTCCGCACGTCTCAACTCCGTCCACCATATCTGGGCACGGCCGCGCGTGGCTCGCCGTCACCTGTCAGTGAGCATGTTTGTTCGTGCTTTGGTGCTTTGTTCTGTCTTCGTATGTTCTGTTCGGCCCTGCCCCATTTGCCTGTGCCTCGGTGCTCTGTTTTGTGCATTGCTCAGCATATCACAATGGCACAACCCAATATCATTGTTTTTCCTATGAAGCTTGATGGTCCGTTTAACTATCGAAGAGTGGGTATTTTTGTTAGTCGCTGAATTCTCACTTTGATAGTAGGAGAATTCTTACTCTCATCGAGAATGGATGACACTAGGAGTTGGGGCAATTTTCTTGTCTATTTCTCATACAAACTCACACAAATGCCATACCAACTTGAGGGGTTGGGGTTACATATTTATAGGTTGCTAGCCAGCCAAGCATATGCTAAGATGCTAGTCTAAGATGCTAATATGCTGTCCTAGCTAAGATGCTGTCCTCTTAGATGCTGTCCTCTAGTCTAAGATGCTGTCCTAAAAACAGAAAAACAGCCACAAGGACCATGTGAGCAGCACAGCCCCACAAAGACCAGCCACACATGAGACTTATCCATCATTCTCTCCCTAAGTCTTGTGCGTCGTCTTGTGGGAGAGTTGAACCATCCCGGTCCTGGAGCAGAGCTCAAGGAACTTGATCCTCCCAAGGGGCTTGGTGAGCAGGTCCGCAAGCTGGTCCTTGGTGTTGATGTAGCTCGCCTTGATGCTCCCTTCCTCCAAACAGCCTCGGATGAAGTGGTACCTCACCCGGATGTGCTTGCTGCGTTCGTGGAACACGGGGTTCTTTGCTAGGGCCAGAGTGTACTTGCTGTCCACCCTGAGCTCCACCGTTCTAGTGTCTCTGCCGAGGAGATCACCAAGCAGTCGAGCGAGCCAGAGCGCCTGAGTCGAAGTGGTGGAGGCCGCTATGTACTCGGCCTCGCAGCTGGACAGGGCCACCACCTGCTGCTTGACTGACTGCCAGCTAACGAGGCACTTGCCAAGGAAGAAGAGGATTCTGCTCGTGCTCTTGCTGGTGTCGATGTCCCCGGCGTGGTCGCTGTCGCTGTACCCGACGAAGTGTGCCGCTCCAGGGCACCTCGGGTAGTAGAGGCCGTGGTCGAGAGTCCCCACAACGTAGCGGATGATCCTCTTCACAGCCTGCTGGTGCTCCGTCGTCGGTCGCTGCATGAACCGACTAACGTAGCCGACGGAGAATGCCAAGTCCGGCCGTAGTGTGGGCGAGGTAGCAAAGGCTCCCCTCAAGACGCCAGTACTGCGTAGCGTTCACCTTCTCCATCGTGCTGTCGCGGCTCAGCTTCAGCCTCTCCTCCATCGGAGTGAGAGCTGGGTTGCAGTCGGTGAGCCCAGCTAGCTCAACGACGCGCTTGGCGTAGGCGGTCTGTCGAAGCGTGATCCCAGAGTCATCCTGGTGCACCTCGATTCCCAAGTAGAAGGAGAGAGGCTCCCAGGTCACTCATCTGGAAGGTGGCCTTCATCTCTTCCTTGAATGCCGCCACCTCCGCATCCTTGGTGCCGGTGATCACCAAGTCGTCGACGTAGACACCCACCAGCAGGGCATTTCCTCCATTGCCCCGTCGGTAGATGGCCGCCTCGTGCGGGCTTTGCTCGAAGCCCATCCCCTTTAGCGTGGAATCCAACTTGGCATTCCACGCCCTCGGTGCCTACCGCAAGCCATAGAGGGCCTTGCGCAGGCGGAGCACCTTGCCCTCCTTGCCGGGGATCGCAAATCCCGGCGGCTGGTGCACGTAGACCTCCTCCTTCGAGTCGCCGTTAAGGAACGCCGACTTGACGTCCATGTGATGAACACGCCAGCCCTCCTGGGCAGCTAGCGCAAGGAGTCGCACGGACTCCATCCGTGCCACGGGAGCAAAGGCGTCGTCGAAGTCGACCCCCTCTTGCTGCACGAAACCTCGTGCCACCAAGCGGGTCTTGTGCTTGACGATGGCACCGGCTTCATCCCTCTTCAGCTTGTACACCCACTTAAGGGTGATCGCGCGGTGACCACGAGGAAGGTCAGCAAGCTCCTAGGTGCGGTTCTTCTCAACAGCATCCATCTCCAACTGCATCGCGGCGCGCCATGCCGCGTGTCTCTCGGCCTCTGCAAACGACCGAGGCTCGCCGTCGTCACACGCTAAGTGCAACTGCGCCTCTAGGTTGTGAGGCACCGGTCCCGGCACCGGCTGGTCGCCGAGAAGGTTCTCCATCGTACGGTACCGCAACGGCTCGTCGTCGTGGTACGCGTCGACGTGCTCCTCGTCGTGAGAGCGGAGTAGCGAGCTCAACCGGGCCGTGCTCGACACGAGCTGGTGGTGGAGTAGACGTGCCCGGAGTGGTGCCTGTCGGTGCTGGAGTGCGTGGCGTTGCCGGCTGTGGTGGAGCCGGCGAAGAACTCATCGCAGCTGAGGTCCTGGCTGGAGAGCGTGATGCTGTCGGAGTAGCAGGCGCTGGGGTCGGTGGAGGCTCGGGGACTGGTGTAGACGCGCTCGTCGAAGAAGAGCCGCCTACTCCCCCAGCTCCCTCGAAGTGGACGTACTCGACAGTGAAGTCGTCGTACGTCGAAGCCGAGCCGTCGTCCACCGCCTTGTCCCACGCCCATCCTCGCCTTTCGTCGAACACAACGTCGCGCGCCGTGCGCACACGCTGTGTCTTCGGGTCGAGGATGCGGTAGGCCTTCGAGCTCTCCGCGTAGCCGATGAACACTCCCGGAGTGCTCCTGTCGTCGAGCTTGCTGATGTGGCCAAGCTCCTTGGCGAACGCGAGGCAGCCGAAGACCCGCAAGTGGGAGATCGCCGGCTTGCGCCCATGCCAAGCCTCGTACGGCGTCTTGCTGTCGAGCGCCTTGGTAGGCTGAGCGGTTGAGGATGTAGACGGCCGTCACCACCACCTCTCCCCAGAAGACAGCCGGCATCCCCCTCTGCTTGAGGAGGGCCTGAGCCATCCCCACAACCGTCTGGTTGCGCCGCTCGACGACGCCGTTCTGCTGTGGGTTGTACGGCGCGGAGTAGTGGCGCTGAATGCCCTCGTCAGCGCAGTACAACGCGAATTCAGCCGCCGTGAATTCGCCGCCGTTGTCGGTGCGCAGCACGCGCAGCTTGCGGCCGCACTGCGCCTCCGCAGCAGCATGCGCGCGCCTGATGGCGTCCGCAGCCTCTCCCTTGCTGCCGAGGACCATCACCCACATGTAGCGGGAGAGGTCGTCGACGAGCAGCAGGAAGTAGCGTCGTCCTTCCCGGTGTGGCCGGTGTCACCGGGCCACACAAGTCCCCGTGCACAAGCTCGAACCTCTCCTTGGCTCGAAAGCTGGCCCGCTGTGGAAAGGGGAGTCGCATCTGCTTCGTCAACACGCAGACGTCGCAGAGCTGCTCCACATGGTCGAGGCACGGCAGGCCTCGCACCATCTCCGTGGCACTGAGCCGCTTCAGAAGGTGCCCGAAACGCTCGTGCCACTGCCACGCCTCGTCGTCCCGACGAGCAGTGAGACAGAGGGGTTGTGCCACCTGCATGTTAAGGACGTAGAGTTGATTTGCGCTTCTGGATACCTTGGCAAGAAGGCGACGACGACGATCTCAAATCCTCATGACTCCGTCCTCAACCACCACGCGCGAACCGTTCTCATCCAGCTGTCCCAAGCTGATGATGGAGTTCTTCAACGCGGGGATGTAGTAGACTCCGGTGAGCAGCCTGTGCTCACCAGACACGGTGGTGAAGATGACGGAGCTGACGCCCTTGATCTCCACGCCGGAGGCATCCCCAAACTTGATGGAGCCTCGGACGCTAGAGTCAAGCTCGGTGAAGAACTCCTGTCGACCGGTCATGTGATGGGTGGCGCCGGTGTCAAGGCACCACCCATCAGTCTTGTTGTTGCCGGAGCTGTAGCCGAGGAGGGCGTGTGCTTTTGGCTCGTCGAGGTGGAGAGCCGCTGCGGCCGGTGCCGCTGGAGGTAGCTCAATGCTTGCATGTGCCATGAACAGAGCCGGCTCCTCCTCCTCCGCCTGTGCGACGTGGGCCTGGCCGCGTCGTGGCTGTCGGCAGTCCTTGGCCCAATGGCCGAGCTGGCCGCAGTTGCGGCAGGCGTCGTCTCGTGCCAGCTTGTGCCTGCCGGCGGCGCCGCCCTGGGCGCCTCCGCGGGCATCACCCTCGGCACGTCCTCGCGCCTCGGCCTGGGCGTCTCTGCGCGCCTTGCGTGGCTTGCCACGCTTGCGGCCGCCTGTCGCGGAAGAAGGCTCCTCCTTCCGGTCACCTTGGCTGGCAAGCCACTGCTCCCGAGTGAGAAGGAGCTTCCCGCCAGTGGTGATGGGCCCCGAGAGGGACTGTGGCTCATCGCTGTCGACGACCTTGAGACGACCTATTGCCTCCTCGATCGACATCGTGGAGAGATCAAACAGAGACTCGATCGAGCGAGCCATCTGCTTGTACTTCTCGGGGACGCAGCGGAAGAGCTTTTCGACAGCTCTCTCGCCGTAGGTGTCGTCGCCGAACTGCACCATCTTCTGCAACAGAGTGTTGAGACGGAGAGCAAAGTCATCAACGTCCTCACCTGGCTTGAAGGCCAGGTTCTCCCACTCCTTGCGAAGTGCCTGCAGTGTGGACTTGCGGGCGCTGGTCGCTGCCGATGCGTGCCGCAGCGATGGCGTCCCAAGCCTCCTTGGCAGTCCGCTTGCTGGTAAGCGAGAACTGCATCTCGGGCGGGACTGCAGCGATGAGAGCATCCAGCGCCCGTCGATCTAGGTCGTAGTCGACGTCGCCGTACCGGACTGCCTCCCACATGTGCCGCACCTGGAGCTTTACCCTCATCACCGCAGCCCACTCGACGTAGTTGGTCTTGATGAGGGTAGGCCACCCACCGCTAGGACCGACGTCCCTAACAACAGCTTGGAGCCCGTGGTAACCACGGTACCGATCCGGGGAGAGAGAGCCACGCTGCCTGTGAAGGCCGCGCTCTCCATCGACCCGTACCGATCCGGGGAGAGAGAGCCACGCTGCCTGTGAAGGCCGCGCTCTCCATCGACCCGTCCGCCACCGTTGCTGTGCGCGCCTCCTCCAGGAGCGCCGCCGCCGTGCGCGCCTCCTCCAGGAGCGCCGTCAGCACGTCCGCGCCTGTCTGGGCTGCCGCCGCGCTCGTGGGCGTGCGCGGCTGCCCCAGGAGTGCCACCGCCGTGCGCGCCTCCTCCAGGAGCGCCGCCAGCGCGTCCGCGCCTGTCTGGGCTGCCGCCACGCTCGTGGGCGTGCGTGGCTGCCCACTGCGCCGCCCGCGCTCGCGCTGCCTCCCTCTCTAGCAGCTCGAGGTCCGCGTCGGCGGTGTCGTCAGCGGAAATGGAGCTGCCGATGCTGCCGCGCAGAGCCTTGACCTCCGCTGCCGCCGCACGCGCTGCATTCGCCGCCGCCGCTGCTTCCGCCTCCGCTCTGGCTGCTGCCAGCTCCGCCGCTGCCAGCCTCGACGCCCTTGCTGTCGCCGCAGCAGTCTCTGCCGCCGCTCGCTCGCGTTCCTCTGCCGCGGCAAGTTCGGCCTCCTGCCGACGCCGCGTGCTCGAGGCGACCGAGCGCTGAGACTGCCCTGCGGACATGACGCGCTATCGGGGGGCTGCTGCGTGGGGAGAGGGCTGCTTCAGACGAGCTGCTCGTCTGCGCGGGGGAGGAGTGAGCAGGAGCGGCCGGAGCTACTACTCGTAGCTGGGGCTGTTGTGTGGCTGGGAGGGGAGATGAGCAAGAGATGCTCAGGCTACAGGATAATACGGCTCCGATACCAGTTGTTAGTCGCTGAATTCTCACTTTTGGTAGTAGGAGAATTCTTACTCTCATCGAGAGAGGATGACACTAGGAGTTGGGGCAATTTTCTTGTCTATTTCTCACACAAACTCACACAAATACTATACCAACCTGAGGGGTTAGGGTTACATATTTATAGGCTGCTAGCCAGCCAAGCATATGCCAAGATGCTAGTCTAAGATGTTAATATGCTGTCCTAGCTAAGATGTTGTCCTCTAGTCTAAGATGCTGTCCTCTAAGATGCTGTTCCTAAAAACAGAAAAACAGCCACAAGGACCATGTGAGCAACACAGCCCCACAAAGACCAGCCACACATGAGACTTATCCATCAATTTTCCCTCAAAACTATTTGAGGGGTCATGGTCTTGCATCTCATTAGACACTCTCCTCCAGTGACAAGTGGAGGAATGGTTCTGGTCCTGTTGTAGTCACGGCTTGGACTAATGATGATGGCCATGTCATGAGTGCCAATGTCACTAGCATGAAGCCCTCATTGATCATGGGTTTTGAGCATCATGAGTTTGCTAAGGAGATGTGGGACCACCTGCAGGGAGATATATTCAGAACAGTGGTGCTCTTTTGCTTACCCTAACGAAGGCCTTCATGAGCTTCAGCAAAATGAGATGTCCATAGAGGACTGAAGCGCGCTGGCGAGTAAAGGCTCGGTAGGGCCTTGATGGGGATCGGGATCGCGACCTAGCAATTAGCGTGGGATGGGTGCAAGTTTTGGGTTTGTTTGAACCCGGTAGGTAGTTTGGGTGGGTTGGTGTAGAATAATATTGGGTGTAGAATATGATGTGGTGTAGAATAACATGTAACTCAATGATTCAATCAATCTAATAAGCATGAAGGGTTCCACGCTATCAGTGAGGTCATTGAACTTGGCAGCTGGCGAGCATTGTGCCCATAGACATTGAACTTGACAGTGGCGTTGAGGTTGCTAGTGGTTTGTGTGTTGTCACCCATGGACATTGTACCATATGAATCTGATGTCACAAGCAAGGCGATTGTAAGTTGGAACATGGCATGGACTGTATTTGAAGATGGTTACAGCACGTGGCCATGGGCCGCGACAGCGCGGCGGAGCAATGACATACTTGAAGAACTAGAGATAAAAAACAATGTAATACCTGCCCAAACCTAGACGAGTCTCAGCTTATGATTACCCTGATGACAAATCTCCTAACTAATCGGCTAATTTTAAGCTAAAGCAAACTAACTAAAACTAATCTCTAAGCTAATGCTGATTCCTCTGATGCTGCTTCTTCTTTTGCACCTGTTGTACTGTAATCCCCACACGACATGCACACTATTGTCTACCTGTTGGTACACTTCCTGTCCTAAATATCTGTCCGTTTGGCATTTTGGGCACCACTAAATAGACATGGTTTATAAAGTAGTAAACATGTGTCAGTTTTACTATGAACTGGCATATACAAGTATAAGATTTTTCTTAGTTCCTCAACTGTACAAAAATGTTTTGACTTTGTTAACTCTTGGGGCAATGGAATATATGAATGGATTGCCTGATGGGTTGTATTATTCTTTGGAATGGACTGGAATCTGTGTCTCATCAATCTTTTAATATCATGCTTTTTCTTCTTTTTATGATTTGCTCCAGTCTTAGTTTATCTACATTCTCTGCTTATCCCTTCTGTAACAATTGTTTGCTGGTACGCAGGGTGGTAACTGTATGGTTCATGACATGTTTGGCCATGAGGTTGTGGGGAAAATAAAGGAACAATATTGTGATGCATTTCTAACAGCTCACTTTGAGGTCCCTGGAGAAATGTTCTCTTTGGCAATGGAAGCAAAGCGGAGAGCAATGGGAGTTGTTGGATCCACTCAGAACATCTTGGATTTCATTAAGGATCATCTCATGGGAGCTCTGGACAGAAATGTAGATGAACATCTTCAGTTTGTGTTAGGAACAGAATCAGGGATGATCACTTCAATTGTTGCTGCTGTTCAGGAATTATTTGATTTGTATTCTTCTCAAGAGAGAGCAAACATTGAAGTAGAAATTGTGTTTCCGGTTTCCTCGGATGCGATTTCTAAGACATCGAATGGTTCTCATAATGTTGGTTCTTCAATGGCTACTGATTTAGATAATCTTACTATTGTTCCTGGTGTGAGTTCTGGCGAAGGCTGCTCCATTCATGGTGGTTGTGCCTCGTGTCCCTACATGAAGGTTGGTGCCACCTTTCTGTTGCCATAAATATTTTGCTACAATAGAATACCAGTACCTCACCTATTATTGCCTCGATAACAGGTCTCTACCAGAGTGTCATCTACCGTATCTTATTTCGCATGCAGTTTTTATTGCTAAGATGAAAAATCATATGTAGTATGTGTTCAAATGTAGAAGTACAATATATCTATCTGTCCATAGAAAAGAGTCTCTGACACTGAAAGCCAAGAAAAATCAATATTCACAAAGTTTTTTCTCAGTATTTAATATTAAATACTTTTGGGCACATATTGAATAATTCATGTTTCACCCTTCCTTTTTTCCTACTTTTGTTAGTTCATTTGGAATCCCCAAATATTCATATTCATACAAGTGTTGATACCATTTCCTTTCAAAAAAAAATCCATAATTATTGTTATGATCTTAGAATGCTCTATTATCAACAATATGTGCAGTAAATTATGATATGGTTCCTGATTAATGCTACTGAATTGTATGCAGATGAATACCCTGGGGTCGCTACTTAAAATTTGCCATCAGCTTCCTGATAAAAACAACAAATTATCTGTATATCAAGCTAACAGATTTAATGTTAAGACTCCTCTTGGAAAATCAGTTGCAGAGGTTGGGTGTGAGCCTATTCTGCATATGCGGCATTTCCAGGTCTCCCGTCGTATTGCTCTATATATTTACCCTTGATGTTCAATTGCCATAATTTCTCTCTTCACTGCACTAAAGTACTGCTGATTTCTTTTTTTTTCCTCGAACACATGAGATTGCCGCTGGTTTCTATTTAGTGGACATTTAATTTACAAGAGTTCCAAATCTTCCATATGCTAATGAATCTATCAAACTTTAATGTTTCATATTAACTCAGTTGTAATCAATTGCAAGAGATGCATGGATTCTCATGTAGGAAAAAATGTTAGTGGTTGTGGTGCTAATCATACTTAATTAACTCTATAACATGAAAATTAGGTTGTCCAAAAAATTCGCACAGCTCAAATGGTAAACTATTCATGAGCCAAGCTTTAGTAGATTGATTAGGTACAAGTTAAATTGAGCTAAGCTTCCATTATTGTGCTTACTCAGTCCTTTATGTTGGTGAGTCTATTCTATCCTTGTTCCATGTGATGTCTTACTCTAGAAAAATGGAAAACTAATACTTCATATTATAAAAAAATCGACCATGGGGGAGACTCCCTCAGGCATTGTTCTAATTCTAAGGTGCCGTGCTTCGAACAAGACCAGGGTCAGACAGGAGTTTCGATGACTCTTGGAGTTCAATGTTCTAACTGGTCCACCGTGGGAAGCTTGGCTTCATTTTTGTAGTGTGCAGCTTAATTTGATAAAGTCTTCATAAGCATATTTGACCTTTTTTTGAGTTAGTACAAAATCATATCATATTAACACAATTAAGTAATAATCTAATGATATAACTCTGTGTACTAAGCTTTTATTCAATTCAAATAGTTGGTAGTCAAAATTTAATAAAAGTGAATGTAGTGAATACAATTTTATTTTAAATAATCTTGGTATTTGAAAATTAGATTCTTGTTTCTTAAAATTCAAGGCTCGTGTCAAACTGACTCATTTTTGAGATGTGAAATCTTAAACGTGTACTTATATATAAAAATACACATTCATACCTCAATGAAAAAACAATCTCTGCTGCTCCCTCTATCCACAAATGTATGCATTTATAGCATAATCCACCCCTCCTCATCTCCCCTCATTAAATTAATCTAATTATGGCCTGCCATTGTAATATTGTTGTTTAAAAATTTGATAGGGCCTGCCCTTTATGGCATTAATTTCATACTATCTATATAGTCTTAGTGATTGATTGCAGGTCACAATCATTTCCTTTCTCCCTCTACTTAATATCCTAAAAATCAAACAAATACTTGCATTTGTGGATGATTGGAATAGTTTCTGTAAATGATTGTAATCATGTTCCTAAGTGATCAATAAACCACTCTCTTTCTCATAAAGAAAAAAGCGCTTAGCCAATGGTTTCCCTTGAGTTTGTAGCTATCCCAACACCACACGTTTTTTAAACCATAAAACTAAGAAAACGTTGTATCAGAAGACCACATGTTTTTCACTGTAGGAGCGAGAAATAAATATAATTTGGTCGATGGAAAAAGTGAATTAATGTCCTCTAACTTTGCTCTCGACCTCATTTTTAATAGCAGTACTAGACACTAAATAATTTTTTAGCCCTTTTTATGCTCTCCTTTTGTATTTTCCGGTGCCAATTATTTTTTCCCCACCATGGACGAACCAAATTTCATTAACAGCAAAATAAAACCGTACTGAACCTAAGTTGAGGCCAAGCTGGAACACAGAGGGTTCACCCAACTGTCGCTAAACAAATCACGAAACCGTTAAGCGTTTTCTAGTGCCAATTATACTGTGAATTTTACATTTCCTTCTTTCTGTTGTGACTTTGTGCTAATCTTTCAGGAAACAAAGAGGTTACCCCACAAGCTTGTTCACCAGGTTGTCCATGGTAATGGTGACGAACCCTCTTAATAGCTGTTCAACAATACTTATCAAGGTGGTGTAGAGGATGAATATACATTGAATGCCATGTTTAGCTGGCATACCGAAGACATCTTCCGGACAGATTATTTGCCATGTATGTTAAACATCTCGACATCTGGCGAGCAAATTAATGTTGGATAAATGGGCTTGGTCTAATTGAGAAATTTTAATTATTCTAAATAAATCTTAAATGACTATTCATGTATGTATATGATGACCGGTGGAATTTTAGGGCATGTTCGGTAGGTCTCTTTGATTTTAGGAGAAAGGGAAATGTTTCATATCCGAATTCTTTGGAGAAATGCCTCTCAGAACTGTTTGAAAAGAGGAGAATGTGGTGAAATAGTTCAAGAGCCCTTGAGGAGAATGTGGTACCTGGATTTCGACGGCGTCCTATATTAGATGGGCCTTCATATACTTAACAGGTGGCTCCATCTGCTTGGAGTTGGAGGTCATGGGACCGTTAGGGCTTGCAGGGGCAGCCCTCTCGGCGCCGGCGCCGGTGATGTTGAGGGCCGCCATCAATGGTCCTGTTGAGTTGGAGTCAGAGGTCGTGGGGTTGACGGGGCTTGCAGGGGTGGCCCTCTCAATGGCGTCGGGCGGTCACTGTTGAGGTTGGGGCACACCACTGATTGGGGGGGGGGGGGGGTGTTGGCTGGCGAGGATGTAGGCAGGAAAGAAGATGTTGCTTGCGTGGACGGGGGCGGGGGAGAAGACATCGTGGTTCGGCGTCGAGTGGTGTTTGTGGCTTTGGCTCTTGGCGACGGTTTGGTCAGTCGTGGGTTGGTCGTCCACCAGCTTAGGCTGCGAGTAGATAATGAGGCGGTGGCGTGTATTATAATTTCTACCAAAGCACATGAATGTTTTGTCTTCTCTTAGTTGCTACGCTACTATCAATAGTTTCTCTATCTTGAGGGTTTGCATGCACCGGTGATTGAGAGAGTAAAGCTCTCGAACAGTTCGCCGTTGCAATCTGACACCACAGAGGGGGAATAGTGTTTTGGGAAACAACTGAGTGTGTCTACTCGCGATCTACGTGACAATGTTGTGTATCTTTGTCTCTGTCGTCTGCTATTTCGACCTATCTGTGCTAGCGTCATCAATAACATTGTCCGATAAGAGCTCCCCTTTTGCCATCTGTCCTGAATTCGATAATGCACTCTATTGTGTCTTGACCGGCAAAATAAAATTCCTATTTATACTTTTGCCTTATCTCTATAGGGTTTTGTTTTTCTCTTTCTTCTTTTCTATGTTGGAGCACTTGATCACCATCTTTTGGCCATCTCTATCACATGAGTGCCACCTAACTCCATCACTTGGACTTGGACTAACCTATCTCATAATCACACTAAGACATAGGGTTAGTCCAATAGATTTCATCAATTAGTCAAAGCCAAACTAGGGCTCACGCCCTTAGCGCAAAAACATAGCTGATGGGTGCTTGCAACCATCGTGCTATGAGGAGAGCCTTCCATGAATTTTACTTTGATGGCTTTAGGACCTAGGGGGCAAGATTTATGTATTTTGGATTTACTTCATGGATGTGACAATATGGTTAATCAGCTTGCAAAGAAGGCCAAGGTGTTGGTACAATCAATGTTTCTCATAATGGTGCTATTTGAGATGTCAAGCCGATTAAACTACATTAGCATAACATTCAAGCCGAATGTGTTGTTTTCTAATTTGGCTTGGGAATATTGCAGTCCATGGAGGTGAAACGTGTTGAAGCCTTTGGTGATTCCTTACTGGTGGTACAAGTTGCTGGTTTGTTTCAATGTTCTAGGAAGATCAACTTTTGCATATATTGGCAAGTGCCTTGATATCATCGCATATTTTGCTGAATTCTGGATTCGGCATATTCCAAGGCATGAAATAGCGAGGCTAACATGTTGGCTCAACAAGCATCATGCTATGACGTCGGTGGGCATGATTTTCAAATCAAGGAAAAAGTCGGTGCAAAAAGACTAAGTGAAAGCATCTAGGCCCCTAGTTGGGTTTCGGTGATTAATGATAATATGAGATTACTATGACTAATATGTGTTTTGTAGAGACAATTAAGTTAAGGTCATGATAATGACAATTGATTGGGCAATCATGGTTGTCATGCCCCTATGATGAAAATCGTTTCGGTTTTCAAATGACGGACGACAAGGTTAAGGATGGACTAATTCTAAGTGTCGTTAGGTGTTGAAGAGAACTTAGAGTAGTTTAGGACTTTGTTTTTCCTTTGACCGTACTATTAAGGGGGGTATGAAGTAGTAGCTTGACCTATGTGAGTCTAGTGGATTAGGTGTGGTGCACACTTGTCTAATCTAGCACTAGGTAGCTCCAAAGTAACCCTAAGATCAATTGGAGCAAACTTCATTCACATATAATTGCGAGTTGGAAGTGAATGGAGGGTCAAATGTTGATCGAACGTTGGTTCCGGTGTGACCGGACGCTGGCAGTAGAGTCCGGTCAGTTCATTTGATCAAGCAGAAGTTGTCTGGTGGGACCGGACGTTGAGTGAAGTGTGACCGGACATTGGGTGCCAGAGTTCGGTCAACTCCAGTAAGGTTCCAGAGAGGGAGAATCCTGATCGGACGCGTTCGGTCAGTGCAGACCGGACGCTGGTCAGGTTTCGGTTATTGATCGGACGCTGAGCAGCAAAGTGACCAGATGCTTGGTCCTAGAGTCCGGTCAACATCAGTAAGGTTCTAGAGAGTAGTTTTTATGACCGAACACGTCCGGTCATAACTTAACGGTTCAGTGGCGGGGAGAACTGACCGGAGCGTCCGGTCACCCCGCAGAGGCACATAACTGGTTCGTTTTGAATAGGGGATGTATAAATACTTCCTCTATTCATTTGAGGGAGTACTCTTGCCCATTTCAATAGCTGAGAAACACCCTTGAAAGTGCTAAGGAGAGCAAGAGCCTAGTGAGATGATTGAGAT
This sequence comes from Miscanthus floridulus, assembly GCF_019320115.1. NCBI lineage: Eukaryota > Viridiplantae > Streptophyta > Magnoliopsida > Poales > Poaceae > Miscanthus > Miscanthus floridulus. The sequence continues at coordinate 51,777,572 of NC_089594.1, read as the reverse complement.
TTGAGAATCTAAGATTAAGGCCTCATTAGCAAAAAAAAAAGAGTAGCAAGTGTGCATCCATCCTTCTCATTAGGCTTGTTGTGGTCAAGTGGGAGTTCTTGCTTGTTACTCTTGGTGATCACCATCACCTAGACGACTTGGTGATTGAGAGGTTGGTGATCATCCGACGGAGCTTGTGGATGACCCAATTCAAGTTGTGAGCGGTTGTGGGTGATTCACCGCGACGGGGTGTCAAAGAATCAACCCGTAGAGAGCACTTTATCCTTGCGCGGATCAAGGGGGAGCTACACACTTGCGCGGGTGCTCCAACGAGGACTAGTGGGGAGTGGCGACTCTCCGATACCTCGGCAAAATATCACCGCGTTCCTTCCTTCTCTCTTTACTTTGAGCAATTCAATTCTTGTCTTTACATTCATAGAATTGCCATGCTAGAGTAGGATTAGAACTTAGGGTCCAAAACTTTGTGCGGTAGAATATTAGAAACACTTTCTAGGCACAAGGGGTGAAGTGGGCTAAGTATAGGGTTTAATTATTACAAAGAATTTTAGAATTAGCCCAATTCACCCATGCTCTTGGGTATCTTAATCCTTTCAATTGGTATCAGAGCCTCATGCTCATGTATTTAGGCTTAACCGCCTAGAGAAAGATGTCTCACAGGGATGGACCTCCTCCTATCTTTGAGGGAGATGATTTTCTGTATTGGAAAATCCGTATGGAGGCGTATTTAGAGGCTCTAGATGTTGGAATTCTTAGAGCCGCTTCTCAAGGTTTCCTAAAACCTTGGGATCCCACGCACCTTCAAGGCGATGAAGTGAACTACAAAAAATAGAATGCAAAGGCTAGAAACATCATCTTTAGAGGCCTTTGCAAAGATGTGTTTAACCGGGTAAGGAACCACAAGGACACCCATGAACTATGATCGGACATTTATGCGCTCCATGAGGGAACTAAGAGCGAGCGTGAGGAACGATATCATCTCATAATGAAAAAGCTTAATTCTTTTGAGATGCTTCCTAAAGAGAGTGCTAATGAAATGTACTCACGCTTGAATGTTCTTGTAGAGGAAGTCAATGGGCTCAGACTTACACAAATGCAACCATCCGATATTGTAAGAAAGATCTTGAGTGTCCTCCCTATTGACAAATATGGGCACATTGTGACTGTGCTTTTATCAAGGTGATCTTTCCATCGCTACACCAACTCAAATATTAGGAAAGATCAATGCTCATGAGATGTACATGCACATCACACCATAAGATTTAGCATTCAAGGCTAGCCAAAGAGAAGGGCAAAGTAAGAATTGAGTATGAGAGCTCAAGTGATGATGAAGTTGATGATGCAAGTCTTGCTCTCATGGTGTGAAGAACCGCCAAGATGCTAAAGAAGCTCAACAAGAATGGCGTCAAGTTTGATGGCAAGGAAAAGAAGTTCTTCACTAGCACTAGAAGGAAGCTAATCTCTGAGATGGATTGCTATAATTGTAGAGAACTTGGTCATCTAGCACATCAATGCACCAAGCTCAAGAAAGACAAGTTCAAGAAGAAGTACAAGGGAAAGAAAGATGACTCAAGTGATGAAGATGAAGATGAGAAGAAGAAAAACAAGCCATACAAGAAGAAAGATGGCAAGAAGGACTTCCACAAGAAGAAGAAAAATGGCAAGGCATACATCGTCGGTGATTGGTCCATGGACATTGATTCATCAAGTTGCTCATCCAATGATGATAGTGAGAATGAGAAGGTGGCCGCAATTGTGATTGACTCTTCATCATCTTCACCGACACTACCGCTACCATCCTCTACACACCTATGCCTTATGGCCAAGGGTGAATGAAAGGTATCAAATGATGATGATAGTAGTGGTGATGAACATGCTAGCAATGATGATAGTGATAGTGATGATGATGAATTTGAATCACCTTCATATGATGATCTTGTTAAATTGCTAAATCAATACACTAAGATCATTAGAAAGACTAGAGCTAAGAATAAAAAGCTTAAAATTAAGAATGACTCTCTTTTAGCTAAATGTGACATAACAGAAAAGGCTAGTGTTGAGCTTAGAGAAACAAATGATGCTATGTCATCCAAATTCAAGGAGCTCAAATCTTCTAAGAAAGAGCTTAAAGAAAAACATGATAAACTTGAGGGGATACATAATGAGATCATCACTAGCTACAATATTCTAAAAGAAGAATACACCAATCTCAAGATCAATCATGATAATCTTGTTATCTCCAATGAGTTTTTATCCAATGAGCCACATGATGCTACTAACGATGTTGTTAAGATTGATATAGCTACATCATGTGATGATTTGATCATTGAGAGCATTGAGCAAGGTTCTAGTAGCAAAGGCAAGCAAGTGGTTGAGTTCGAAAATTATGATGAATATGTCAAGATCAAGAATGAGAATGAGAAGCTTAAGAAAGATCTTGAAGAGCTATCAACCACCAACGCTATTGTGATAGAGAACCTTGATCATGACTATGATATACAACTCAAAGAAGAGAATAAGAAAATCAAAGAGGAGAACAAGAGACTCAAGCAAGAGAAAAATCATGATGAGCTAAAAAGAAGAGAACAAGAAGCCCAAGTTGGAGAAAGAATATCTCAAGATTGGCTTGAGCAAGTTCACAAGAGACAAGCATCTTCAAAGTGAGCTACTCATGAACACCATCATGAAGATGGATAGAAGTGGAATTGGATATTTGGCAAATCAAGAGAAGAAGGCTCAAGCTCAACAACAGCACAAGTCTAAGCCAAAGCCAAAGAGGTGTTTTGAGTGTGGACAAGAAGGTCACTTTGCCCATGAGTGTCAAACTCCACCACCACAACCCTTGTCCCAAGCATGCTAGACCTTTTGCTTTCAATGCTTATTACATGCTTAGAAAGGATTCTAGTGGTAAAATGAAAGTCATATTCTTAGGACCTCCAAACAAGAATAGGCCTAAGAAAATTTAGGTTGCAAAGTCACTTATAGAGAAAGTCAAGGGCCCTCAATAAGTTTAGGTCCCTAAACAAGCTTGATCTCTTGTGTATAGATGAACTACAAGACCGGTGAAAGTCACTAGGTCATTGATAGTGGTTGCACACAACATATGACCGGTGATCCTCGTATGTTCACCTCACTAGATGAAGAAGTAGATGGACAAGAAAGAATTACATTTTGAGATAATTCAAAGGGTAAAGTCAAAGGATTAGGCAAAGTGGCAATATCAAATGATCACTCTATTTCAAATGTGTTATATATTGCTTCCTTGAGTTTCAACTTCTATCCATTGAACAATTGTGTGATATTGGCTTCCAATGCTTATTTACCGAGAATGAAGTTGTTGTATCTAAGAAGGATGATGATCAAGTGATATTCAAGGGATTTAGATACAACAACCTATATCTAGTGGATTTCACCTCCGAAGATGCTAACTTAAAGACATGTCCTATTCACCAAAACATTACTTGGGTGGCTGTGGCATAGAAGACTTGCTCATGTTGGAAATGAGCTCACTCAAGAAGCTTATGAAGAATAAATTGGTGAGAGGGTTGAAGGATGTGAAATTTGAAAAGGACAAGCTTTGTAGTGCATGTCAAGCCGGCAAACAAGTTGCAAACACTCATCCTACAAAAGCTTTTATGTCAACAACAAGAGTGCTAGAGCTCCTTCACATGGATTTATTTGGACCAACAACTTATAAGAGTTTGGGAGGAAAATCTTTATTGTCTTGTGATTGTTGAGATATACATGGGTGTTCTTCCTTCATAACAAGACCGAGGTTGCTTCATGTTTCAAGAAGTTTGCCAAGAGAGCACAAAATGAGTTTGAAGTGAAGCTCAAAAAGATTAGAAGTGATAATGGCAAAGAGTTTGAAAACACAAACATTGAAGCTTATTGTGATGAAGTTGGGAATCAAGCATGAGGTCTTCGCAACATATACTCCTCAACAAAATGGTATAGTTGAGAGAAAGAACCAGACACTTATCACTCTTGCTAGAACAATGCTAGATGAGTACAACACATCCGAAGCTCTATGGGCGAAAGCTATCAGCACCGCATGTTATGCATCCAACCGTCCTATTCCTTCAAATGTTTCTTGGTAAGACACATTATGAGTTGCTCAATGGGAAGAAGCTGAACGTCTCCTTCTTTAGGGTGTTTGATTGCAAATGTTATATCTACAAGAAGCGGCAACACCTAGGAAAGTTTCAAAGACATTGTGATATTGGTTTTGTTGTTGGTTACTCATCAAAATCCAAAGCATATCGAGTATTTAATCATACCACTGGCTTGGTTAAAGAAACATATGATGTAGAATTTGATGAATCTAACGGCTCTCAAGAAGTACATGAGAATCTTGATGATGTTGGTGATGAACCATTGAGGGAGGCCATGAAGAATATTCCGGTTGGAGACATCAAGCCTAAAGATGATGAAGATGATGTACAAGTGATTGATCCACCTTCTTCATCAAATGTACCACAAGATGGTAATAAAGATGAGAGACTAGAAAATAAAGATACTCATGTCTCCCACGATCAAATGGTGGTACAAGCACAAGATGTTGATGCTCCACACCCCCCTCAAGTGGTTGATAGAAGAAATACACCTCTACTATAAACACATCCACAAGATCTCATCATAGGGAGTCCATCAAAGGGTGTAATAACTCAATCTTAAAAACTTGCTTCTTTTATTAAACATCACTCTTTTGTCTCTTGTGTTGAACCTAAGAATGTAGAAGCTCTTCAATATTTCGATTGGATAAATGTCATGCATGAAGAGTTGAACAACTTCGTCCGCAATGAAGTTTGGACTCTTGAAGAGCGACCACAAGGTCCAAGAGTCATTGGAACAAAGTGGGTGTTCCGCAACAAGCAAGATAATCAAGGTGTTGTTGTGAGGAACAAGGCAAGACTAGTTGCAAAGGGTTTCCCTCAAGTTGAAGGGTTGGATTTTAGAGAGACCTTTGCATCGGTTGTAAGACTTGAAGCCATTCGTATCCTCCCTGCATATGCATCACATCATGAAATGAAATTATATCAAATGGATGTTAAAAGTGTATTTTTAAACAGCTTTATTAATGAACTAGTCTATGTTGATCAACCTCCCGGGTTTGAAGACCCTAGATATCCTAATCATATTTATAGGTTGTCCAAGGCGCTATATGGGCTTAAGCAAGCCCTAAGAGCTTGGTATGAGCGCCTTCGGAATTTCCTCATTGAGAAGGGCTTCACCATTGGGAAGGTCGACACCACACTATTCATCAAGAAGCTTGATGGAGAGATCTTTATTTGTCAAGTATATGTTGATGATATCATCTTTGGATCATCAAATAAAGATTCTTTCAAAGAGTTTGGTGAATTGATGTCGAAGGAGTTCGAGATGTCTATGATTGGAGAGCTTACATTCTTTCTTGGTTTTTAAGTCAAGCAAATGAGAATGGATTTTTATCTCAAGAAAAATATACCAAGGATCTTCTCAAGAGGTTCAATACGGATGAATGTAAGCCAATCAAGACACCAATGCCATCTAATAGACATCTCGACTTAGATGAGGGAGGTAAAACTATTGATCAAACTCTCTACCGCTCTATGATTGGTAGCTTATTATATTTAACCGCATCTAGGCCCGACATCATGTTTAGTGTGTGTATATGTGCTAGATTTTAAGCTAATCCTAAGAAAGCTCATTTGATTGCCGTTAAAAGAATCCTTAGGTATCTTAAGCACACCAAGCATTGGCCTTTGGTATCCCAAAGGAGCTAGATTTGAATTAGTTGGCTATTCTGATTTGAATTATGCTGGTTGCAAAGTTGATAGGAAAAGCACATCCGGAGGGTGTTATTTGCTTGGTAGATCACTTATATCTTGGTCCTCCAAGAAGCAAAATAGTGTGGCTTTGTCCACCGCCAAAGCGGAATACATTGCCATGGGTGCTTGTTATGCACAAATACTTTACATGAAGTAAACTTTGCTAGACTATGATATAGTTCTAGAAAATGTACCTCTTTTATGTGACAATGAGAGTACGGTAAAGCTTGCAAATAGTCTAGTTCAACACTCTCGCACCAAGCACATAGATATCCGTCATCACTTTCTTAGAGATCATGTTGCTAAGAATGATATTTTATTAGAAGGTGTAAGGACCGAGGATCAATTGGCAGATATCTTCACTAAACCGCTAGATGAGGCTACATTTTGTCAGTTGAGGAATGAGCTCAATGAGCTTGATTTTTGCAACTTCACTAGAAAATGAGCTTTGTGTTGTCCCTTGCATTGCATTGTAATATACAACATGTTTAATTTTTGGTAATGCATTTAGGGCATATCTAACATGGTTAAGATAACTGCCGGAAAGCGTGTGAAGCTTAACCTTGGATCAAACTTGACAAGCAACTAGAATTACTTTCAAGTATTACAATGCATATGCATAAGTGGTGTTTTGTTGTTTCTCTTAAATCACCCTTTTATTGCCTATTTTCTTAAAAAGAATTATAGCCTAAGGCAAAATACTTTAAAAAAATTAAGGGTTTGAGAGAGGTCACTCATATCAGTCTTAATTGGTGTTTATTTGGGTCTTATTGATGTTGGGACTTGATTGGGAACAGGCAGCATGAAGGAACATTGAAGATCTGCTGAAAAAGAGTGACCGAACATTGGATCGGACTCTGCTCCGAGCGTCCAGTCAGTTCACAGGAGGTGAACTGTTGCTACAAAGGAGTGATTGGACAGCTGAAACAGTACCTTTCCTACGTCCGGTCAGATGATGTCCCTGCGTCTGATCAAGCGAAGATCTAAGGATCAATTGGACTCTGGCTGCGTCCGGCCAGTGGTGGTCGGACGTGTCCGGTCATGATTTGGGAGGTTTTGGACCTCTCTGTTATCGACCGGACTTCGGGTGGCAGCGTCCGGTCGTTGCCACCATTGTGTCCGGTCAGTAGAAATCGTGCAGGTTCCGAACTCTTATTCCTTTCCTTACCCGTCACGTTGGGGGACACCATAAAATCGCGTCGCGCTTTGACCTAATCCAACCACCCACACCGACTTCGCCGTTCCCGAGCCACCACGCCACCCTAATCAGCGCCGCATTGCATTGCCGCTAAGATCCCGTGCCCTCACCGCCGCATCCTAATGTCGCCGTGGCCGCGCCACCCCTGTACAGCCGCGCCCTCACGCCGCCTCCAGTCCCGTATGCCGCTAGTGCCTTCTCCACGCCGTCTGTCGCGTCACCTCCCGCGCTGTCTACCCATGCCCTAGCGCCGCCGTGCCCCAATTCAGCCGCGTGCCTGCACTGCATCCTTGCTAGAGCCCCTGCTGCCATCACCGGTGCCTCCATCGCCGTACCCTCATTGCGTCGATCAGCCGCCGCATTGCAATCCTAACCCTAGGCGATTCTCGGTGGTTCCCAGCGATTCATTCCTCTTCTCTTCGGACACCGATTCATCAGGTAGCGAGCCCTTCATTCTAATTTTGTATCTAATGCTTGCTTCTTAGGGTTTTGTATCTCTAAATGTATATTGAAATTATTCATATATCCGATCTATTCTATTGTGCAGCAAGTCGGTGTTTCTGAGGTCACTTTGATAGTTGTCAGTTAACTCGGGGCCAAGCTCGCGAGTACGGATCGAGGCCAAACCTCAGAAGTGACAGTTGACAGTTGATTCTTGTTAGTGGCAGTTGGTCTTTTGAGGTCCAGCAATGCCACATGTCAAGAACGCTAGAGGTGGTCCAGGTGATGAGGATCCGAGGCCTCCGCCTTGCTTGCTTGCTTGAGGTGAAAGGCAAGGGGACAAAGAAGACTACATCAAAGAAGCAGAAGTTTGCAGATGCTAATACAGCGAGAGAAGCAGTAGTAGTAGCCACCGTAGAGTGTGCAGAGAGAGGAGGTGCTTGGAGTGGTTGAAAGCTCTAGTTTGATTTTGGTGAATTGATGAAACCCTAAGTGCTAACCTAGTTTATCAAGTGATCATGACATAGGTAGCACACTTCAAGTAGAAGAAGCTAATGAAGATCATAGCATGACAATGGTGATGGCATGACGATGATCAAGGGCTTAAACTTGAAATGAAGAAAGAGAAAAACAAAAAGCTCAAGGCAAAGGTATAAACCATAGGAGCTATTTTGTTTTGGTGATCAAGACACTTAGAGAGTGTGATCACATTTAGGTTTGATAGCCATACTATTAAGAGGGATGAAACTCGTATCGGAATGCGGTTATCAAAGTGCCACTAGATGCTCTAACTCATTGCATATGCATTTAGGATCTAGTGGAGTGCTAACACCCTTGATAATATTTGTGAAAATATGCTAACACATGTGCACAAGGTGTGTGCAAGCTCGGCGGGATTTGACGCTTTCGGGAAAATGAAATGCCTATTTTCTATTGCGCCGGATGCAAATTCTTGGTGGTTGGCATATTGGAGCAAGGGTGGAGAAGATAGAAGTAAGAACAGAGCTGATGCCAGCGTCGGTCCAGTGACCGGACGCTGAATCTAGAAGCACCGACGCTGACTGCCTGCGTCCGGTCACGTTGACTGTCAGTACAGTGGCTAGGGTTTAGCACCGGACGCTGGCTGTGTTCGGTCGAGGTGGACCGGACGCGTCCGGTCGAGGAAAACTAGGTTTCGACCCTTACTGTACTCGACCAGACGCTAAGGTTCCAGCGTCCGGTCAGTTTTAACCGGACGCGTCCGGTCGAGGTCGGTACCTTACTAGAAACGACCGGACGCTGGGGGTTCAACTGTCCGATCAGTTGAAGCTGCTGCGTTCGGTCAGCGTCATATCCGTTGGAATCTGACGAACAACGTTTGAAGGTGATGACACGTGGCGTCCATCGAGCGACCGAACGCTGAGGGCCAGCGTCCGGTCAGTATGACCGGAGCGTCCGGTCAGAGCGCGTTTTGCCCAGTGAAGGGGTATAACGGCTCTATTTGATTGGGGCTCTATTTATAGCCCCATGGCCGGCTGTGGCTCACATCTTTGGCCATTTTCATTGACATAGCAACCTTGTGAGCTAAGTCAAAGCCCTCCCACTCATCTACATCATTGATTCATCATCATAGTGAGATTGGGAGTGAACCAAGTGCATTGCTTGAGTGATTGCATCTAGAGGCACTTAGTGATCGTGTTTCGCTATGGATTTCACTTGTTACTCTTGGTGGTTGCTGCCACCTAGACGGCTTGGAGCAGCGAGGATCGTCGAGCGGAGGTGGTGATTGTCTTCGGCTCCGATCGTGGTGATTGTGAGGGGTTCTTGACCTTTCCCCGGTGGAGCGCCAAAAGGTACTCTAGTGGATTGCTTGTGGCTTGTGTGATCCTCATCTTGTGTTGGTTGTGCGGCACCCTATTGAGGGTTTAGCGTGTGGAGCCAATTAGCGCGTGAACCTCCAAGTGAGTGAATCACCACAACGAGGACTAGCTTGCCGGCAAGCAAGTGAACCTCGGTAAAAAATCATTGTGTTTATCATTGATTCCGAGGTGATTGGTCATCATTGTTATTCATCTTCGTGATTGATTGGTTCATTCATCTACACGGCGGTATAACCCTCTTGATCACTCTCTTTACTTTACCGCAAACTAGTTGACAAGCTCTTTAGTGTAGCTAGTTGTGAGAGCTTGCATGCTTGGTTGGTGTGGCTCTTTAGTTAGCCTTTGAGAGCACACTAACATAGGATAGTGTCATTGCTCTTGTGTGAATTGACACTATCTAAACTAGAATTGAGGTAGGTGGCTTGTATTTTGAGTAGGCTAGCACAACACTCGCTTCGCCTCATAATTGTCTAACCATTTGGTTAAGTGTTGTTGTAGAAATTTTTATTAGGCTATTCACCCCCCCTCTAGCCATTAGGACCTTTCAGTGGTGTTGTCATTGTAGATTAGCTTTCACCAGCACAAAGGGCAGCCATAGAGCAGGTTGAGCATCGTCAGGGTTGTCTAGGTGGGACTATCATGCTTGTAGGATGGTGTGTTGTTTTGGAGGAGACTTAGCCTTAGGGGGAGCCACAACAGCAGACATAGCCACTAGTGCAGTCAGAGGGTGCTGAGTAGACTCATGAGGGAGAGCAGACAGAGGAGACAGAGCAGGCACCTCAGCCATAGTTACGCCGCTCTAGTCGTACTTGTACCCAGGTGACACCGAGACCAGAGACACAGAGGAGGGGTTCTTGTCTGCCTCCTAGACCACAGGGTCCACCTCCAGTGACTCATCTGGATTTGAGGGCCGCTATGGCCAAGCAGGTGTAGCAGCTTAGGTTTGTTCAGTTCGAGGACTGGTTCCCGCCGAGGAGGGATGAGCGTGCTTCAGAGGGTTTCTATACACCACTGTAGGAGGACTTCTATAATGCATATCTTAACAGTGGGGTTGCATTTAGATCATAGAGGGTTTGTTCCATTGAGGCCATTGTCGCAATAGTTGGAGAGCAGATCCACCCTCATCTCTCTTACTTGCCAGGGCCGACAGACTTACTTGGACGGACAGGCAGATATGTTCCATCTTGAGTTCATGAGTTCTATGCTACACTTTGGATTGACCCGAGGCACAGCTTCATTCACTTTGTTTTCAAAGGCCATGACTATAGGCTGATGAGCTTCAGGGTTAGAGAGATTCTCAGGTTTTAGGAGTCACTCATCTGGCTACATGAGGTTTGCTATGGACACATAGAGCCTCCTAGATGCCCTCATGGTGGTCTTGTGCCTCCCACAGATCTCATCCGACCTTGTTTCACAGAGCCATTCGGTGAGGGGTCGAGCAAGACACCCAGGGATCTTACTCCTATAGCTAGACTACTTGATGCTATCATGAGGGACCCTGCTACTGAATATGGGATATCACGAGGGATTGACTTGCATTTAGTTGTGGCTACTGAACTCCCTGATCTAGCAGACAATATTTGATATATGGGATCTCATTCTTTCTGAGATGGAGGATACACTTGCAGAGGGATTTCGAGGTCACAGGCAGCTGCCATATGCTCACTGGATCACTTTTCTGATTCACCGGGTAGTCACAGTGAGGCCTCCTGAGATGTTGGCAGAGTATTTAGGAGCTACTACAGGGTTTCCAGCTTATAACAGACTCAGATGCTCCGCCATAGTGCAGCGAGGACACCTAGCTAGCCGCGCCATCGCCTAGAGGTGTCAGAGACTATAGCCTAGCAGGATGATATCATTAGGGGCGTAGTAGCTACGGAGGAGGAGCAGCTAGATGCTCAACAGGAGGGTATGGTCGAGAGCAACCAAAGTGATAGCTCATATGATGATTATTAGGATATCCCTCAGATGTCTCCTCGATGACATGACGGTGTGGCTAGTGGCTCTAGCTCAGCTCCACAGACACCGCATACAGACCCCACTCTTCTTGCTATACTTGAGCGGAAGAGGCGGGATTAGGCTCGCCAGGCCCAGGAGACCACAACTACCCTTGCATAGGTTCAGGCCAGACAGGACGAGTTCTAGCGACAGCAACAAGCTATCCAGCAGCAGCAGGCCATGCAGCAGCAACAACTCCTCATGCAGCAGCAGTTACTTAGATTCATGCAACATGTTATCTCTGCTATTGGGGCTCCACCAACACAGCTTACACGTCAGCTCGACCAGCCTACCACCACTTCACAGACTCTAGTTGTATAGTCTAGTGGGCTTTAGAGTCAGGGACAGCCGGCTGAAAGGTCCTTGTTTGGTTTTGGTAATTGAATGACAACTTAGGTGGACTAATTGTGTTTATGTGAGATACACAGGTGATTAGTCCATAGGTACATGTGTGTGAGCAACATATGCCATGAAGGTGAAAATGGCTTGGAGATGTTACAAAGCTCACACATGTGATGATGAAGGAGCTTAAATGCACATGAGACATGACATTGAGTCATGTGATCAAGGTGGAGAAGATCAAGACAAGACTTGGCTTGATGGACCGGTTGCAAGCGTGAAGGGCAAGTCGAAGGCTTTGGAGTGATGGACCGCGTGGCGGTGAAGCTTGAGCAAGACTTGGCGCCGATGGACGATGGCAATGGTGAAGAGCAAGTAGAGTCAAGATCGATGAACCAATATGATCATGTGATGATATGAAGTGGATCATATCATTGTTGATCGTGTTGGTGCATGTGTTGCATCGACATTGAAGGAGATGGAATGGAATGCGCAAGGCAAAGGTATAACCTAGGGCATTTCATTTCACCGGTCATAGGTGTGTAGAGAAGTTTATGACCGGGTTTAGGATAGATGGCCGTTCTATCAAGAGGGGCAAACTTGTTTGCATATCGGTCATCTAGTGCCACTCGAGTGATCTAACTTTGCATTGTCGCTAGGATCGAGTGGCGTGGCAAGTTGAGTGGCTAACATCCTTTGGGAAATGATTGTGAAAATGCTAACACACATACACATGGTGGTGTTGGCACATTTACAAAGGAGGTGGCGCTTTTGGGAAAAGGAAATGTCTATTTTCTATTGCGCCGGATGCAAATTCTTGTGGTTAGCACACTTGAGCAAGGGTGAAGAGAATGGAGAAGATGCTGGCGTCGGTCAACTGACCGGACGCTGGATCTGAATGCACCGGACGCTGGTAGGCTACGTCCGGTTGCGCTGACATGGAGTGTAGCAGTAGCTGGAGAGTGACCGGACGCTGGCTGCGTCCGATCGCGTTCGACCGGACGCGTCCGGTCATGCTCGGGAGCTTACTGGAAACGACCGGACGCTGAGGGTCCAGCGTCTGGTCAGTTGAAGCTGGAGCGTCCGGTCAGGTCAAGTGACCGTTGGAACCGGGACACGTGGTCGTCTGTGGGCGACCGGACGCTGAGGTCCAGCGTCCGGTGAACACGACCGGAGCGTCCGATCGGCCCGACCGTTGCCCAGTGAAGGGGTAACGGCTAGTTTAGCCCTTGGGGCTATAAATAGAAGTGGCCCTCGGCCATGGCTGGTGTAGAGCACCTCAAGGGACTTAGTGTCCATGCTTGTGAGTGCTTGGGAGCCATCCATCACACATATACTTGATAGTGATCATTCGATTGTGTGAGTGAGCGATTCTAGTGCGATTGCATCGTGAGGTTGCATCGAGTGGCACTAGGTGATCGAGTTGCAAGCCGGTGGTGCTTGTTACTCTTGGAGGTTGCCACCTCCTAGACGGCTTGGTGGTGGTCTCCGTCGAAGCCCGCAAGAAGCTTGTGCGGCGCTCCGGAGAAGTGCTTGTGAGGGGCATTGTGCTCGCCCCGCGGGAGCCGCGAAGAGCAACTTTAGTAAAGCGTGTCATTGAGCTACCCTCACTCAAGGGGTAGGTTCTTGCGGCGCCCGACGTGCGGGCTTAGCGGGTGATGCTAATTAGCCGCCGAACCACCAAGTGAGCGGTCGACACAACGGGGACTAGCGTGTTGGCAAACACGTGAACCTCGGGAGAAAAATCATCGTGTCAACCTTGTTCTTCCCGTTGGTTTGCATCCCCGTTACATAAGCTTGCGTTTACTTTCATATACATTAAGCTTGTGTTGTTGCTTTTGTAATTAGTTAGCTTGTGTAGCTTGCTAGTTATCTTCATGCTTGTGTAGCATAGAAGTAGCTCCCTTGCGTGGCTAATTTGGTTTGTGTAACCTTGTTAGTCACATTACTTAGTTTGTGTAGCTAAGTATTTGTGCTCTCTAATTAGGCATTGGTTGCCTTGTTATTGAGCATTGCTAGTGAGCTTAGTTAGCTTTGTGCTTTTACTTACTAGCATGTGTAGGAGCTCCCTTGTCACTTAAAGTACTAGTGGCCTAGGTTTGTGTAACCTTGCTCCTAGAATTGTTTAGGAGAGCTCTAGCTAGCCTGGCACCTTTGTTGCATAATTGTTATCTTTGCAAGGTGCTAGTGAACATATATAGTGGGGTATAGTCTTGGCTAGACCGATAGTTTTAATTCCGCATTTGCATCGGTTAGCCAACGCAATTAAGTTTTAGAAAAGACTATTCACCCCCCCTCTAGTCGCCATCTTGACCCTTCACCGGCGCCATAGTTTCCTTCACCGACAGAGTAGGTGTCCCAGTGGTTTGCCTCGCCTTTGATAGCCTAGGGTCTTTCCTTCACACCTCTTCATATGGGCTTCACTCTGCCTCAGAGCTCCTTAATGCTCACCCCAGTTTCCAGGAGCCTTGGTGCTACATTCAGTGAGTTGACAGGGCAGCCTACACCGCTAGAGCTACATGTCCCCTGGTCCTTCCATAGTTGCTCCTATTACTAGGACTATAGAGACGCTCCCATCATCAGTTGCATCATCAGAGCCACCTTCTATAGTCATACCTGTAGAGTCACAGGTCGCACCAGTTCTAGATCTGACCCAGACCGTTTCAGCATCACTTCCAGCGATAGATGGTCAGACTGCTCAAAGCTTAGGATCAGATGATGATGCTACCCAGTTTCCGATCGCTCACCGTGCCTCAGCGCCTGACTCGTCTGCACCAGCCCCACCGACCGATCCTTAGGTTTTGGTGTTTGACGTCAAAGGGGGAGAGGGATCGAGTATGATAGACATAGGGGGAGCGATTTATCTAGGGGGAGCTTATTTAGTATATTTGGTTTTTTTATGTGTGAGATACATTATTATGCATTCATGTTTACTTTCATGCTTACTTTCATGCATTTGAACTATATATGTGTGATCGTGATATTTATGTGATCGTGATATTAATGTGATATGTGACATGTGTGCTCTCTACTTTGATCCTTATATATGTCATGTCACTTGGTTATGCTCATTTACTTTGCTTTCGCATTTTACTCCGATGCAAATGAACTTTATTTCTTGTACTCATGCTTATTTCATATCTATTGAGTACAATATATTGGCTTGGGTCATATAAGCTTGCCTAACTCTTTTGTTCTTATTGTTAAAAGGTTATATGAACCAAGCATGTTGAAAACCTCATCTCTTTTACATACTCGAGGTTGTATTGTCATCAATCACCAAAAAGGGGAAGATTGAAAGCATCTAGGCCTCTAGTTGGGTTTCGGTGATTAATGACAATACGAGATTACTATGACTAACGTGTGTTTTGCAGATGCAATTAAGTTAGGTCATGGTAATAGCAATTGATTGGGCAATCATGGTTGTCATGCCTCTACGATGAAAATCATTTTGGTTTTCAAAGGATGGATGACAAGGTTAAGAATGGACTAGTTCTAAGTGTCGTTTTGATATAAACCTGCTAGGGCGAATCCTGATCTTTCAATGAGAGAAGGTGGATAACTCAATTTGGGGATGGAGATGGCGTTCACGGCCCGACTACAACCATCCAAGGATGATGCGCCTTAGCAACCGATACACCACCTCCAATGGCCATCGCTGATCTTGTAGAGCACGATCAACCAAACCACTAGGGTAATTCCTGCAAGCAATCGAGGAACAAGCAAGAACAAGTAAAACAAGCAACTCAATTGCAAATATGGAGATGAAAACCAATCTGAACTCACAAAGTTGGGGTTCTAAATCAAGTAGAATAGATGGTCTAGTCAACACACGCGTCTACAAGGAAGTAGCAATGGCTAAACTTTCAACAAAACAAAACCCAATCTGTTTGTGGTAGCTCTAATCCTTATTAATACCTAGGAGGACGACCAGGGGGTCCTGGTGTCATGCTCCAACCCTAGGACACGTCCTTATTGGACCCGACTTGATAGAGGGCCCATCGGGACAAAATAAGGCGACACAACACCTTTGATAGAAAAACCTCTTGGTAGTAATTTAATCATTGCGGATGCCTCAGGCAAGATATAGACATGAGTCTGAATCCATATGAAAATAGACTTCATAAGGATTCCATGGAGTACTTAAACGCCCAAAACAGAGTCCGGATGAGGTCATGGCGGCCGTCGTAAGTTGGTGTAGTGTTGCAGTCCAAATTCGGCCCAAAAACGTGTTGGATTAACTAATATGAACCCGCTAGGGCGAATCCTGATCTTTTGATGAGAGAAGGTGGATAACTCAATTTGGGGATGGAGATGACATTCACGGCCTGACTACAACCATCCAAGGATGCTGCGCCTTAGCAACCGATACACCACCTCCAATAGCCGTCGCGATCTTATAGAGCACGATCAACCAAACTACTAGGGTAATTTCTGGAAGCAATCGAGGAACAAGCAAGAACAAGTAGAATAAGCAACTCAATTGCAAATATGGAGATGAAAACCAATATGAACTCATAAAGTTGGGGTTCGGAATCAAGTAGAACGGATGGTCTAGTCAACACACGTGTCTACAAGGAAGTAGCAATGGCTAAACTTTCATCAAAACAAAACCCAATCTGTTTGTGGCGGCTCTAATCCTTATTAATACCTAGGAGGACGACCAGGGGGTCCTGGTGTCGTGCTCCAACCCTAGGACACGTTCTTATTGGACCCGACTTGATAGAAGGCCCATCGGGACAAAATAAGGCGACACAGCACCTTTGATAGAAAAACCTCTCGGTAGTAATTTAATCATTGCGGACGCCTCAGGCAAGATATAGACATGAGTCCAAATCCATATGAAAATAGACTTTATAAGGATTCTATGGAGTACTTGAACGCCCAAAACAGAGTTCGGATGAGGTCGTGGCGGCCGTCGTAAGTTGGTGCAGTGTTGCAGTCCGAATCCAGCCCCAAAACGTGTTGGATTTGATCTCTTTCTTTCCTTGGGCCAAAAGCGATGTGGTGTCCTGGTGTAGGACGTTGGGAATACTTGTACTTGAGCCCCAATCAACTTCTTTGGTCCTCCATGCCTTCCATGTGTCTTTAACACTCTTTTTGATCCATGTATGTATTTCTGAAAATGACAATGAACACACATCATGGTGCAGCATCAATTCATCAAATGTATCAAATATAATCATGATAAAGGAGTGTTTCACCTGCGAATCAAAAGTTGCCAATGTGGTTGTATGCAGGCAGGTGATGTCCTCATCATGTTTGGTGTTGAAGAGACACTTAGAGTAGTTTAGAACTTTATTTTTCCTTTGGCCGTACTATTAAGGGGGGTATGAACTAGTAGCTTGACCTAGGTGAGTCTAGTGGGTTAGGTGTAGTGCACACTTGTCTAATCTAGCACTAGGTAGCTCCAAAGTAGCCCTAAGATCAATTGGAGCAAACTTCATTCACATATGATTGTAAGTTGGAAGTGAATGGAGGGTCAAATGTTGATCGAAAGCTAGTTCTAGTGTGACCGAACGCCTGGCAGTAGAGTTCGGTCAGTTCATTTGATTAAGCAGAAGTTGTCTGGTGGCACCGGACACTGAGTGAAGTATGACCGTACGCTGGGTGCCAGAGTCTGGTCAACTCCAGTAAGGTTCCAGAGAGGGAGAATCCTGATCGGACGCATTCAGTCAGTGCTGACCGGGCGCTGGTCAGGTTTCGGTTACTGACCAGACGCTGAGCAGCAAAGTGACCGGACGCTAGGTCCCAGAGTCCGGTCAATATTAGTAAGGTTCCAGAGAGCAGTTTTTGTGACCGAACGCGTCCAGTCAGTGCTGACCGAACGCTGGTCTGTGTCCGGTCACAACTTAACGGTTCAGTGGCGGGGAGAACTAACCGGAGCGTCCGGTCACCTTGACCGGAGCGTCCGGTCTCCCCGCAGAGGCACATAACGGTTCGTTTTGAATGAGGGTGTATAAATACTTCCTCTATTCATTTGAGGGAGTACTCTTGCCCATTTCAATAGCTAAGAAAAACCCTTGAGAGTGCCAAGGAGAGCAAGAGCCTTGTGAGGTGATTGAGATTTGAGAATCCAAGATTAAGGCCTCATTAGCAAAAAGAGAGTAGCAAGTGTGCATCCATCCTTCTCATTAGGATTGTTGTGGTTAAGTGAGAGTTCTTGCTTGTTACTCTTGGTGATCGCCATTACCTAGATGACTTGGTGGTGATTGGGAGGTTGGTGATCATCCAGCGGAGCTTGTGGATGACCCAACTCAAGTTGTGAGCGGTTGTGGGTGATTCACCGCGATGGAGTGTTGAAGAATCAACCCGTAGAGAGCACTTGATCCTTGCGTGGATCAAGGGGGAGCTACACCCTTGCGCGGGTGCTCTATTGAGGACTAGTGGGGAGTGGCGACCCTCCGATACCTTGGCAAAACATCGCCGCATTCCTCCTTCTCTCTTTACTTTGAGCAATTCAATTCTTATCTTTACATCCATAGAATTGCCATGCTAGAGTAGGATTGGAATTTAGGGTGCAAAACTTTTGTGCGGTAGAACATTAGAAACACTTTCTAGGCACAAGGGGTGAAGTGGGCTAAGTGTAGGGTTTAATTATTGTAAAGAATTTTAAAATTAGCCCAATTCACCCCTCTCTTAGGCATCTTGATCCTTTCACTAAGCTAGTACTGGTTTGCCAAAACCGGCCAAGCCGGTTCTACTGCTGTGGTTGCAGGTGTGCAGGATGAATCGGCTATGCTGGTTCTGGAGGCTGGCTAGGCTAGTGTTCTAGGGGATTCTCCAAATCGTCTCAAATTTTTCTCTGGTGAGCTTAGGGTCGATTTGGATGATTAGAAGACTTGCATTATAAATTATCCATGATCCAAGTGTCGAGGTTGAGAGTATTCGACGAAGTATATTTAAGTTCTTGCACATGAGCTACATCAAAGAGCTGCCGAAAACTTGTTGCTTAAGTGCTTGGATTTTGATGAAGCAAAGGTTTTGCTATGGGAGACATTCATGTCATCAAAGGGGTACTGCTTTATGCTGGGAGTTGCAAATTACTTTACAAAGGACGTTGCAAGGTGATCGTCTATCGAGAAAAGTCCAAGTGATGCCCAAGCAAAATGGCCGATATACACATATCGCTCTTAGAATAATATGGCCGATGTATACATCACCCTTAGATGCTGGATAGCCGATGAGTTGGACATCGTTTCTATTTGTTGCTTTTACGTTTTCATGTTTACATAGACCTCACCTAAAAACTAGGAGGGATATGTTGTCAACCAAAAGTGGCCAAAGTATATCATGGATTCTGTCATCATGTTTCTATCGTCGAGACAGTCAGAAAACATATTTGGATCATCTCATTTGAAGCTCAGATGAAGAAAACAACGTTTTAGGGGCTGACTTAGCCGAAACCGGCCTAGCCGGTTCCCAAAAAGAGGGCCAGGCTGGAGTTTCTAGCTTTGTCAAATGTAAGAATGGATTGCACCATTGTGTTTCTTCATTGAGCTAATTAAAAAACATATATGGATTGCTCCGTTTGGAGTCCGAATGAATTAATTAAAATTTTCGGAAGATTTTCTGCATTGGACGCCTGTCTGGCCCCTTGAAAACCGGCCTGGCTGGTTTGAGACCCAGCCAGAGTGGTTTTCCTGTCCTATTCCAAATCGATTGGTTTCCAAATCAGGTTTAGATCTATTTTTGGCGTGGGACACTTGAGATTACGTGTTGGATTGTTTCCTATTGAGAGAAGACCCCTTTATATAAACGAGAGGATCACACGGTCGATTGAGACATCCAACATCCAATTACTTTTTTTAATTCTACTACTCTTTTTGCCCTCTTCCAACCCTATGTTGTTGTTCATCACTTGGTTCGATGATCAAGGATGGCGCTCTAGACTTGCTGGTCGATCTAAAGCAACCCAGCGATGTTCTTATCCCTACGGGGTCCCTCCTGGACGACAACTTCGGTTCCTTTACTAGTTTGCCTAGAAACTAGCTATTCTTTGTCACACATGCACGACTGGTGACCCTATGTTGGTTTGTTCGCAAAGCTTGCGTGCTTCACCCCGTAAGTGTGATATCCTTACTGCATTCTTCGGTCCGTGACGACCTGAACGATCTAGCCCTAGTTAGTATGTGATCCAATTCGACATTAACAGGGCTCACGATATTGGGTGTCATAAAGTTAACCACAATACCGACGATGTTGGGTGTCAAAAGTTTAACCAAAATAGAGCAGTGTTGTTGGGGTTATTCCTTGATGTTTGCATCAGCTTGTGCACCCGATTAAAATGACTCAAATCAAGCTTCTGCACCCGATTAAAGAATTGCACGATATATAGAATATATTATATGTCAGTTATATACTCGTATGATATCGATTCAATGTTGAATATTATTGTTTTCCGGACTACTTCTATACGTTGCTCGCTGCAGTTGAATTGTATTAATTGTAAATTATGTGTTATAATTCATTACAAATTATGTGTTACAAGTGTGGTTTATAAATGTGAGTTACAAATTAAATCTTACCAAAAATTGTTAGATTGCTTAATAGTGATCTATAGTTTCAATGATGGCTGTATATCATGGAATTCTTTTTGCTTGTGTGTTCATACGTCATGAGATTCTACATATGTTTTGCCCGTAACAACGCATGACACTGAATTAGTACTTCCATAAAGGCAGCCTCACTTATGTTTACCATACAATTACTAACTTTTTATGCAAAATATCCACATGAACAAGTCATATCCACTAATATGTATTTAGTTGTCGACATTAGCAGTCCACATCATCCACTGATTCATTTATGATTGTCTCTCTTTATACAAGCTAAGTTATCCATACTAACAAGTAAAATACCATCCAATTTCCAGCCAAACCATATCCATCCTTCAACATTATCTGTGATCCACGCAGCAAAGTAGGACATCTGTTCAATAATTCGATAATGGAAGGAACCTCCCATCTACCAACGCACAATGTAGGAACAAGATACAAGCAAACAACAATTATCCTCCATTTTTTCTACGGCTGATTTATTAAATTAATTCACACTACATCATTAACAGTCTAATAGAGTTTTATTTCAAAGGATTCTACTCCTAGCATGTGCTTCCGTTAAACCTAGTTTCACCCCAAAAATAATTAGTACAATTTTACTCTCGTGTCAATGGGCCTTCGACAGATGGGGCAATCTGCGACTTGCGGTCCACATTCCGAACATGTCTGCATGAAAAGAGAAACAAAAAATCAATTAAAAATCTTGAAGAAAGAATTATGTATGAAGCAGCAAATATACAGTGAAGTGTTGCACGTTTCACCTGGTGACCACAACCAAATGCCATGTCCCGGGGTTTGGAAAGGCAAACTGGGCACATCTACAGAGAGTAAGACCAAGAATTTGTAATTAGATACTGTATTAGTTAAATAACAATAAGTCGACCCATGCACCTGTAATGTAGCAGAAAATCTACACCGTTCCTTATTACAGCTCATTATAGTACCAACATGTGGGCCCTAAAGATAATTGGTTAAATAAATTCCAGTGGCACTTGAGGAATTTATCGAAGAATAAAACATAGGAAGTGCTAAGCGGAACTTACAGCAAATAAAACAAAGTATAAAATAAATCCATAGGAGGAAATTACCAAGGAGCCAAAACATAGAGTACACATAGGACGTGTGGCACACCCTACTTTTGATGGCTCAATTAGCAAGGGCGGTTAGGGCACTCTCAATGGAGTATTAATGATAGTTTCTATCCCTATTAAATCACTTCAACTAAACAAAATGCTGATGTGGCAGTCTAATAAACGAGGAAAGTGAAGGAGAACAAAAGAAATCGTTTCTCAGGAGAGAAATCACGTCTTCCCTCGCAACGAGGCAGGATGAAACGATGATTTCGCCATTGGGAACAAACCGGTAGTTTCTATGCGAGTCGCTCGTGTCGCGCGCTTCTATCCCTATTAAATAACTTGCCAACAACAATAACAACAAAGCATTTAAGTCCCAAACAAGTTAGGGTAGGCTAGAGTTAAAACCCAACAGAAGCAAAGGTTCAGGCGCGTGAATAGTTATCTTCCAAGCACTCCTATCTAAGCCTAAGTCTTTAGGTATATTCCATCGTTTCAAGTCTCATTTTATTGCCTCTACCCAAGTCAACTTCGGTCTTCCTCTGCCTCTCTTCACGTTACTATCCTGGCTTAGGATTCCACTACGCACCGGTACCTCTGGAGGTCTCCGTTGGACATGTCCAAGCCAACTCAATCAGTGTTGAACAAGCTTTTCTTCAATTGGTGCTACCCCTAATCTATCACGTATATCATCGTTCTGAACTCGATCCCTTCTTGTATGACCGCAAATTCAACGCAACATACGCATTTCCGCGACACTTATCTGTTGAACATGTCGTCTTTTCGTAGACCAACATTCTGCACCATACAATATAGTAGGTCTAATCACCGTCCTATAAAACTTGCTTTTTAGCTTCTGTGATACCCTTTTGTCACATAGAACACCAGATGCTTGCCGCCACTTCATCCACCCTGCTTTGATTCTATGGCTAACATCTTCATCAATATCCCCGTCTCTCTGTAGCATTGATCCTAAATATCGAAAGATACCCTTCCTAGGCACTACTTGACCTTCTAAACTAATATCTTTCTTCTCTCGAGTAGTAGTGCCGAAGTCACATCTCATATACTCAGTTTTAGTTCTACTGAGTCTAAAACCTTTGGACTCCAAAGTCTCCCGCCATAACTCCAGTTTCTGATTCACTCCTATCCGGCTTTCATCAACTAGCACTACATCGTCCGCGAAAAGCATACACCAAAGGATGTCCCCTTGTATGTCCCTTGTAACCTCATCCATCACTAAGGCAAACAAATAAGGACTCAAAGCTGACCCTTGATGTAGTCATATCCTAATCGGGAAGTCATCCGTGTCTCTATCACCGAACTCTAGTCACAACATTGTCGTACATGTCCTTAATGAGCCCGACGTACTTCGTTGGGACTTTATGTTTGTCCAAAGCCCACCACATAACATTCCTTGGTATTTTATCATAAGCCTTCTCCAATTCAATAAAAACCATGTATTGATCCTTCTTCTTCTCCCTAGACCGCTCCATAACTTGTCTTATTAAGAAAATGACTTCCATGGTTGACCTTCCGGGCATGAAACCAAATTGGTTCATAGAGACCCGCGTTATTGTTCTCAAGCGATGCTCGATAACTCTCTCCTATAGCTTCATAGTATGGCTCATCAACTTAATTCTCTGGTAATTAATACAACTTTGAATATCCCCTTTATTCTTGTAGATCGGTACCAATATACTTCTCCTCCACTCATCAGGCATCTTGTTCGATCGAAAAATATGGTTGAACAGCTTGGTTAGTCATATTATAGCTATGTCCCCGAGGCATCTCCACACCTCGATTGGGATACCATCCGGTCCCATCGCCTTACCTCCTTTCATCCTTTTCAACGCCTCTCTGACCTCAGATTCTTAGATTCTTCCGCACAAAGCGCCTATTGGTGTCATATGGATTTTTCAGTGCTCGGAGCAATGCACGGGCATAGACCTAGTTAATCTAATAATTTGCACCAATAAAGTGAACATGTTACTGCTCTAAAAATCACAACTAAGTTTCTTCCTCTAGGCTAGATTCCACTGTAACCCAAGGTTTAAATTCTACATTATCAAACAAAAATTGTTCTAGTTTCCATACTAATAACGAATCAGAAATTTCAAATATTATGGAACAATTTTCTCATATGTTACTAGAAAAAATGGACAATTTTCCCTTTTTGTGATTTAACAAAACTACCCTACAAGGTTGAAGGAAGTTGTACCTGGGGTTCTAAAACTCTACTTTCGGCAGCTGACGGGGATGTAACTGATGCTGTGATAGTTGAATCTACAGTTGGCTCCTCCCTAGGATGAGAAGGCACACTTCGATAGCTATTTGCCTGAGATGGTTCTGCTCTTGAAACTGTGCTATAACTTGCAAAGGGGGGAGGAAGTGGAATCCGCTCAGATGACTCTCCAATTCGACGTCTGATTAGAGAAAAACAAAGATAAAAGAGTGAATTAGGCCCACATTAACTGGGAAACAAATATGAAATATGTGAATGTAAATGGTCTTCCTCATGTTTCTCCATACCCTAAAATTCCAAGCTCTAATGTTGCCTTGTATTGCAATGGAATTTCCATTAGTGCTGAAAGGGCGAACTCTGTCTCCTTTTTGCTATGACTTATCTTTTTCGACATGATCGCAGTGAAGTTGACAAACTACGAGAGCAAGTGTTGAAAATACTATTACTTATTTTGGTTAACAAGCCAAAAATAATATTCATGCAGTTCTGGGACCTACCTGGAAATTGTCAAAAGACCTAGCTGGTATGTTGTCATCAAATTCCTTCATCATATCCCATGGACCATCTCCAACTCCAACAAGAATTATAGACAATGGGAATTCGCTATGAAAAAAAGGAACAAAAAAATTCAAGGTGTTGATGCAATGTAAACGTGACCAGTGTTGTTGAAATACAGTATGAAAAAATGGATCATGTTCTTGGAGCCACTCATAAGAAAGGTCTAAGATGTCTTGCTGAAAACTAATAAACCACGGAATCAACTATAAAACCACTTTCTCATAGCATTGTGACTGCACTATCAACTTGGTATAGCATTACAACAAATACTTTTAGTGCCAAACATGTTGGGGTAGGCTAGAGATGAATCCCAATAATCTAGTCAACTTTCATCTATTCTCAACATCTTGTTACTCTATTAGTGACTCCAAGAAATGCTGAGTAACACAACAAACAAATCTGACTAAATCCTGAGAGCATTATTATTGTCGTTTCAAAGTCAGTAGTTGAGTAACAAAACAAAGAAATCTGATTAAACCCAGAGCCTTTTAGCATCATAATATGTAGTCATAGTCAGAGTTAGATGCTCCAAAACTAAGAAATCCCAATGATATCTTGATTAGATTATAACAAGTTTCATGTAAACATGTGTTGTGTAATATTCTAGTATTTAATCATAAGCTAATTAGGCAAGAAGCTATCCAAGGCGGTAGGACCGAGCGCTCCCAAGACCACCGCCGCCGCCGCCCTCCTGCTCGCAAGAGGCCTCATGGCCCCAGACCCAGCCCCAGCCCTGCGCGCCCACGACCTAGCAGCGGCCTCCTGGCCGCCTCTGCAGCAACCTCCGCACACCTCCGCAACGACCTCCACCGCGGCCACATGCCCCTGTGTCCTGCGCTTGTGCCGCTAGACGTAGGCCCACACGGCCGCATGCCTCTTCCCCAGCCCCTGCGCACAGCTTGCGCGGCCCCACACGCCCACACTCGTCCCTCGACGCGGCCCCGCGTGCTTCTCCTCTGCCCTCGAGTACCTACGCAAATATGAGTCCCCTGATGGTCTGCACCTCCTGTCGCTGCTGAAGGACTGGGATTTCTCTCTAGGTAAGAGATTCCAAGCTGAAGTCCCTCAAGTTCTATTCTTAGGTGCATCACCCATCGTCATCTCCAAATGGCTCCTTCCTCATGTTTGTGGTTTTCTGAAAATACCCGTTTCGTTTGACTGAAGAGTCAGTTGCTATGGCTCTTCATTGTTGCCTGGGTGGCTCTCCTGCTTGATTTCATGTTTCCTATCTGCAAGATCGGCTTTTCCGCTTTTTTGTTGCCACACAAGCATGTTGGCTTGTTGGTTCGTGCTCTTAACAGGACTACCACTGATCACTTTGACATCTACTTCCACATGTGGCGTGATGTTGGTGAAAACTGGGAACTCCAACAGAAAAAATGGGAAAAAGAATAGAAGGATAGCTGGTCAACTGTGATCAGCCGTAAAAACAAACGCAAGATGTCTTCCAAGAGTGTTTCCTTCCATAAAAAGCTTCTTCAAGATTCTTCGGTTCATAAACCTCGTCCGAGGGAGCTTTTGGTGGTCATCAAGATTGGTGCTATCTTGTTATCTTCTACCCTGTTATAAGGGACTCCTGCAATGTTTATGGGAAAGCTTCAGTTTCTTCAGATGCTCCTGTCGAGCATGCCTTCTTCTCCTACTCTTCGACGGCAAGGCTGACTGATGTCCCAATCCAGGAGCTTTTTCAAAATCTCAAAAGAGATCTCCACGTTAACCTCAATCTTGATCATTTCAAAATCTCAAAAGAGATCTCCACGTTAACCTCAATCTTGATCATGTCGCCAACACCCAACCATCAGCAAGGTTTAATGACAGGCCTCCTCTACAAGGTGAACACTTCAGTTTTTTATCAAGTCATGCAACCCGCCTTTGTTTTAGATAGAGTCCGGCTCATCTTGTTAAAGATTGCTCAGGGCAAATTAGATGTTGGTTCTGCTTCAGTTATGGGCATCGAGCCAAATCCTGCTTTAAGAGGCTTAGTGGCACTAGAGTTACATGGGTCCCTAAGCTCAAACAACAAGATAGACTACAGAATGAAGACAATCAGTTAGTTAACATTAGTAACCCACACTATTTTGAGGGGCCTACCTTCTCAATTGAACCTCAAAGGTTTCAAAATACTACTCAACTGGCTTGGCCTCAAGGTTCTGTTCAGTACTCAGAGCAAGCTCAGCAACAAAATCAGGCCTCTAACCTCTGCAAGGGGACAAGGATCATCATCTGCATCTACTATGCAAGTACAACAATTTGACAACCAAATGTTTGCGCAAATTGAAGCCGCATGGAGGGAAATCTGTTGATTCTTGGAGTATGAAAAAAGCTCTAGAAAGCGTGACTGCAGGCTCTCCCTTCCCAAAGGTCATGCCATAAAAAACAAGATACTCCATCTTGCAAAGAGACCATTGCTATACCTTTAAACTGATTTTGGAGCTTTAAAATGTCACACCACCAGAAGGAGCCTCTGAAGGTGCCACGAGGAAAGGGCAAACGACCTCTTGTGTAATACTTATCCCACACTAGCTCCACCCAGGGAACTTGAACTCTGTTGTAGAATTTATGAAGGTGCTTTAATAAAAGACTTTCATTCTGAACTTTCAGATTTAGAATGAAAGTTTGGTGACAGTTCAGAATCTACTTATCCCACACAGCAGCATGGCCACCTTCTTATTTATGGACGACCATTTGCCATGCTGCCTTTGGTGGCTTTTTGTTGTTAACATCTGAACCTCCATAGACAATGTTTTCTGAATTTGTCAATTTGTTTTATCACAATTTTAGAAACTGCACATTGCAAAAGTTGGAAGTACTGTAAGGACAGCATTGGTAAGCTCCTCCTGCCTTACTCAAAAAGGAGAAAGCCACAAGCCTTCTTTAACATTTGCAGAATAGAGGCCAAAGATCAGCAATTGTAGGCTTGGTTAGACTTAAGGGAAGGCTTAGTTAGGTAAAGAACAGGCTGCCTTTTGAGCAACCAAGTGTGCTAGCTAAAACATCCAATCTGTCATCCGGCACATTGATGAGGCATGATGGATTTATCGAAGTTTACCCTCAGACCAGCAGATTGAGCAAAAGAAGTGAGTAGCTCTTTCAGGTCATTTAGCTCATAAATATCTCCCTTCATGAAAATAAAATATCTCTCTTCATGAAAATAAGGGTGTCATCTGCATATTGTAAGATTGGAAAATCTTCATCACTTGCCAGGGGTATTGGAAGAGTCAACAGACCACTGCTTCTAGCCGAGCTAAACTCTAACCACCTAGGAGGAGGGCAGTCAAGAATGATATAGCCCTTGAGCTCCCGCCATAGACAACAGACGGCGCTCCTCGCCAGCTATGATTAGGGCGCTAGCTAATTTTGGAGCTACTCCATCAAAGACACACCCATTACGATGGTTCCATAGAGTCCAAGCTCCAAGCATAACGAGAGAGTTAATTCCTTGCCTCCTCAACCCATCAGCGGTGTTGCTAGCTTTCCCCCACCAAGCAAGAAAAAGGATACTTCTAAGGGGACAAGGACTGAAGAAAGCCACATTGCTCTTCGATGAATATAAACAAAGAATGGGCCACAATACCCCTGTGATGCAATGCAACCTTGAACAGCTGGTCAAACCTAGAGAGGGGTTGGAGCACTTGTCAAGATCCTTCACCACTGAGGACATTGACACAATTATCAAACAAATGCCTGCTGATAAAGCTCTAGGCCCAGATGGTTTTAATGGCCATTTTATCAAGAGTTGTTGGGATATTATAAAAGAAGATTTCTACACTCTCTGCTTTGACTTCTTTAATGGTTCCCTAGACCTGGAAACTATAAATTGTTCCTTCATTACTTTGATTCCCAAAATGAACAACCCAGATGGACGTGGGCGAACAGGGGAACCATGTGCGTGCAAGGCAGAGGACAAGAAGAGGAGAAGGTGTCTGCGCGACACAGAGGAAGACAGGGGGTGCACGGTCGAGTATCGGCGGCACAGGGAATGAGCAAAGGAGAAGGGGTTGGGTGCCGTCGAGCGCGGGAGGAGATGGACCCTCGGCCGAGGGTCGACGGCACGGGGAGGCGAGCGGATGCGGCCGGGGAGGCGGCGGCCCAGTGAAGAGTTGAAGCAGAGGAAGAGGAGCTAGGAAAAAACCTAGCCGTCCGATACCATGTAGAAAGTTACAGGGAGAACACCTCACACCCATTAGGGAGGGGTGACTTTCATATATATATAGCCACAAGGCCGTCAATACATTTACAATTAGACCCCTAGATATATACATATCTAACAGTTCAATATGCTGATGACACTATTACGAACCATGGGGATAAGAGAGCATAAGCACTCCATAGTGGAGATGGCTATAGATAGAGAGCCTCATGTGCCATATGGGCCCATAGTATAAGAGCCTTCAAACACATAACACCCCCCTCCCCCTTGAAACTCAAGGTGGAAGCAGAGGATTGGAAGCATTGAGTTTGATGAAGTGAAGCTGATGCTGCTCTCGGGTTTGTGCTTTAGTCAAAAAGTCAGCCAATTGCAACTCTGGAGGCACATACTGGAGAGCAATAGTTTTCTAATTACAATGTAACCGACTAAAGAAGGCATCCACACCAATATGCTTTGTAAGTTCACGCTTCATAGGATCATTGGCAATTTGTATGGCTCCTGTATTATCAGAGAGAAGAGGTGTGACAACATCACAAGAAATGCCAAAATCAGCCAACAACCATCAAAGCCATACAATCTTTGCAGTAGTAGTAGCAAGGGCTTGAAGTTCAGCCTCCGTACTAGAATGAGATACAGCTGCTTGCTTCTTGGACTTCCATGCAATAAGAGAAGAGCCAAGAAGAATGCACTAACCAGTGATGGAATGTCGATCTGTTGGGTCACTCGCCCAAGTGGAATCCGAGTAAGCATGAAGCTGAAGTGTACTATCACGAGCATAGAATAAACTTTGAGATGATACCCCCCCCCCCCCCCCCCGGTAAGTAACGCAGTACGCGAAGTAATGTCCAAAATGAACAGAAGTTGGGGGGCACACAAACTGACTCAAAATATGGACTGAATGGGCAATGAGGCCTGGTGACTGAGATAAACAAGGCTGCCTACAATATGCCGAAATCGAGAAGGATCCTCAAGAAGTACCCCATCAGTGGATGGCTGCCTTTAGTGTTGGGCGTCACCTTGGTTCCTCCCCTAGCTGCCACCCTCTTTATGGTCTCCACTAGCTCTAGTTATCTTCTATATATACTCTGTAACCTTGTCATCAATCAATGAATCCAGGCAAATGTTCATCTTCTCTCAAAAACCAGGAGCCTTTATCACAGAGACAAACCTCTCAAACCAAGCACGAGGAACGACGAAGACGATAGACATATCTTTGGCGGAGCATCAACACCTGGATGTGGTTGCATATAAACTTCCTTATTCAAATCACCATGAAGAAAGGCATTCATCACCATGAAGAAAGGCATTCTTGACATCCAGCTGAGAGATAGTCTAGGAAAAAGCAACAGCTACTGCAATCAAAGTACGGACAGTAATTATATAGATCGTGGGTGAATTAGATTAGTCTAATCCTAACCCTAATCCATGGCTTTGATACCATGTTACGACCTTAGGGATCTGAGAGCATAAGCACTCCATAGGTGGAGATGGGTACATATAGAGTCTCATGGGCCATATGAGCCTATAGTATAAGAGCCTTCATACACATAACAGACACCATCTTAATCATGAAAGCATCTCAACGGGAGCTCTTCACCTTGAAGGGATTGTTGGAATCATTCTCTCAATCAACTAGGCTCCGGGTTAATTATAAGAAGCTTGTTTGGTCCCTACAAATCTTTCCTCTAAGAGAGCCCAATGAGTTTTTTGCTGCAAACTTGAGTTTGTCCCATTCACCTACCTAGAACTGTCGATGGGTACTACCAAACCCAGGTTTGATCATTTTGGCTTCATCAGAACAAAACAGAAAGAAGGCTTACAGCTACATCAAATCTTCTAACACATGCAGGAAGGCTGGAATTGCTCTTCTTTGCCAACATACACAATGTGCAATCTGCATGTGCCAGTAACAGTTCTTGAGTACATTGATAGAGCTAGAAGGCATTGTTTATGGAGAGGGTCAGACAGCAATGCCAAGATGAAGTCTCTGGTTGCGCAGAAAAAATGTTGTAAACCCAAAAGGAAAGGAGGCCTTGGCATCATTAATCTAAGAAGTCAAAACACAACCCTTCTGCTTAAGCATTTGAAAAAATTCTATGACAAGAAGAAGATCCCTTGGGTGAAACTTGTCTGACATGCGCATTATTCCAATGGTGAAATCCCACATGCAACAAGTGACAAAGGCTCTTTTTGATGGAGAGACATCTTCAAACGTTGAAATCTCTTCAGAGGAATTGCTAACTGCAACATTGGAAATGGCACCACTGTATTATTCTAGCCTGATATGTGGAATGATAATATCATGCAAATCAAGTAGCCCAGGCTTTTCTGTTTTGCTAAGCGCAGGTAGCTTAATTCTTGCTGAATAACAATTTTGAGTCACAGTTCCACCTTCCTCTATCTGAACAAGCCTATCGGGAGTATCAAAATCTTCAAGATTATATTCAAACAATACAAGTGCAACATGGCACAAAAGATTATTGGCGCTTTATTTGGGGGAGTAATATCTACACATCTTCTAAATTCTACAACTTCCCATACAGAAATGCCCAGCCACCTGCCCCGTTTATTTGGATTTGGGATTCTAAGTGCTCCAATAAACTCAGAGTCTTCTCCTAGTTACTTCTTATGGATAGGCTAAATACAAGGAACATTTTAAGGAAGGAAAAACATAAGCTGGAAGAAAACAATTACAACTATGTTCTCTGCAATACCAATGTGGAAGAAACTGCTTTTCACTTGTTCTTCAGCTGAACCTTCAGTCGAGCTTGTTGGTAGCACCTAGGCATCCAATGGGATTTTGCATGTGATTTTTTCTAGATGTTGATACAAGCCAAGCAACAATTTCCAAATCCTTGCTTTATGGAGATCTTCAACATTGCTGCTTGGCAGATTTGGAAACAAAGAAATAACTTCATCTTTGATAAGGGCCGCCCTTCCTTAGATTCTTGGAAGTTCAACTTTTGTGAGGAAGTGCCACTTCAGGCCCATAGAATCTGTGATGCTAAGCGTCCTGATTCTGTATAGATTCCCTAGCCTAGTTTACTTGCCTCTCTCAGGGTTCTAGTTTTCGCCTTTTGTTGTTTGCTTGTACAGCTTTGTGTGCCTTGTACAGCTTCTTTTCTTTTTCTAAATAAAAGCTTACAGTGGGGGCTTCCCCTGCTGTACTACTTCTAAAAAAAATTCTAGTATTTGGCCAAAAAAAAAAATGCAGCACTGCCTTATAAATTCATGTCTTCTGTTGTCAAGCACTATTGAAACATAAAACCCACGTACATATTCATTGCTACATAACATAAATCATTATTTCATTATTACCTTGCTTGTACAATAGCATCAACTGTCATTTGCTCCTGGGTGCTTAACTGACCAAATTCAGTATCTACACTTCTTGTGACCTGTACAATGATAGCTTCAGAAAAAGCCATAATAATAGACAAATATGTTTCATTTTTTCCTCATTCACAATAATCAATAATCTGAAACAGAAATATCAGTAAAAAAGGAGGAATGTACCAGGGCATACCTGCCCATCAGCAATAATTACTAAAACATGGTATTGGCCACAACTTTGCTCCACAATGGTTGTGGCCATTTCAACTATTGGGGCGAATGATGTAGGACCTTGAAAATGCCAAAAATTACATGTTGGAGAGTCGGTATTAGTTACTATAAATAAAGGTGGTGAGGATCCTATGGGACTACACACAACTGTTCCCAGATTCAAATTATATCCATGATTCAACTGGTCACTACATATTTCCAAATTAACAAGAAACATACCAGAAAGGCGAAGGTGAGGTACAATCTCTCTGTATCGAGCTAAAGCTTCTTGAAAACCATTGCATGGTCTTTCGTCAGGATAGAAGGCAAATACATCTTGGTCATGAGTAGACGCTGCATTATTCAAACTGAAAACTATTAGACATGTACAAATTCACCTTATACTAATAAAAGTAGCAGCCCATTACCATCTCCAAAACCAAAGCAAGGAATTAAATTATCCTCGTCAAAAGCAGATAAGGTTTTCCCAATGATGGATATTGCCTGTTCATAAGGATTTGGGTTGTCACTGATATTGTGTAGGCTCATGCCATTGAAGGATTTCTTTCCTGTAAATAAAGATAGTCATGAATCAAGATTCAATAACAAATGTTCTCTCTTTGCACACAAGTGCAGACAAACTACCTGTCCATTCATTACTCTTTGTGAAATCAATTCCTATGATTAAATTAGAAGACTCAAGACCAGCTTGTGCTAATGCTTCAATAACCTGCATTTTCAGTACAACATGTTAGGACTTAATGACCTTGTCTTTCACACATCAGATATGGATTTATGTATACATGTGGTAAGTGGTTGACAGATGATAACACATGAGCATGGACTGGGACATTTACATAATACTCTACAAGTCATAAATAAGTTATGTTTTACGCATCCATATGGTCAACACAGCACTGAATACAAATTGTTGTAGTATATTCAAACATATTAATGTTATACAAGTAGAAACTACTAATCGACACCAATGTACTCATATTATTTTCCAAATATTCAAACACAACAAACTCCGCCTATGGTGGGGCGCCTTTGGTGTCCCAGCATAGCAGGTCCCAAGCCCTGGTAAAGGAGGAGGGTTGTGTTAGGCGTGGCGAGCCAATGTAAAAACTTAGCCACTTAAATGGAGATGAAACCCGAAAGAAAATCGTTGGGGCGTAACCCTCTTAGCGACGCGCCATATCGGAACCCGGGTATGGTGTTAAATGGGCAAGGGCCGGGTCGTCACCCCCGTGACGCGCCGTGTCGTGATCTGGGCATGGTGTCAAGTAACCAAGGATCGGATCGTCGCTTCCTTAGTGGCGCGCTACATCGACGCCCGGGTGTAGTGAAAAATGAGCAATGGTCTTTGCATCAGAGTCGATGGGTGCGAAGGATAAGGAAGCTAGTCGAACCAACTAGGATCCATTTAGGTAGTTGGAATGTAGGGTCACTTACAGGTAAGTTAAGAGAATTAGTTGATACCGCGACTAGGAGGCGTGTAAATATATTATGCGTTCAAGAGACTAAATGGAAGGGTCAGAAGGCGAAGGAGGTGGACAATACAGGTTTCAAGCTTTGGTACACAGGGACAGTCGTGAATAGAAATGGAGTAGGAGTTTTGATTGATAAGAGCCTCAAGAATGGTGTGGTGGGAGTGAGAAGGCAAGGAGATAGGATTATCTTAGTCAAGCTTGTCGTGGGTGATATGGTCTTGAACGTAATTAGTGCGTATGCCCCCCAAGTAGGCCTCGACGAGAGTGCTAAGAGACAGTTCTGGGAAGACTTAGATGGCCTGGTTAGAGCTATACCTAGTAGTGAGAAGCTTTTTATAGGAGTAGATCTTAATGGGCATGTAGGTACTACAAGCGCAGGTTTTGAGGCAGTTCATGGAGGTTTTGGGTATGGTAGTAGGAATCAGGAGGGGGAGGAAGTTCTGGACTTCGCGGTAGCTTTTGACCTGATGATAGCCAACACTTTCTTTAGAAAGAGAGAATCTCATCTAGTGACCTTCAGTAGCGGACAACACTGTAGCCAGATTGACTTTGTTCCTCGCAAGAAGAAAGGACAAACGAGCATGCTTGGATTGCAAGGTGATACCAGGGGAGTGTGTTGTTTCTCAACATAAGCTTTTGGTGGTAGATTTTCGTTTTCAGGTGCGTGCCCGTAGGGATAAACAAGCTAAGATTGAAAGAACAAAGTGGTGGAAACTGAAAGGGGAGACGTCAGAGGTATTTAGGGAAAGGGCTATCAAAGAGGGCTCTTGGAAGGAAGAAGACGACATAAACAATATGTGGGACAAGATGGCAACCAACATTCGGAAGGTAGCCTCAGAGGTGTGTGGAGTAACCAAAGGAAGGGGACACGAGGCCTAAAGATACTTGGTGGTGGAACGAGGAAGTCCAAAGGGCTATTAAGGAGAAGAAAAAATGCTATAGACGCTTGTACCATGACAGGAGTGTGGACAACATAGAGAAGTATAAGGTGGCAAAGAAGACTGCAAAGCGAGCTGTAAGTGTGGCAAAGGGTAGAGCGTATGAGGATCTTTACCAACATTTAAGTACGAATGAAGGAGAGAAGGACATTTATAGGATGGCTAGGGTTCGTGAGAGAGACACGGGACTTCAACCAAGTTAAGTGCATTAAGGATGAAAGGGAGCATCTCTTGGTAAAGGAGGATGAGATCCGACATCGATGGCAAGAATATTTTGACAAATTGTTCAATGGTGAGAATATGGACACAACCTTTCAGTTGGATGACTCTTTTGATGACATCAATAGGCGCTTTGTGCGGAGAATCCAAGAATCTGATGTCAGAGAGGCGTTGAAAAGGATGAAAGGAGGTAAGACGATAGGACCGGATGGTATCCCAATCGAGGTGTGGAGATGCCTCGGGGACATAGCTGTAGTATGGTTAACCAAGCTGTTCAACCATATTTTTCGATCGAACAAGATGCCTGATGAGTGGAGGAGAAGTATATTGGTACCGATCTACAAGAATAAAGGGGATATTCAAAGTTGTACAAATTACCGGGGAATTAAGTTGATGAGCCATACTATGAAGCTATGGGAGAGAGTTATCGAGCATCGCTTGAGAGCAATAACGCGGGTCTCTATGAACCAATTTGGTTTCCTGTCCGGAAGGTCAACCATGGAAGCCATTTTCTTAATAAGACAAGTTATGGAGCGGTATAGGGAGAAGAAGAAGGACCTACACATGGTTTTTATTGACTTGGAGAAGGCTTATGATAAAATACCAAGGAATGTTATGTGGTGGGCTTTGGACAAACATAAAGTCCCAACGAAGTACGTCGGGCTCATTAAGGACATGTACAGCAATGTTATGACTAGAGTTCGAACAAGTGATGGAGACACGGATGACTTTCCGATTAGGATAGGACTACATCAAGGGTCAGCTTTGAGCCCTTATTTGTTTGCTTTAGTGATGGATGAGGTCACAAGGGACATACAAGGGGACATCCCTTGGTGTATGCTTTTCGCGGACGATGTAGTGCTAGTTGATGAAAGCCGGACAGGAGTGAATCAGAAACTGGAGTTATGGCGGGAGACTTTGGAGTCCAAAGGTTTTAGACTTAGTAGAACTAAAACTGAGTATATGAGATGTGACTTCGGCACTACTACTCGGGAGGAGGAAGATGTTAGTTTGGAAGGTCAAGTAGTGCCTAGGAAGGATACCTTTCGATATTTAGGATCAATGCTACAGAGGGACGGGGATATTGATGAAGATGTTAGCCATAGAATTAAAGCAGGGTGGATGAAGTGGCGACAAGCGTCTGGTGTTCTATGTGACAAAAGGGTACCACAGAAGCTAAAAGGCAAGTTTTATAGGACGGCGATTAGACCTGCTATATTGTATGGTGCAGAATGTTGGCCTACGAAAAGACGACATATTCAACAGCTAAGTGTCGCGGAAATGCGTATGTTGCGTTGGATTTGCGGTCATACAAGAAGGGATCGAGTTCGGAACGATGATATACGTGAGAGATTAGGGGTAGCGCCAATTGAAGAAAAGCTTGTCCAACACCGATTGAGATGGTTTGGACATGTGCAACGGAGACCTCCAGATATACCGGTGCGTAGTGGAATCCTAAGTCAGGATAGTAACGTGAAGAGAGGCAGAGGAAGACCGAAGTTGACTTGGGTAGAGGCAATAAAAGGAGACTTGAAATGATGGAATATACCCAAAGACTTAGCCTTAGATAGGAGTGCTTGGAAGATAGCTATTCACGTGCCTGAACCTTGATTGCTTCTGTTGGGTTTCAACTCTAGCCTACTCTAACTTGTTTGGGACTTAAAGGCTTTGTTGTTGTTGTTGTTGTCGTCAAACACAACACATAAAACATGGCGCGTCCGCAGCCGATCCTGTGCTCCAGCATCTCCACCGCCATGGATGACCAAGTGCTCGACGACGAATGTGCCTCCAACGTCACTGGCTTCCCCCGTGGCCGGATCCTCCCAATCCTAATTCCTAGGCTACCATTTTGTCGAACACTACATCCCGAGAGACCACCATATTACCTCCACGCGGATCGTAGAGCCAATACGCCTTGCTACCCTCCACGTGGCCTAGGAGCACCATCGGTGTGCTCCTATCTTCAATCTTGGTGAGGTTCAGCTTCGTCTTCTTGACATGACCGACACACCCGAACGTCCGCATGAAGGAAACGCCGGGCTTCCTTCCGAACCAAGCTTCGAATGGCGCCATGCCCTTCAAGCTCTTCGTGGGCGTGCGGTTGAGGATGAACACCACCGGCATGCGCTTAGCCTTCATCATGCTGAGCGCCATGCCTACCACCACCTAGTTTTGCCACTCCATGACTCCATTCTGCTACGGCGAATAGTGAGATGGCGTGCCATAACGTGATTCGTGTAGTACGCAGCAAACTCCACCGAGGTGAACTCGCCGCCGCGATCGGTCCACAAAACCCGCAGCTTCTTCCTAGACTCCGCCTTAGCCCGAGCCTGGAACCGCTTGATCGCCTCCGCCGCCTCGTCCTTGCTCATCAGGAGCTGCAGCCACATGTAGCGGCTATAGTCGTCCACGAGCAGCAGGAAATAGCGCTGCCCGCCCTCCGTAGCCGGCACGATTGGCCCGTAGAGATCGTCGTGGACGAGCTCTAGCACATCCCCCGCGCAATACTTGGCCGCCTTTCCCCGCCAGGCAGTTGTCACACAGCACACCGGCGTGCTCGATGTGTGGCAGCCCGCGCACCATCTTCTCCAAACACCCAAGTGCGTCGAAGCTCAGATGGCCAAACCGGGCGTGCCACGCCACCGGGCACAACGGTTGCTCTACTTTCAAATCGAGCATGTAGAAACCATTTCATGAGTGTTGTACCTTGGCGAGAAACCGGCGCTCTCGATCCCAAATCTGCAACACGCCGCTATTGACAAGCACCTCGCAGTCGCGCTCGTCTAGCTTGCCGATGCTAACGATGATCGAGCACAACTGAGGGATGTAGTAGACGTCTGTCAGCGCGCGGTGTTCTCCGTTCTGGAACCAGAAGATGATGGTGCCACGGCCACGGATGTCCACTTTCGACCCATCGCCGAACTTGACCGAGCCTGTCATGTCGCCGTCCAACGCCGAGCCCTGAAGCTCGTCATGTGGTTGCTGGCAACGAAGTCCAAGTACCACCTATGCTCCGTGCCACCGCCCAAACGTCCGAGATGGACTTGGGAACATGACTCGTCGAGGAGGACGCTCTGCTTCCTTTGCTCCATAGTCCTCAATTCCTCTCTCGACACCGGCTCTACCGCGACGTCGTTCAGCGCACAGAACTCTACCATCAGGAGGGTGGGCTCCTCGTCATCCACCTGCGTGAGGTGCGCCTCCGCCTTCTCCTTGGGATTCTTGCAATTTCGAGCCCAATGCCCTGTCTTCTCACAGCGCCGACAAGTATCCTAGTTAAAGATAGCAATGGGTACCCGAAACCCGAGTGCCTGATCGGTTTTACCCGATAAGAAGGCGGGTATGGGATGATATCGTCACTTGTAGGTTTTGTAATGGGCAAAAACCTCTACCCATCGGGTATGCGGGTGTGGGTACAGCTGCATACTACCCGTACCCGCATACCCGCGGGCAAATTTTACCCGACAACTCTATAAACATTTCATGTCGTTTCAGCCCAAAAACACACTCTCGGCCCAGCCCATCTACCAAAACAAGCAATATATATTCCATGCCGATGGGAAACCGAACCCTAATCTCATTCGCATCTTCCCTTCCTCCCACTCCCCCTGGTAGCCACTACCACTTGACACCACCAGTCAGGAATCATGACTCGCGCCGCCTGTTGCCTCATTCTATTTCCATCCGTAGGCGCATGGCCTTGAGGGCGTCCCAAGCAGCCTTGGCAAAGTCCTTGGTGCCGAGGGACTCCACATACTCGTGAGGCACAGCGGAAGAGGATCACCTCCATCGCCGAGCAATCTTCCTCATCTGCAGTGCCCTCCTAGATGGCCCGCCACAGCTTCTGTGCTCTGAGCTTGACCTTCATGAGCACTGCCCACTCGTCGTAGTTGGTGCAGGTGAGGACCGACCAGTTGGCCCCACCAACCTCCCGCACGGTCCTCTGCACGACGATCTCCTGGCGCACAGGTGAACGGGACCACCATGGCAGAATCCAGTCTCCACCACCGTGTGTTGTCCCTGTTTCGTCATCTTGCACCATCGCCGGCGATCAACCTGGCTCCGATACCACTCGTTGGCACAGAAATCCACTGCATAAAGGGCGTACCCAGTGCAGAGAGCTCCTGCTCTGTGCGGGGTCTGGGAAAAGGTGTCAGTGGCAAGACTTACCCTCGCTTGTGCAATGCGAGGAGACCACGACTCGAACCCGGGACCTTCCGGTCACAGAAATCCACTGCATAGGTGAGCAATAAGCTCACCAGCACACTCACGCACGACACAGCTAGAGGTAGAAGAACGGGTGACAACATAGCACACAAGCACAGCACTTGCACAAGTCTGAAACTCTGAATTTTCATTTCTATGACTTAAGAGTATATATACAACTCTTGTACCAGCTATAAGGTACATAAGAGTATGGCTGAGACTGATGGATAAGTCTCATGTGTGGCTAGTCTTTGTGGGGCTATGATGCTCACATGGTCATGGTCCTTGTGGCTGTTTTTCTATTTTTAGGACAGCATCTTAGACTAAAGGACAGCATCTTAGCTAGGACAGCATCTTAGCATCTTAGACTAGCATCTTGGCATATGCTTGGCTGGCTAGCAGCCTATAAATATGTAACCCCAACCCCTCAGGTTGGTATGGCATTTGTGTGAGCTTGTGTGAGAAATAGACAAGAAAATTGCCCCAACTCCTAGTGTCATCCTCTCTCGATGAGAGTAAGAATTCTCCTACTACCAAGAGTGAGAATTCAGCGACTAACAACTGGTATCAGAGCCGTATTATCCTGTAGCCTAAGCATCTCTTGCTCATCTTCTCTCCCAGCCCCACAACAGCCCCAGCTGTTGGCAGCAGCAGCTCCTCCGGCCGCTCCTGTTCACTCCTCTCCTAGCTCATCTGAAGCAGCCCTCTCCCCACGCAGCAGCCCTCCGGTAGCGCGTCATGTCCGCAGGGCAGTCTCAGCGCTCGGTTGCCTCGAGCACGCGGCGTCGGCAGGAGGCCGAACTTGCCGTGGCAGAGGAACGCGAGCGAGCGGCGGCAGAGACCGCTGCGGCGGCGGCAAGGGCGTCGAGGCTGGCAGCGGCGGAGCTGGCAGCAGCCAGAGCGGAGGCGGAGGCAGCGGCGGCGGCGAATGCAGCGCGTGCGGCGGCAGCGGAGGTCGAGGCTCTGCGCGGCAGCATCGGCAGCTCCATTTCCGCTGACGACACCGCCGACGCGGACCTCGAGCTGCTAGGGAGGGAGGCAGCGCGAGCGCGGGCGGCGCAGTGGGCAGCCGCGCACGTCCACGAGCGTGACGGTAGCCCAGACAGGCGCGGACGCGCCGGCGGCGCTCCTGGAGGAGGCGTGCACGGCAACGGTGGCGGACGGGTCGATGGAGAGCGTGGCCTTCACAGGCAGCGTGGCTCTCTCTCCCCGGATCGGTACCGACGGGTCGATGGAGAGCGCGGCCTTCACAGGCAGCGTGGCTCTCTCTCCCCGGATCGGTACCATGGTTACCACGGGCTCCAGGCTGTTGTCAGGGACGTCGGTCCCGGCGGTGGGTGGCCTACCCTCACCAAGACCAACTACGTCGAGTGGGCTGCGGTGATGAGGGTAAAGCTCCAGGTGCGGCACATGTGGGAGGCAGTCCGGTATGGCGACGTCGACTACGACCTAGATCGACAGGCGCTGGATGCTCTCATCGCTGCAGTCCCGCCCGAGATGCAGTTCTCGCTTACCAGCAAGCGGACTGCCAAGGAGGCTTGGGACGCCATCGCTGCGGCACGCATCGGCAGCGACCGCGCCCGCAAGTCCACACTGCAGGCACTTCGCAAGGAGTGGGAGAACCTGGCCTTCAAGCCAGGTGAGGACGTTGATGACTTTGCTCTCCGTCTCAACACTCTGTTGCAGAAGATGGTGCAGTTCGGCGACGACACTTACGGCGAGGAGAGAGCTGTCGAAAAGCTCTTCCGCTGCGTCCCCGAGAAGTACAAGCAGATGGCTCGCTCGATCGAGTCTCTGCTGGATCTCTCCACGATGTCGATCGAGGAGGCGATAGGTCGTCTCAAGGTCGTCGACAGCGATGAGCCACAGTCCCTCTCGGGGCCCATCACCACTAGCGGGAAGCTCCTCACTCGGGAGCAATGGCTTGCCAGCCAAGGTGACCGGAGGAAGGGGGAGCCTTCTTCCGCGACAGGCGGCCGCAAGCGTGGCAAGCCACGCAAGGCGCGCAGAGACGCCCAGGCCAGGGCGCGAGGACGTGCCGAGGGTGATGCCCGCGGAGGCGTCCAGGGCGGCGCCGCCGGCAGGCACAAGCCGGCACGAGACGACGCCTGCCGCAACTGCGGCCAGCTTGGCCATTGGGCCAAGGACTGTCGACAGCCACGACGCGGCCAGGCCCACGTCGCACAGGCGGAGGAGCCGGCTCTGTTCATGGCACATGCCAGCATCGAGCTACCTCCAGCGGCACCGGCCGCAGCGGCTCTCCTCCACCTTGACGAGCCAAAAGCACACGTCCTCCTCGGCGACAGCTCCGGCAACGACAAGACTGACGGGTGGTGCCTCGACACCGGCGCCACCCATCACATGACCGGTCGACGGGAGTTCTTCACCGAGCTTACTCTAGCGTCCGAGGCTCCGTCAAGTTTGGGGATGCCTCCGGCGTGGAGATCAAGGGCGTCGGCTCCATCATCTTCACCGCCGTGTCTGGTGAGCACAGGCTGCTCACCGGAGTCTACTACATCCCCGCGTTGAGGAACTCCATCATCAGCTTGGGACAGCTGGATGAGAACGGTTCGCGCGTGGTGGTTGAGGACGGAGTCATGAGGATTTGGGATCGTCGTCGTCGCCTTCTTGCCAAGGTATCCAGAAGCGCAAATCGACTCTACGTCCTTAACGTGCAGGTGGCACAACCCCTCTGTCTCGCTCCTCGTCGGGACGACGAGGCGTGGCAATGGCACGAGCGTTTCGGGCACCTTCACTTTGAGGCCCTGAAGCGGCTCAGTGCCACGGAGATGGTGCGAGGCCTGCCGTGCCTCGACCATGTGGAGCAGCTCTGCGACGTCTGCGTGTTGACGAAGCAGAGGCGACTCCCTTTTCCCCAGCGGGCGAGCTTTCGAGCCAAGGAGAGGCTCGAGCTCGTGCACGGGGACTTGTGTGGCCCGGTGACACCGGCCACACCGGGAGGACGACGCTACTTCCTGCTGCTCGTCGACGACCTCTCCCGCTACATGTGGGTGATGGTCCTCAGCAGCAAGGGAGAGGCTGCGGACGCCATCAGACGCGCGCAGGCTGCTGCAGAGGCGGAGTGCGGCCGCAAGCTGCGCGTGCTGCGCACCGACAACGGCGGCGAATTCACGGCGGCTAAATTCGCGTCGTAATGCGCTGACGAGGGCATTCAGCGCCACTACTCCGCGCCGTACAGCCCGCAGCAGAACGGCGTCGTCGAGCGGCGCAACCAGACAGTTGTGGGGATGGCTCGGGCCCTCCTCAAGCAGAGGGGGATGCCGGCTGTCTTCTGGGGAGAGGCGGTGGTGACGGCCGTCTACATCCTCAACCGCTCGCCTACCAAGGCGCTCAACGGCAGGACGCCGTAAGAGGCTTGGCATGGGCGCAAGCCGGTAGTCTCCCACTTGCGGGTCTTCGGCTGCCTCGCGTTCGCCAAGGAGCTTGGCCACATCAGCAAGCTCGACGACAGAAGCACTCCGGGAGTGTTCATCGGCTACGCGGAGGGCTCGAAGGCCTACCGCATCCTCGACCCGAAGACACAGCGTGTGCGCACGGCGCGCGACGTTGTGTTCGACGAAGGGCGAGGATGGGCGTGGGACAAGGCAGTGGACGACGGCTCAGCTCCGACGTACAACGACTTCACTGTCGAGTACGTCCACTTCGAGGGAGCTGGGGGAGTAGGCAGTTCTTCTTCGGCGAGCGCGTCTACCCCTGTCTCCGAGCCTCCACCGACCCCGGCACCTGCTACTCCGACAGCACCACGCTCTCCAGCCAGGACCTCGGCTGCGATGAGCTCTTCGCCGGCTCCACCACAGCCGGCAACGCCACGCACTCCAGCACCGACAGGCACCACTCCGGGCACGTCTACTCCACCACCAGCTCGTGTCGAGCACGGCCCGGTTGAGCTCGCTACTCTGCTCTCATGACGAGGAGCGCGTCGACGCGTACCACGACGGCGAGCCGTTGCGGTACCGTACGGTGGAGAACCTTCTCAGCGACCAGCCGGTGCCGGGACCGGTGCCTCACGACCTGGAGGCGCAGTTGCACCTTGCGTGTGACGACGGCGAGCCTCGGTCGTTTGCAGAGGCCCACGCGGCATGGCGCGCCGCGATGCAGTTGGAGATGGATGCGGTTGAGAAGAACCGTACCTGGGAGCTTGCTGACCTTCCTCGTGGTCACCGCGCGATCACCCTTAAGTGGGTGTACAAGTTGAAGAGGGATGAAGCCGGCGCCATCGTCAAGCACAAGGCTCGCTTGGTGGCACGAGGTTTCGTGTAGCAGGAGGGGGTCGACTTCGACGACGCCTTTGCTC
The DNA here is from genome assembly GCF_019320115.1 of Miscanthus floridulus. Taxonomy (NCBI): domain Eukaryota; kingdom Viridiplantae; phylum Streptophyta; class Magnoliopsida; order Poales; family Poaceae; genus Miscanthus; species Miscanthus floridulus. The sequence goes on along the minus strand of NC_089594.1, from coordinate 51,734,629 downwards.
CCGTGGCACGGATGGAGTCCGTGCGACTCCTCCTTGCGCTAGCTGCCCAGGAGGGCTGGCGTGTTCATCACATGGACGTCAAGTCGACGTTCCTTAACGGCGACTTGAAGGAGGAGGTCTACGTGCACCAGCCGCCGGGATTTGCGATCCCCGGCAAGGAGGGCAAGGTGCTCCGCCTGCGCAAGGCCCTCTATGGCTTGCGGCAGGCACCAAGGGCGTGGAATGCCAAGCTGGATTCCACGCTAAAGGGGATGGGCTTCGAGCAAAGCCCGCACGAGGCGACCATCTACCGACGGGGCAATGGAGGTAATGCCCTGCTGGTGGGTGTCTACGTCGACGACTTGGTGATCACCGGCACCAAGGATGCGGAGGTGGCGGCATTCAAGGAAGAGATGAAGGCCACCTTCCAGATGAGTGACCTGGGGCCTCTCTCCTTCTACCTAGGAATCGAGGTACACCAGGATGACTCTGGGATCACGCTTCGACAGACCGCCTACGCCAAGCGCGTCGTTGAGCTAGCTGGGCTCACCGACTGCAACCCAGCTCTCACTCTGATGGAGGAGAGGCTGAAGCTGAGCCGCGACAGCACGACGGAGGAGGTGGACGCTACGCAGTACCGGCGTCTTGTGGGGAGCCTTCGCTACCTCGCCCACACACGGCCGGACTTGGCATTCTCCGTCGGTTACGTTAGTCGGTTCATGCAGCGACCGACTGACGGAGCACCAGCAGGCTGTGAAGAGGATCATCCGCTACGTTGCGGGGACTCTCGACCACGGCCTCTACTACCCGAGGTGCCCTGGGGCGGCACACTTCGTCGGGTACAGCGATAGCGACCACGCCGGCGACATCGACACCAGCAAGAGCACGAGCGGGATCCTCTTCTTCCTCGGCAAGTGCCTCGTTAGCTGGCAGTCGGTCAAGCAGCAGGTGGTGGCCCTGTCCAGCTGCGAGGCCGAGTACATAGCGGCCTCCACCGCTTCGACTCAGGCGCTCTGGCTCGCTCGACTGCTTGGTGATCTCCTCGGCAGAGACACTAGAGCGGTGGAGCTCAGGGTGGACAGCAAGTCCGCTCTGGCCCTGGCAAAGAACCCCGTGTTCCACGAACGCAGCAAGCACATCCGGGTGATGTACCACTTCATCCGAGGCTGTTTGGAGGAAGGGAGTATCAAGGCGAGCTACATCAACACCAAGGACCAGCTTGCGGACCTGCTCACCAAGTCCCTTGGGAGGATCAAGTTCCTTGAGCTCTGCTCCAGGACCGGGATGGTTCAACTCTCCCACAAGACGACGCACAAGACTTAGGGGGAGAATGATGGATAAGTCTCATGTGTGGCTGGTCTTTGTGGGGCTATAATGCTCACATGGTCATGGTCCTTGTGGCTGTTTTTCTGTTTTTAGGACAGCATCTTAGACTAGAGGACAACATCTTAGAGGACAGCATTTTAGACTAGAGGACAGCATCTTAGCTAGGACAGCATATTAGCATCTTAGACTAGCATCTTGGCATATGCTTGGCTGGCTAGCAGCCTATAAATATGTAACCCTAACCCTTCAGGTTGGTATGGCATTTGTGTGAGCTTGTGTGAGAAATAGACAAGAAAATTGCCCCAACTCCTAGTGTCATCCTCTCTCGATGAGAGTAAGAATTCTCCTACTACCAAGAGTGAGAATTCAGCGACTAACAGAGACAGCCCCAACTACTCCTACATGGCTGAGATCAGCCACTACAACTCTTGGCCTACTGCCATACATCTACTTGTACTAACTAGTACATGAAGTAGTTGGCCTATTGCCATACTTCACCAGTAGTCAGCAGAGCTAATCGAATGCCAACTCTGCTGCTGCAGCAAAACAGAAGAGCAGTAGTCGGGGTAGATGTCGTCGCCGCTGTCAATGTCAGCAACAGATGCATTGCCATCTAGACGAGGCAGGGTGGCACGAGCCTGAGCAGAGACAGCTTCGCGCTCAAGGGACTCAGTGGCGGCATGTTCATCTTCAAGAGCAGCGAGAGCTGCACGGACACGGTCCTAGGCGGCAGCGGCTATGCGGGTGGCAGCCGCAGCTGCGTCCTCCAAGTCGGCCTGGTCCTTGGCCATGGCGGTGGCGGCAGGCATCGCGTTCGTGGGCAGTGGCAGCGGATTTCATGGGAGACTGTGGAACGAGGAGATCGTAGGATCTAGTCTCTTGATACCATATTAGAGCATGAACACGCTTCTGTATTTCTTGATAATCTGAAGAAGAGTATGGCTACAGATATATAGACAAGGCTAAGCTAGAGAATTAAGAGGGGGGAAGTCCCAGGCAACACGCCTAGAGTCCCTAGGCAGCACTCTGGGCAGAATCCCAGGAGGCAGTCCATACACAATAATAGCAGATATTAATCATGCTAACAGTCCAATTACTCAAAAAACTGTGCATGCCTTAAAGTCAATTATGGCTGGCACACCGATTACATCCTTGTGTAAATTCTTGTTTCACTATGGAATAGCATGAAGTCTTCCACAATGTCTGGTAAGCGCATTTTCAATGTTCAATGTTTTAAGAAATACTTCTTGCAGAAATGCCCACTGAAACACAGGGAGCCTATCTACTGTAGTAAGTTCAAATACAAGCACCAAAGAAACTTGAAAACAAATACTTTATCCAAACAGCCATATCCCAATATAGCATTTCCTGCTTGGAAGTTTCTTCTCTAGCTAACTCTGAGCTTACATACTCCAATCTTTATGTGTAATCACTAATCAGTCATTTTAAAAAATAAAGTTACGTATGTGGATGTATCAGCTATCTTATCCGAATAAGGTATCACTACAACACTCAGAATCTTCCTACAGACTTTATGACCAGTTAAACAGTAAACAGAATACAGATGTTGATATTTATGACCCACTTAAAAACTAGAGCTACTGTCCAATGGCAACGACATGCACCAGCCTCAGGGCTTTTGTTGGGACTTCTCCAACGGTTTACCAAACGAGTACACACAAGAATGGCTTCTAAAGCCAAAACCAAGCCAAAAAAACAGTGAAGCCGAAGCCGTTTTGGGTGGATTTGTCTGGCTTCTCTGTTTTTTTGGAAGCCCAAGCCCACCAGAGAGGGCCTCAATTATCCAAGAATTTATGATAGCTAGTTCGACATATCCAACATCTCAATTGGAATGAAGTTCCAAATCCATGCTCATTTGAAGCAGCATGTAGTTTATCAAGCAATCAAAGATCCGAAAGCTCGTCCCCTTATTTTCAACATTTGATCGTCACTGCATCACGAAGGAAACATAACACTAGGGCATTATGCGTACATACCTCATCCAAGGATCGGTACTGGTCAACAATCTTGGAGTACTTCCTCTCGAGCCTCGGCCGCTTACCCCCGGCTGTCGCCAGCCTCGATGGCATCGCCCGCGTCTCGATTGTCCTCAGTGGTGTCGCTGACACAGAATTTGTATGAGCCATCGCCACCGTGGGACGCGAGTAAGCGCTCGATGACACCACAGCGTCTTCATCCGCTCGGGGCAGCGGCGCACTGGCTCGCCGCCGGAAGCTAGAGGACGAGTTCTCATCCGCAGCGGGAGCAAAAGCAAGGTACGGAAGCGGCGGCGGGTCCAATAGCTGCGCCGGCGGCGCAGACGCCGGTTCGTAAAGTTCGCGATGTGGGGAGGCTGGCGGCGACCTGTGCCGTCCCGCCGCCGACTCCTGATGGTGGTCCTCATGCTGCTCAGCTGGGCTGGCAAGGAGGCTGCCGACGATCCTGGTGGCGGTCTGCAAGACCAGGAACAGCACCCACAGCAGGAAAGTGCCGATCTTGCCGACCACCGCCTAGCGAATCGCGACAGCAACAAAAACCGCACACAGTCAGAGTCAAACTGAAAATTTTCATCTGAAATCAAAGGTCAGCTCGGCTTGGCTGCCAAGAGCAAGAACCAATCGAAGCCTAGCTTCCAAGAGCAAGAGCCGTGTCTTGCGCCCTCGGGGAAGCAAGCCAAAAGCATAGCTATGCTTACCAAGAAGCCGCTCATGCCGATGAGGAGAAAGAGGACCGTGGTGAACTCAGATCGGATAGCTGACCGACGGGTCAGGGGAATTTGGAATAAGGCAGGTTGGTGGCTGTGCGGGGTTGAGTCAGTGCCGTGGATTTGACAAGGCATTAGGTAGACAAGGAAGATTTTTTTTATTTTTATAACTTTTTAAAACTATTTCTAAAATTAACACGGTTATAATTTTTATTTCTAAAACTGACCTGTTTGACCGCACCAATCTCCCTATGTCTCCCTTATAGTGACCACATCATAAGCAGTCCTCTCTCAGGCTGTGTCTCTCTCTGGTAGGGACAGCATTGTAGACATGGGCGATGGCATCGTCTTCAGACTCATCCTCAATTGTTGCGTCGGTGCAGGGGGCATGATGTGGATCCTCGTCTTACCTATGCAACCAAGTCATGTACCTATCCAAGTTTTGCTGATCATGTGGGGAGCTTTCCACGCGTCATATGTTTCTATCATGTTAAGTCATATCACTAAGATGGTAGTCATCCAGCTCCTCTCGTGCCAAGGCATCCACTCTACCTAGCAGTGGAAATGATGTCATATTTTATGGAAAACAAAAGCGACAAGTATGACAATAAGCACACTTTTGTTACCTGATGCTGTGTCAGGATGTCCAGGAGGTCCATGTATTGCCTGTAATATCGATGCCGGTTGCCTCTCCCACATTTTTGACCTCCTTCTAGAGGTACAAACCCACCGTCCGAATGCGTCTTGGTGATGACAGACCTGCAAGCAACACACCCAATTTGTTAGTCTAAAGATCCAAATTGTTCACGTGATTCAAACTCAATGACATTGAGAAATACTTACAAGTAAAACACTAAGGTTTGGCCTCCCTATGGGTCAACGCTCCGAGCACCACACATGAGGGAAGTAAGAACAACCACCTAGGCTGGTGTTCGCCAAGTCTTGAGGGCAGGCTATGCACAGCTGTTGGTAGGTCCATGCTAGGACTACGCTGCCCTAGTTGTACTATATCCTATGTTCTTCCACAGTTAGTTCAGTATTTGCAAGACCGCCCAACTGATCAGTGTTGCTAGAGGAGTCGTGGAACAGGAAAGCAGCGACAAAGTGCCACAGCCAGACCCTGGCGTGCGTCTCGACCTCAGCTTCGATAGCTCCTAGGGGACAAATAATGAAGTGGTGGGAGATCCAACCCGAGGATACTCCTGAAGTTTTCCTGTGATTTAACAAAAACAATGTCAGAATAAAAAATGTTTTGGAACTATGGAAAATAGTAGAGGTAAGTGGTACTCAGACCTTATTGACGGTCATTAATATCAATTATAAACCATTATTATAATGTGCATATATACTTAATTCCATCACTAAACATAGGACTAAGGGTTTAAACTAACAAATTCCACGAGTTTTGGTGAATCTGTGTTTTCAGCAGGATTTAATCAGAAAACCATCAAGATAGACCTATTCGACAAAGTAAATCATGTTTATCCGCGATAGAACCGACTTGGGAAGACTCTAGAAGACTCAAGAGGGCAAACCACCGAAGATGGGGCCCACCTATCACTAAGACACGTCGGTCACCCCTACCACTAGGTCGACCAACCTATGGGGCCCACCAGTCATCCCCCACTTCGCATGTCAGTTTCCCACCGCCTTAAAGATCAAATCTACATCGTTCTTTTAAATCGGTTTGATTCGAGGGTGCAGAATTGATGTTACGAGCCCTGTACCCCCTCCAGGAGAGCCATTATGAAACCCTAATTCATATCCTCCTCATCAGGATTAGAGCTAGCTATCAAGAGAAGATTATTCCTTCATAAGATCTAGTCTTGTATTAGAAATAGAGAGATAGAGTGTGAGGGAAGAGTTTGGAGGAAGTACCCGTCCTGTCGGTGCTCTCTCTACGGCTTGTACCCTAGCGGAATCAAGTTCTTTATGAGCTTGCTTCTGAGATTTATCTGGTAATCAACTTCTAATTCAAGTAAGTAACGTGTTTATATTGTTCTTTAGGTTTTGTGACTCTTTTCGAGTACTTCAATCTTTGTCATTCCTAGGTTAAATTAGTATTCGTAGTGTAAGCGTGGTGCTTAGACTCGTTCACTCGTAAATGTACCCTACATTTCGGATCGGTGGTAGTTCGCGAGGGTGGCTCTTATAGCCTCGTTGAATCCTCTATAGTCCACCTCCCATTTGTAGGCCTAGCAGGATATAGTTATTATGGGAAACATACTCTAGTTATGTTTTCCTTAGTAATATCTCCAGAATTGAACAATAGAAGATATAGTTTACCGAAGTTAGAACTAGAAGACCATAGTGATCTCCTTTATATTCCTGTTATCTTAAGTCTTGTTGCAACTCCGGGTTAAGTTAGACGTAGTTAATCTCACACGTTTTCCTGTGGATATGATACTTGGAATACTTCCGGGTGAAAGCTACAGCGGTATCTGTGCACTTGCGAATTTTTCTGTGTCCGTTAATAAATACCAACAAGCTTTTCAAGCACCATTGCCGGGAAAACGGCTGTTGAATTATCTACGAACCTAGCTTAACCTTGTATCTTTATTTTTATATCTTTTATCTTTTATCTTCTTCTTTTCACTATGGATTCCACACCTATCCATCAATACGTTGCACCTACGAGCACACGCCTAGAGCCACTAAAATCTTCAAAGCCTATCTTAACACCTAGCTATGAGTTGCGCCCGGATTTAATAAAATTAATTCGAGAACAATCCTTCTCGGAAGAAGGTGATGAAAACCCATACTCACACCTATAGGAGTTTGGACAAACCTGTGCATGCTTGCATATTGCTGGCATGTTTGACGAGACCTTAAGATGGAAGTTGTTTCTGTTCTCTTTGACGGGAAGAGCTAAACATGGGTACAATCGAACCATAGGAAGTATGCAAGGAGATTGAAAAACGCTATGCTCTAAATTTTGTTTATGTTTTTTCCATCTCTAAAGTAGTCAGCCTTCGAAAAGAGGTTCTAAATTTTAGACAACTAGAAAAAGAATCTCTTGGCACGTCATGAGCTCGTTTTACTAGGCCTCATCACCACCGGTCCTGACCTTGCCATTCAAGACTCTGTACTTCTTCAACACTTTTATATGGGTCTTAGCAAGGATTCCATGAAATCCCTTAATGCAGCCTCTAGAGGAGCTTTTCTTCATTTGTCTGCTAGTAAGGCAAGGACTATCCTTGATAACATTATTGGAAAGATTCCTTGCATTAGCATTCATGATAAACTCCCTGAGGAAGAGAAGAAATCATCTCCCGATCAAGAAGAGGGAAGTTTTGATAGCCAAATGACAACCACTCCAATCCCAAAATATAGCTATCAATCCTGAACCATCAATACCCCAAAATTCTCCAAGGGAAGAAGAAATTCCACCTTTGGAAAGCCCTGATGAAATGAAAGATGATCTTTTTTATGCTGATTTTAGGAAAAGCTTAAACTTTCTATTACATAAGAGGTCTTCGAGTGAATATAATTCAAATCCTCTTAAAAAGGGATCTCTTGGGAAGCGTCCTTATTACCATGTAGGACATTGGGAAGAACTCAAGGGTGGCATGTCAAGTGATGCTATAGAAGGAGAGCCAAGCCATTTAGAAGCCAATCCTATCTTTTCCCCTTTTATGCCCACACGACACTCTCAAGTCTCTCAATATATATGGTATTTGTGGATCCTTACCAAGGCAAAAAAAATAATGATGTTGTGCCTTTTCTCTCTTCCTACAACTAAGGCTTATGTGGAGCTCATAGGTGTGGAGACAGCGTGTACATACTTGCAAAGCATATATTGTAAAGTCAAACCTTAGATTCAATGAGAAATGAGTCATACAATCAAATCAAGATGTACATGTGTGTGGATATATGTCACTACTATAGATTGACTTATCAGTATCGCCACTTTTACTACTGTAGCGATCAAAGCATTGATGTGATACTTCCACCGTCGGTTGAACCGATAGGGAGGCCTCCTAAGGATGGAAACCAATAGTTGAAAACCATCAATGTAGCGGTGGTAGTGGGGTTGAATTCCACCATCGTTTGGAACGCCAAGCCGATTAGGATAGGCGTTATGGCCATCGACCCTACATGACTGTTTGGTGTACCGACAGTAGTAAATTCAACGTGAGTTATTTCCCCATTTCCCTACTACCCACAACACAGTTGCATCACGATTACTTTGTTTACCTTGATGCTTATATTAACTGCTCCTCTCTGCTTACCCATCTTCAAGGTTGGCCTATTTAAGCTAAGGTTGGATGCGCTTCTTGGCAATCCACACACTCCTTCCTCCTTATATATAGATAGATAGATACAGACAAAGCTCTTAAGCCAACCATCTATATTTTTTTCATCGCCATGGTGCTCCTTCTCCAACTCTTCTAGCGGCAATAGTGGCGTTGGGAGAAGGCCTTCAAGATTGGTTACTACCGGCATCTAGGCCCAGCGGGGGCTGCTTGATCTAGGTGCTAGTGGAAGTTTTGCAATTAAGGGGGTTTGCTTATTTGGGCAAGCCAAGGGGTACACAATACACTTTGGTATCCCTAGTTTGCCCTATGCATTTCTTGTGCCGATTCACCATCCCAGCGCCCTGGCGATCCTCCTTCCTCTAGAGCAGCAGTGATGATGGCGACGCTTCTCTTCCATGCCCTCCTCATGACCATGAGACATGAGCACCATCATATCTTACTGCTAAACTTACATGTTGATAATTAGTCATCCTATGTAGGGATGCACATGCTCACAACCATGAGAGGTGGAGATGATCCTCTCTCTCTCTCTCGACCATGAGAGGTGCAGCAGGGAAGGTAAAGCACCTCACTAAGATGCTCCTCTTCTTGCTCTCTCTCTCTCGACCGTGAGAGGTGCAGATGCTAGTGGAAATTTTGTGAGGTGCTGCCTCATCCTTAGCTCACACTACCTATCTCTAGACTCGACTATGGGATGTACTAGTACTCCACAGGTCTTTGTTATTATACACCCAGTAGTTTTCGATAGGTCTTTGTTATTGTAAAACTATGGAATATACTCCCTCCGTCTATAAAAGAATGCAACTATGAGGTGCGTGCCGGTAAAAGTTGTTCACTTTTGACCAAGTTTCTAGTGAATAGTATTCATATTTATGGCTTCAAAACAATTTATTATAAAAATACATTTCATAATTAATCTAATGGTATTTATTTGATATCATACATATTAATGCATTTTTATCTATAATTGGTCAAACTCAAGATACTAAAACGTGACACTGTGCTAAAATTGTATTCTTTCTTGGACAAAGGGATTAACTAAAGTTATGAATGAAGTTGCTGTGATGGTTGTTACTTTGTCATTTATATATAGTTTTTTGCCTTAAAAATAATTAATAACTGAATGGCGATGCTTGTTACTCTATTTTTTAAGTGTCGTAGTATTTGCCTTGGCTACATAGACGTGAGATAAAGCATCTCACTGAGATGGTGCTAGGATGGAAGTATTTGCCTTGGTTAATTTGCAAATTAGTTTGCTATGTTTGCAAATTGTCATTATTGTAGCTCTCGTCGTCGTTTCATACGGTGATTCAGTGTTAGTGTTAGATCGCATAGTGCATGGAATCTAATGGTTGGCATTGTCTTCCCTGCTCCAGTCAGCCCGTGACTCACGTGGGTGGCCGTGGATGTCATGGACCTTGACTGTTGCCTTCCCACTCATGTTTATTAGTGGAGATGACTTGAATAACTTGTATTAAGAAATTGGAAACATGTGCAAGGGAATCTGAACCGCATCATATGAGAAGGAAGGTAACTGTAAGGAGAATGAAGAGTTTATCATACAAATCCCCATCATCTAGATACATACATATCAACATTGATCTACACAGAATCTACCACATTGATATGAAGAACCTATCACACTCATTGTAGATCCTACACTCCACGCTGCGGAACATAGCCCACTCCTCCCAACCTTCCCATCCTGCATGGATGCCAGCAGCCCCCGCCTTCGCACTGATGTCTGTCTTAGTGACGCACCAATATGACCAGAGGAGGCAGAGGACTAGTCTCACCCAGCGCTAGCCGACCAGCCAAGTCCTACAACATGAACATGGCCTATTGGAGGCATCGTGTACATATCTTGTTCTTCCATGTCACATTCGCCATCGAGTCCGCTTCATCACCTTCGACCTTCCTCAGCCACCACCGGGCAATGTCATCGTTGCTGGCATCACTATTGGACCTATGGAGCACAAGGGAGAGAACAAATGCAGCAACATCATGGCCTGCTGTGGCGGAGCTGCTCAAGCATGTCAAGCCATGGCATGAGCGCGCTATGGTCTTCCACGAAGACAGCGTGCATCCCAGCTTAGAAACAAGCCTTCGGGTTGCTGATGCTAGCAAGCCTAGCGATGAGCTTGGCGCGATACTCATGGTCGTAGAACTGGTTCTAGGTCCCAAGGTGTATCCCATGCAGGCAGCACCCGCCATAGTGGTATGCTTCATCCCACTATGGCATCGCTGTACACCCTACGCATTTGCGAATAGGTTGCTCGTAGGTTGCCAAGATTTTTCATGGGATCCGCTGCAGTCGTAGCGATGCGGCTAGCAATCTCAATAGCCATATCCGTTGGGAGCTTCTCCATGGAATGAGGACACACATAGCGGCTGCAAAAGATGAATCCTTGGGTTAGGGAGCTGATGTCACGGTAGAGCAGAGCACTGGGGAGGTGGATCAAAGCAAAGCAAGGTGAGTTCCAAAAAACCCTCTTGGGATTTTCTGATCGCTCCATTCTTGAAGGTTTCACGACGTGAGGATGTCGAACATCTCAGGGAAGTCAATCGCCGTCCTCCATGTGAATCATGTAAACCATGTATAAAAATGTGAAAAAAATTTAAATGAAAGAATCTTTTATCTTAGTATCTTATGATTATGAATTAGAGGCCACAACGGTGTTAACCATGTGAATCACGTAAACCGTGTATGTAAATGGTGTGAACCCCCTAATTTTGCATGTAAATTACCCACCTCTACCAATACAAAAGATAATTCAAAGCAATTTCTAAGAATAAAATAGGCTAGTTGTTCATTGCTTTGTCTCCCCTAAGATCGTGGTTAGTGTTAGAGGGGCTGAGCCGTGTGGTCGAGTAAATTTTCTCCATCCAACTTCCAACACCGTTCCATCACCATTACTACCGCCAGGAGAAGCGGGCTCCACTAAGATCGTGCGAGATGTGGCCTCGCCTTAACTCATGCTCTCACTCTGTGCAATCAAAGGAAACTCCAATGGGTGCCTATCTCGCCCATCCTTCTATAAAAGTGGAGGCTAAGGCGGGGAAGCAAGTACACAATTCTTTTTCTCTCAAACTTCTATCTTCTTCGTCTGGTGCTCTGCGTCGACACCCCATCTTTCACATCTCATCTAATGGCGGATCAAGCAATGAAGCGCCCAAGGGAAGAGTCGCTGGAGGTTGTCCCTGCTTGTCCCCACTTTCATGCGATGCTACGACGAGACGGGGAGGGTAGCTCGGTGGCGTCGCCACAGGAGAGCCGATCCCCGCTTCTGGCTATTTTCAACGATGATGACGGGGGGTGGGGATGATGTACTCACGTTGGTGGAGCAGCTAGATGTGGCCACCTCCACCCTCTATGAGGAGAGCCAGGAGGCAGACCTCGCTGGTAAGGCATTTGGCACGATATGATCTTGCTCTTTCACTATGTGCGACGTCATGTCTTTAGTTGTAGCATTTTCTTGTCTCTTTTTCAGCCGTGCAGGAGCAGCTGATCACCGCATAGGGTGAGACGGTGGAGGCAATCCACCTTCGCTAGGTAGCCGAGGACAATGCCTATGTCTCCTCCCGGATGGTGGCCGAGAGCAATAGGCACTACCAGGACCTCCACGTGGCAGCACGCAACGCTGTCCGCCTGCTTTCGCCTCCTACGCCAGCGGGGATGACCCTAGCGGATAGCCTCCACACCATGCTACCATAGGTTGTGGAGGTGGCCACTGTACTGCATTCGCCTAGGGGCAACTTTAGCCATGGCCGCCGCCTAGCTTCGGCTGGGTGAGGACCTGACCGTGGTGGAGCTAGGGTTCCTAGGAGAGATGAGCTATCGGTAGCGCCAGAACCTGTTCGGTGAGTTCTCCGCCATGGGTGATGGTGTCTTAGCCATGATGGATGTAGAGGACATTGTTCGTAATGCTCCCCATGAGTAGTTCGATTGTAACATGCCTCTGCATTCTGAATAAAAATGTTCATAATATTAGTAGTTATTACTTTGAGTTCATCTCTATTTGCTGTGACTTGAATGTTCCATTTGTGCGCCTTAGAGTTCATAGACCATATGACATGTCCGTCGTTAGTAGGTGCTAACATCTCCCAATCATCACTACCGGTAGTCTTCACCGCCACTTTTGTCAATTTCTAAGCCCACAGCGTGAGTCCTACATGTCACTCCCACACAGTATTTACAAAGTTTTTCAAAAATTTGCATTCCTGCATATGATGTAGTTGCTTATAAAGGATGCTCCCTACCATATCTTTCTCTTCCTTAGTGCTGTTGTTCCTCATGACCACTGTTGATGGTAGTTAACAACCATTATAAACAGTCAATAAAACATGTATAAGGGCACAAATGAGATCACCAACAAAGGTTTAGGGGTTTAAACTAACAAATTCCATGAGTTTTGGTAAATCTATGAATTCTATAGGGTTTATCTAGAAAACCATCAAGGTGGACCTACATGTCAGATTTAATTGCGCTTATCCATCATGAAACGGTCACTAGAAGGTTCTAGAGGATACCAGAGGACACCACTGAAAGCTCTAGTTTGGTTTTGGTTAATTGATGAAACCCTAAGTGCTAACCTAGTTTATCAAGATGATTATGAGATAGGTAGCACTACTCCAAGTGATGAAGCAATGGCGAAGATCATGACAATGGTGATGGTCAAATGCTTAAACTTGGAAAAGAAGAAAGAGAAAAACAAAAGGCTCAAGGCAAAGGTATAAAATGTAGGAGCCATTTTGTTTTAGTGATCATGACACTTAGTGAGTGTGATCACATTTAGGATAGATAGCCTACTATTAAGAGGAGTGAAACTCATATCGGAATGCGGTTATCAAAGTGTCACTAGATGCTCTAACTCATTGCATATGCATTTAGGATCTAGTGGAGTGCTAACACCCTTGAAAATGTTTGTGAAAATATGCTAACACTTGTGCACAAGGTGATACACTTGGTGGTGTTGGCACATCTACAAAGGAGGTGGTGTTTGCAGGGTTGAGATGGATTTGGCACTTTTGGGAAAATGGAATGCCTATTTTCTATTGCGCCAGATGCAAATTCTTGTGGTTGGCTCATTGGAGCATGGGTGAAGAAGTTAGAAGTGAAAACGAGTTGATCGCGAAGATGCTGGCATCGGTCAACTGACCGAACGCTGGACCTAAGATGCACCGGACGCTGGTTTCTATGTCTGGTCAAACTGACATGGCGACACAGTGACTAGGGTTTAGCGCCGGACGCTGGTCTGTGTCCGGTCAAGGTGGACCGGACGCGTCCGATCGAAGAAATACGCCTCGGGGAGCTTACTAGAAACGATCGGACGCTGAGATCTAGCATTCGGTCACTTTGTAACTGATGTGTCCGGTCATGTCATGACCGTTAAGATCAGATGACTCCTATTAAACGCAGGATGACATGTGGCTTACATCGGTTGACCAGACGCTGGGTCTAGAGTCCGGTTAGTATGACCGAAGCGTCCGGTCAGAGCATGTTTTGCCCAATGAAGGGGTATAACGGCTCTATTTGATTGGGGCTCTATTTATAGCCCCATGGCCGGCTCAAGGGAGTTCTCTTGCACATTTTCATTGACATAGCAACCTTGTGAGCTTAGCAAAAGTCCTCCCACTCATCTCCATCATTGATTCATCATCTTTGTGAGATTGGGAGAGAATCCAAGTGCATTGCTTGAGTGATTGCATCTAGAGGCACTTGGTATTCGTGTTGCGCTGCGGATTTCGCTTGTTACTCTTGGTGGTTGCCACCACCTAGACGGTTGGAGCAGCGGTGGAGGATCGGCACGAGTTGGTGATTGTTCGTGGCCGCCTTCGGTGATTGTAAGGGGAGTTGTACCTTCCCCGGCGGAGTGCCGAAGGTAACTCTAGTAAATTGCTTATGTCATTGAGTTACCTCACTTGTGGGTCAGTTCTTGCAGTGTCCTATCATGTGGACGAGGTTTGTGAAACACCTCTTAGCCGCCGAACCACCAAGTGTTGGTCGACACAACGGGGATATAGCGTGTTGGCAAACACGTGAACCTCGGGAGAAAATCGATTGTCTCTTGTCTTTGGCATTCTCCTAGTGATTGGCTATATATTCATCTTGTGATTGGTTCATCCCCTACATGTCGGTATAATCACCTTACTCACTTATTTACATTCTTGCAAACTAGTTGACACAAGCTCTTTAGTGTAATTAGAATTGAGAGCTTGCTTTATTATTTATATTCATCTAGTTGAGCTCTTTAGAGTAGCAAGGTTGAGAGCTCTTAGTGAGTAATTACATAGCAAGATTGTGTGCCTAAGTAATCATTGCAACTAGAATTGTTGGATAGGTGGCTTGCAACCCTTGTAGAGCTAGAGCAAGTTTGCATTACGCTATTTGTCATACTAATCAAATTGCTCTAGCTGATTTGTAGATTTTTAAAGAGGCTATTCACCCCCCTCTAGCCATATTAGGACCTTTCAAGTGGTATCGAAGTTGTGGTCACCATTTGATTAAAGGCTTAACAACCTCGGTGTCAAATTATGGCTCAAGTTGTGTTCAACCTTGTGGGGGGCAAACCACCGTTCTTTGATGGCACATGCTATGGTTATTGGAAGAGAAAGATGAGGATGTATCTTGGTTCAATCAATGATCAAGTATGGGAAGTGACTGAGAATGACTATGCTATCATTGATCTCGATGATCCAACAAGTCAAGATAAGATCAACAAGCAATGCAATACAATGGCTCTCAACACCATATACAATGCCATTGATTCCAAGGTGTTTGAGCAAATCAAGGATTGTGATAGAGCAAATGAGGTGTGGAAGAGATTAGAGGAAACATATGAGGGCACATCGGCGGTGAAGAGTGCTAAGTTATACATTCTCAAGAACAAGTTAACAAGTTTCAAGATGAAGGAAGATGAGAGCATTCCGGAGATGTTCTATCGATTGCAAGTCATTGTCAATGACTTGAAGGTATTAGGAGAGAAGATCAAGGATAATGATGTCTCCCACCGATTCTTGATGTGCTTACCTCCAAGATTTGAGATGTTAAGATTGCTCATCATAAGAGGATGATTGAAGGACATTACCCCCAACCAAGTACTAGGTGATGTCATGACACAAGAGACATACCGTGTGGAAAGGGAGGGGGTGACAAGGAGGACAAGAAGGAAGAAGAGGACAAGAAGAAGAAAAGCATAGCATTCAAGGCTAGTTCATCATCATACAAGAACAAGGGCAAGTCCAAGAAAGAATCAAGTGATGATGAAGATCTAAGTGATATTGATGATGCAGCTATGGCTCTCTTTGTGCGCAAGATGGGTAAGTTCATGAAGAAGAAGGGCTATGGTGCAAGAAAGAGAAGAGATCACACCAAGAAGAAAGAGTATGTGAGAAGATGCTACAATTGCAAGAGCCCCGATCATGTAGTAGCAAATTGTCCATACAATAGTGACAATGATGAGGATGAGAAGAAGAAGCACAAGGAGGATAAGAAAGAAAAGAAGGAGAAGAGAATGACCTTCCAAAAGAAGAAGAAGGGTGGAGGCTATGTAGTCACTTGGGATAGTGATGGCTCATCGGATAGTGATGATTCTAGTGATGATGGCAAGAAGTCTATCAAGAGAGCACTAGCAAGCATCGCCATCAATGACAAGCCCTCCATCTTCGACACTCCATCAACATGCCTCATGGCAAAGCCTACCAAGGTAAAATATGATGAGAGTGATGATGATGAATGTGAAAGTGACTCTTATAGGAGTGATAATGATGATGAGGAGGAGTACTCCAAGGAGGAGCTCTTGGACATGTGTGAGCAAGTGCATGCTTGCAATGAGATGAAGAGAAAGGAGTGCAAAGAATTGCGCAAGAAAGTAAAATTTCTTGAGCAATCCTTTGATGAGCTCAATGCCACTCATGAGGGGCTAGTGGATGCCCATGAGAAGCTTGGCAAAGCTCACTCTAAGCTTGAAAAGGCTCACTCCTCTCTCATTGAGCAAGTCAAGAAGGAGGAAGCCAAGAAGGAGCAAGTGATAGTAACATGTGATGTGGGACTAACATGTGATCTTATTGATGAATCTATTTTTGTTGCTCCCACTAATACTTCTTGTAGCACAACCATTACCACTCCATCTATGAATGATACATCACTAATGGTGGAAAATGAAACCCTCAAGAAGAAGGTGAATGAGCTCACTCGTGCCTTAGGCAATGCCTATGGTGGAGATGCCCGCTTGCTAAAGTGCTTGGGTAGCCAAAGGTTTTCTCTCAATAAAGAGGGATTAGGCTATACCCTCAAGAAAGGCAAGGCAGCCTTTGTCACTCCCAAAGCTAGCTTTGTGAAGGGCAATGATCGATTTTGCAATAGATGCAAGCAAGTTGGGCATATAGAGCAAAATTGCAAGACTAACAAGAACAAGCTACCTAATGTATCCTCAATTAAATTTGATTCTTGTTACATGCTTTATAAGGGTGCTAATGGTGTGAAGGCTAAGTTCATTGGTATACCAATTGTGGGCCCAAAGAATAAGGCCATTTGGGTACCAAAGACCTTGGTGACTAACCTACAAGGACCCAAGCAAGTTTGGGTACCTAAAAAGAATTGATCTTCTTTTGTAGGTAAATTATAAAGCCAAAGGAAGGCATTGGGTGCTTGATAGTGGGTGCACACAACATATGACTAGTGATTCAAGAATGTTCAATTCAATCAATGAAAGCAAGAGCAATGGGATTGATAGTATCACATTTGGTGACAATGGCAAAGGCAAGGTCAAAGGGCTGGGTAAGATTGCAATATCCAATGACTTGAGCATTTCCAATGTGCTACTAGTAGAGAGCTTGAACTTCAACTTATTATCGGTAGCTCAATTGTGTGATCTTGGTTTCAAGTGCATATTTGGTGTGGATGATGTAGAGATCATAAGTGTAGATGGCTCTAACTTGATATTCAAAGGATTTAGATATGAGAATCTATACTTAGTTGATTTCAATGCTAGAGAAGCTCAATTGTCAACATGTTTGATCACTAAGTCTAGCATGGGTTGGTTATGGTATAGAAGGCTTGGTCATGTTGGAATGAAACAATTGAACAAATTGATTAAGCATGACTTAGTTAGAGGCTTGAAAGATGTCACATTTGAGAAGGATAAGCTATGTAGTGCATGTCAAGCCGGAAAATAAGTTGGTAATACGCATCCTAAGAAGAGCATAATGAGCACATCTAAGGCATCTGAGTTGATGCACATGGACTTGTTTGGACCAACCACATACACTAGCATTAGTGGAAATAAATATGGATTTGTGATTGTGGATGATTTCACTAGATACACATGGGTGTTCTTTCTTGTTGATAAGAGTGATGTGTTTGCAACATTCAAATCATTTGTCAAAGGCATTCACAATGAGTTTGAAACCACTAATCAAGAAAGTTAGAAGTGACAATGGTAGTGAATTCAAGAACACTAGAGTTGATGAGTTATGTAATGAATTTGGAATTAGACATCAATTCTCGGTCAAGTATACTCCTCAATCAAATGGGCTAGTTGAAAGAAAGAATAGAACCTTGATTGATATGGCAAGATCAATGTTGAGTGAGTACAATGTGAGTCATTCATTTTGGGTCGAAGCAATCAACGCGGCTTGCTACTATAGCAACCGACTCTATTGTCACCCCATAATGGAGAAGACACCTTATGAGCTATTGAATGGAAGAAAGCCCAACATAGCATACTTTCAGGGTTTTTGGTTGTAAATGCTATATATTGAAGAAAGGCACTAGATTGAGCAAGTTTGAAAAGAAATGTGATGAAGGTTTCTTGCTTGGTTACTCCACTACTAGCAAGGCTTATAGAGTTTGGAATTTGGCTAGTGGTACTCTTGAGGAGGTTCATGATATGGAGTTTGATGAAACAAATGGTTCCCAAGAGGAAGATGAGAATCTAGATGATGTAAGAGGCACTCAATTGATCAATGCAATGAATAAAATGGACATTGGTGAGTTAAGGCCTAGAGAGGTGATTGATATTGAAGATGACAAGAATCAAGTGCTCTCTAACTCAAATGTGCAAGCTAGTGGTTCTCATAATCAAATCCAAGCAAGCACTAGTGATGGCAGTGTGCAAAATCAACAAATGGCTAGTTCATCATCTCAACCAAGTGATCAATCTAATGCAAGCAATCAAGTGCAAGTGCTTCAACCAACCAATGTTGCAAGAGATCATCCATTGGACACTATCATTGGTGATATTTCAAGAGGTGTGCAAACAAGATCAAGATTGGCCTCATTTTATGAGCACTTCTCATTTGTGTCATCCATTGAGCCTAAGAAGATAGATGAAGCTTTGAATGATGTTGATTGGGTCAATGCTATGCATGAAGAGCTAAACAACTTCATAAGAAACCAAGTATGGGAGTTAGTTGAGAGGCCTAAGGGTCATAATATGATTGGAACCAAGTGGGTCTTTCGAAACAAGCAAGATCAAGATGGGATAGTGATAAGGAACAAAGCAAGATTAGTGGCTCAAGGTTACACTCAAGTTGAAGGTCTTGACTTTGGAGAAACATATGCCCCAGTTACAAGATTGGAAGCAATTAGGATCTTGCTAGCTTATGCTTGTGCCCACAACATCAAGTTGTATCAAATGGATGTGAAGAGTGCATTTCTCAATGGGTACATCAATGAGCTTGTGTATGTTGAGCAACCTCCCGGTTTTGAGGATGAAAAGAAACCCAACCATGTTTACAAGTTGAGAAAGGCTTTGTATGGATTGAAACAAGCACCAAGAGTATGGTATGAGAGATTGAGGGATTTCCTACTCTCTAAGGGATTCAAGATAGGAAAGGTTGACACCACTCTCTTCACCAAGAAGCTTGGGAATGACTTGTTTGTAATACAAATCTATGTTGATGATATCATCTTTGGATCAACAAATCAAGAATTTTGTGAGGAGTTTGGCAAGATGATGGCAAGTGAGTTTGAGATGTCTATGATTGGAGAGCTTAGTTACTTCCTTGGTCTTCAAATCAAGCAAATGAAGAATGGCACATTTGTGAGTCAAGGCAAGTATATCAAGGACATGCTCAAGAAGTTTGAAATGGATGAGAGTAAAGCTATTAGTACACCAATGGGGACAAGTGGAAGCTTGGATAGTGATGCTAGTGGCAACATGGTGGATCAAAAGATGTATCGGTCTATGATTGGAAGTCTACTCTATGTGACCGCATCAAGACCAGATGTGATGTTTAGTATATGCATGTGTGCAAGATTTCAAGCCTCACCAAGAGAAAGCCATTTGAAGGCAACAAAGAGAATATTGAGGTACTTGAAGCATACACAACATGTTGGATTATGGTATCCCAAAGGAGCAAGATTTGAGTTGATTGGATATTCGGATTCCGATTATATGGGATGCAAAGTTGAGAGAAAGAGCACATCAGGCACATGTCAACTATTGGGAAGATCACTTGTGTCTTGGTCATCAAAGAAGCAAAATAGTGTAGCACTTTCAACTGCCAAAGCGGAGTACATTTCGGCTGGTAGTTGTTGTGCTCAATTACTTTGGATGAAGGCTACTTTGAGTGACTTTGGGATCAAGTTCAAGCAAGTGCCATTGCTATGTGACAATGAAAGTGCCGTGAAGCTCACCAACAACCTGATTCAACACTCAATAACAAAACATATAGATGTCTGTCATCACTTCATAAGAGATCACCAACAAAAAGGGGACATTTGCATAGAGAGTGTGGGCACCAAAGATCAACTTGCCGACATATTCACCAAGCCACTTGATGAGAAGAGGTTTTGCAAGCTAAGGAATGAATTGAACATACTTGACTTCTCCAATATGTGTTGATGCACCCCCATTATATGACATGCCTCTCCTTCGAGCAAAGCAAGGTAAAATTGATTGACATGTCATCCATCCATTACTAAGGACTTGTATAGTGCATCTAGTCATTCCTATCATGTCCAAGGCTCATTTATGAAAATCAAATGAATTTGATGCTTATATGGTACCACTATTGCTTGTATGTTTGAGATGATCTAGTGGTAGCATATGACATGTTTGTGGGCTTGTAAACCTAGTGCTTGATTTAGAAAATGAGCTATAAGTGTTTAACTCAACATGGTATAAGATAACCCTTATTTGGAGGTGTGAAGAAGCTTGTCCTTGGATCAAATCGAGTTAAATATCCTTTGCAAGTAGTCTAGATTGAACCAAATTGGGAAAATGATCCTTATTTCACATGGTTTCACCATAACCTATCGATAATTTGAGCTCACCTTTTGTGCTAATTGTTGACAAAGGGGAGAGAGAAACAAAGATATGAGTGATAGGGGAGAAATAGTGGGGAGAGAAAATATATGACAAAGGAAGGGGATTAATTAAAATTTTAAGCATACAAATAGGGGGAGCAAGCTCATAAACTTGTATGGTGCATTTGAATGAGCATTACATATGTTTGTTTGCATGGCATAAGTTTTTAATTTCAAATATCCATGCTTGTGTGGTGTATGCTAGTTGTAGGTTTGAATGTTGAAATGAAAAACTAGCATGCATAGGCTAAGTAACTAGACTTATGTTCTTTCTATAGAAACTAGACCCTTGCATGTAATGTTGATCTCACAGGGTATTCTAGTTTTTATATATGTCTAGTTACTAATGGTGCTAAGAATGGTATATTGGTGCACTCCGATTGGTATCACGCTTCAAAGGTCCATCTCTTATACCTTAGCATCATTTGGTAGAAATTGACTCCTATATTTCCTATCTAAGCATATGTGCAAGCTACAATCCAAACTCTTAACACATATGTAGGGGGAGCAATTGCTATCATATGGAGTTCATGAAACTTGTCCATATCCTTTACACATGGTAAATATGCTTGGGCAAGCAACATGGATTCAAATGAACTTTAATTCATATCTTTGTATAAGGGTTGTCATCAATTACCAAAAAGGGGGAGATTGAAAGCTCTAGTTTGGTTTTGGTTAATTGATGAAACCCTAAGTGCTAACCTAGTTTATCAAGATGATTATGAGATAGGTAGCACTACTCCAAGTGATGAAGCAATGGCGAAGATCATGACAATGGTGATGGTCAAATGCTTAAACTTGGAAAAGAAGAAAGAGAAAAACAAAAGGCTCAAGGCAAAGGTATAAAATGTAGGAGCCATTTTGTTTTAGTGATCATGACACTTAGTGAGTGTGATCACATTTAGGATAGATAGCGATACTATTAAGAGGAGTGAAACTCGTATCGGAATGCAGTTATCAAAGTGCCACTAGATGCTCTAACTCATTGCATATGCATTTAGGATCTAGTGGAGTGCTAACACCCTTGAAAATGTTTGTGAAAATATGCTAACACTTGTGCACAAGGTGATACACTTGGTGGTGTTGGCACATCTACAAAGGAGGTGGTGTTTGTAGGGTTGAGATGGATTCGGCACTTTCGGGAAAATGGAATGCCTATTTTCTATTGCGCCGGATGCAAATTCTTGTGGTTGGCTCATTGGAGCAAGGGTGAAGAAGTTAGAAGTGAAAATGAGTTGATCGCGAAGATGCTGGCGTCGGTCAACTGACTGGACACTGGACCTGAGATGCACCGGACGCTGGTTTCTACGTTCGGTCAAACTGACATGGCAACACAGTGACTAGGGTTTAGCACCGGACGCTGGTCTGTGTCCGGTCAAGGTGGACCGGACGCGTCTGGTCGAAGAAATACGCCTCGGGGAGCTTACTGGAAATAACCGGACGCTAAGATCCAGTGTCCGATCACTTTGTAACTAACGCGTCCGGTCATGTCATGACCATTAAGATCAGATGACTCCTGTTGAACGCTGGATGACATGTGGCTTACATCGGTTGACCGGACGCTGGGTCTTGAGTCCGGTCAGTATGACCGGAGCAGTCCGGTCAGAGCGTGTTTTGCCCAGTGAAGGGGTATAACAGCTCTATTTGATTGGGGCTCTATTTATAGCCCCATGGCCGGCTCAAGGGAGTTCTCTTGCACATTTTCATTGACATAGCAACCTTGTGAGCTTAGCAAAAGTCCTCCCACTCATCTCCATCATTGATTCATCATCTTTGTGAGATTGGGAGAGAATTCAAGTGCATTGCTTGAGTGATTGCATCTAGAGGCACTTGGTATTCGTGTTGCGCTACGGATTTCGCTTGTTACTCTTGGTGGTTGCCACCACCTAGATGGTTGGAGCAGCGGTGGAGGATCGGCACGAGTTGGTGATTGTTCGTGGCCGCCTTCGGTGATTGTAAGGGGAGTTGTACCTTCCCCGGCAGAGTGCCGAAAGGTAACTCTAGTAAATTGCTTGTGTCATTGAGTTACCTCACTTGTGGGTCAGTTCTTGTGGTGTCCTATTGTGTGGACGAGGTTTGTGAAACACCTCTTAGTCGCCAAACCACCAAGTGTTGGTCGACACAACGGGGACGTAGCGTGTTGGCAAACACGTGAACCTCGGGAGAAAATCGATTGTCTCTTGTCTTTGGCATTCTCCTGGTGATTGGCTATATATTCATCTTGTGATTGGTTCATCCCCTACATGTCGGTATAATCACCTTACTCACTTATTTACATTCTTGCAAACTAGTTGACACAAGCTCTTTAGTGTAATTAGAATTGAGAGCTTGCTTTATTATTTATATTCATCTAGTTGAGCTCTTTAGAGTAACAAGGTTGAGAGCTCTTAGTGAGTAATTACATAGCAAGTTTGTGTGCCTAAGTAATCATTGTAACTAGAATTGTTGGATAGGTGGCTTGCAACCCTTGTAGAGCTAGAGCAAGTTTGCATTACACTATTTGTCATACTAATCAAATTGCTCTAGCTGATTTGTAGATTTTTAAATAGGCTATTCACCCCCCTCTAGCCATATTAGGACCTTTCAACCACGCCGAGGTCGAAAGGTAGAGGCTGCTAGGTGGGATCAGCCGGCCCCACCTATAGGCCGCTCGGCCCTTGGGCCCACCTATCAGCCTCCGTGTTACAATGTTGGTTCTCCATAGCCTCCTAAGTTGCATCTATGCCGTTCCTTAAGTCGGTTTGATCCAAGGACTCACGTTGGATGCTCCGACCTATATATATCAGCCCCTGCCCCTCTTGAAGGCATCAAGTCATTTGAGAAGACTAGAAACCCTAGTCTTCCTTAGAGCTCCATCATATTCTAGGGCATAGCTAGTTAGGCTAGGTCTAGAGGGAGGCAAGCAGGCCTCACTTGGATTTCCCATCATGTTAAGAGCGTGGCTCGGTATAATCTTTGTACCCCCACTCTATTTTGTATCTCTATTACTTTTATATGCTTGCTACAATTGTTATGACAATATTAGTATTCATCTTATTCATGTTCTTCGTTATAATAGTTCATTGTCTACTTTGATTATATACCTAGTATAGTTGGATTATCATCATATTCATGCATATGTTCGTATAGCGCTCACCCTAAGGATCCATGGGTGGGTGGTCAACATTGTGTAAGCGTGGTGCTTATATGCTGTTTACCTGCAAATACACCCTATATTCCGGGTCATGTGGTAGATCACGGATGTGACACTCCCGTTGAGTCCTTTGTATTCCACTCCCCAATGTAGGTAGCACGTAGGATCTGGTTATGAAGGGGGACAAGCTCTATTCTTAATCTCCCTTAGTAATATCCCTTATGTGTAGATATGAAGATGATCTTAGCAATGACTATTAGGT
Source organism: Miscanthus floridulus (assembly GCF_019320115.1). Classification (NCBI taxonomy): domain Eukaryota; kingdom Viridiplantae; phylum Streptophyta; class Magnoliopsida; order Poales; family Poaceae; genus Miscanthus; species Miscanthus floridulus. Next base: position 51,710,653 of record NC_089594.1, on the reverse strand, counting down.
GTAATTGCACTAATCAATGTTTGCTTTGACTTATAATTAAAATGACTTAGGAATTATTCCTCTAATATTCTACCTGACCATGCTAATGCCATAGAAAGGAGTACTCTAAGTGATTTATCATTGTCATTGATCAATACTTATCATATATATATCTTATCCTATGACTTACCCCTGTTATGAGTAGAATATTGGTTATGGTTTACTTCTCCATCAATAGTATAAGTTATCAATACTTGTCCATGCTAGATGTTCCCTGTGGTAAAAATATAAATAACGATACCTAGAATACTCCCGGGTGAAGTGCTACAATGGTATATTATCTGTGCGCTTATAGATCCCTTTTCATTCATATATATTCTTTCTAGTCACATAAATTAATAAAGAATTACTTAGAGTTATTCTAATAGTAATGCTAAGTAGTACCAACAATTATCTCTGGCATCATCACTAGGGATGACAACCTAGTAAAGTAATGTTAGGAGATATAGGTTTATAATATGTGGCTACTAAAACAAGTGATAAGTTAATAAATACCAACAAGCATTTCTAGCGCTGTAGCTGGGGAAGGTAGCTAGGCAAAGGAAGTATTGATAAACTTATACTTATTGATGTGATGGAAATAACCATTGACCTCTGCTCTAAGAGGCTTACCTTTGTTTTGTCTACTTGTGTATCTTATGTAGGGTAATGTATGACCAGTGTTGACCTTTCGACAAACTACGTTGATGATCCAGAAGCACTACTTAAGAGGACTAAGGCTAAACTCAAAAAAGTTTTAGCTTTAGAGTCAAAAGATAACCATATAAGGCGAAGCTTAATACCAGAATTTGAAGCCATGGCTGATAGGACTCTTCGTGAATTCTCTACTCCAACCACTACCAACATCTAGACTGGACCCATAGTCAATGAGGGAGACAATGGATTCAAGCTCAAGTCAGCTCTCATCAACATGGTGCAAGCAAGCCTAATTTTGTGGAAAGGCACATGAAGATGCTAGTGTTCATCTCCAACACTTTCTGGAGATCTACATCACTTTCACCATCAAGGGAGTAACCAAGGACGCCATACTACTTTGCCTCTTCCCATTCTCACTTTTGGGGAAGGAGAAGCAGGTTCTATGCCAATAAAGATAGAAACACTACATGGGATAACTGCTCCATTGCCTTCCTAGCAAAGTTCTTTCCCATGGGCAAGACCAATGCTCTATGTGGGAAAATTTTAAGTTTTCAATAGCAACATGATGAATCTGTCCTTGAGGTATGGGAACGCTTTCAAGACTATATATTAGAATGTCCTCATCATGGGATGGAGAATTGGCTACTCATGTAGACATTCTACCATGGGTTGACCAACAATACCCATGAGACCATGGATGCTGCTGCTAGAGGTGCATTCTTGTCACTTACACTTCTATCTACGACCACTCTTGTGGAGAAGTTGTCCTCCAACCAAGGCTGGAATGAAGATTGTGTTCAGACCCACAAGAGAGGTGGAGGTATGATGAACTCAAGGAGGTAGACATGCTATCTACCAAGATGGACCTACTAATGAAGAAGATCGAAGACCGAGCTAATGAAAAGCAAGAAGTCATGCCCATTCATAATTCACACATGACGTGTGAAGTATGTGGCAACACTGGGCATTCAGGGAACAGCTGACCTGAATCCTAAGAGGATGTGAACTTTGTCAACAACAACTACTATCGTCCTCAACAGAATTAAGGATGGAACTAGCAACAAAGGTCAAACTACCAAGGTAACTACCAAGGTAACCCTCAAGGTAATAATTATAATAACTTCAATCAACTACCCTAGAGAGAATTAATTGCTAGCCAATCTAGACTTATGGAAGGATTATCTAAGAAGATAGCTACCAATGTTAAAATTCTAGAAAATATAAGTAACAAAATAGATAGCTTTGCTTCTGCCATTAAGAACCAACATAGCTTTAATAAAAGATAGAATCATAAATAGCTTAGCTAGTGGCTGTTGTTCCTCCGTCCGACAAAGGTAAGATTCTAGGGCAGCCGAAAGATTTAGAAACTGCAAATCTTGTCGATATTCACAATGCAGCTTTCTACTACACGCAACCATCAAAGGGAATGTTGATAGATTACACCCTACCCAACAAGAAAGGTGATCCAGGGAGACCTGTCATCCCTATTGCTATTGTACCTTACATCTTCTAGGAAGCTATTTGTGATTTTGGAGCAAGTGTCAACATCATGCCTAAGGTAATCTATGATAAAATTAATGAAGATACTTTATTGTACACAAATATATGTTTGTAGCTTGCAGATCAGTCACTCTGCTACCCCAAGGGAGTTCTTGAAGATGCCATTATATGAGTGGGACAATCATATGTTCTCGTATACTTTATGGTTTTGGAAACATGTGGAGATGAAATGGCACCCATCATCCTAGGCTAACCTTTCTTGAGCACCAGCAAAAGCCATCATCTACATAGATAGTGCCAAGATCTATTTCACAATCAAGGATAAAAAGGAGAAGTTCTCATTCTAGAATCGCATCGTACAATCTCCTAGTCATCTAAAAAAGGCATACCTACTCGAAGAGACAACAGTGACCAAGAAGAAGAATAACCAAAGAAGGAGGAAGAACAAGACTAGTCAACCACAAGAAGAAATGGTCAACTGATCAACACACTCTGATCTAAGTATGACCACCTCCTCGCTTCACCATTCCTTGCTAAGAAGGATGATCTAGTTGTTCCGATGATCGAGTGTACCATTGGAAAAAGAATCTTCTGTAAGACCTTCTACGACATTGGATCGAGAGTCAATATAATGTCAAGGTAACATATGAATATTTATTCGGTAATGAACCTTTGTTCCTATAACACCCCTATGTTAAGCTTTGCATTTGGCACTTGAATTTCATGAGCACAAGCATCATCCAAGCATTCATGAACATGAGCATAAGAAATTTCATCTCAGTTCTTATACCTTATCACATGAAATGTTGATTATATATATATGCTTATGCTTGTAATCATATGTGACCAATGTATGAGATTGTTGTGTGGTCATGAAAACACCTTAGACACATCTAGAATGATAATTGGAATAATGTTTATATTCATGACATAGACCAAATTTGCTTCTAAGTGTTGGTTTCATTTGAAATGCCATTTTCATGATACTAGTTTGACCAAAGTTGAACAGTATCTTAGAGTGTTTGCATGGCTATGTGACTTGAATAAAAGTTGTAGTTCTTGTCATGGGTAACAAACTTTATTTAAGGGTCATGAGCTAATTCAATGTCTAACATAGACAAATAGAGCTCACAAGTATCAACAAAATGCTGTTTTCAAAACTTGAAAATTTTCTAAGTGTTGAAGCTGTTTTGAGTTTCAAAGTACCTCACTTTAGAGCTTTGTAGTTTGAAAACCATTGAGAATTAGATAATGGTTCCTAAAGCAAAGTTGGAGATCTCACATAGCTCTACAACTTTCACTAATACCAATTTTGCTAACTCAAATTGGATTAGGAGATATAGAGGAACAAAGTAGCGTTGTCAGTCAATGGGATCAGCGCTTAGCCGATTTGAATCGGCTGGCCGTCGTGGCCGACCGTGCTAGGCCACGCGCACTGCATGGTGGTAGGATGCTAGCATCGACCCAGCTAGTTCGGGCCAACAGGGGGAGATAAGGGAGGCGAAGCCACCATGCTCACTCACTCTTGCTCTCTCACCCTCACTCTGCCTCTTCTTCACATGCTAGAGTAAGCCAAGCACCGCCAGTCGCCATTGTCGAGTTCCGCCGTGTTCGCATGCAACCACCACCACACCACCATCCAATCCATCTTGCTTACAGCTTCGCCATCATCTCCTCTACCTCCCTAAGCCACCATTGCCACTGTTAGAGCCTAGGTAATGCGACATTTTACGTCGTCGTCACTGTCATGGTCATGGAGCGCCGTGGAGCTTTGAGCTCGTCGTGGCCGGCCCTATCCACCGCTCCTCCCATATCTCTCTCTCTCTTGATTCATCTTCATTGTAGGTCATAGAAGCTATAGCAATAGCTTGTTGAGCCACTACTATGTCACCGGTGCTGAAACACGAGTCGCACCGTTGTGAGTCAAGAGAACCACCGCCATGCACGCCGCCATGGCTAGTGCATGCCTGGTTCTATTCCTTGTGCGCTTCTAGATGTTAGTTAGGTTAGAGCTAGGTCTAGCTCGAGGCAAGAGCCTAAGGCTAATGCCGGCCTCATCAGAGCGGGATGTCATCGTGTCGTCGTTGCGCTCATGCCGCCGTGCCGCCATGCACATGACCAAGCTTTGTCGCCGCTCCACCCTAACCTAATCCATGCCATAAAGCTTTGCTAGGGTTTGTAGATGCCATAGCCATGCTTGCTTAGCCATGCTATCGCTAGGGATGGCTAGAGCACCACCTCGTGCCGCCGCCGACCCACCATGCTTGCTAGCGAGCTAGCTCCAGTGATCCTCCGAAATAACCGAGGGTACCTATAGGTGCAGGTTGACTTAGGGTAACACGTCGGTGGTGACGCTACCACCGATAATCTCGCCATCGGTGAGCTTTTCATCAGTCAAGCCATGCCCCTGCTCTATGTGTCACTGACATGTGGGTCCCATTGACTCGCGGGTCCTAGTTGTCAGTCGGTTTTTGAAATGTTTTTCCTGATTTTTTTCACAAATTTGAATGCAAACTTGCAAAAATTATATCTAGAGGTAGGAGTATCCAAATGGGATGAACTAAATTTTGTTGGATTCATCATGAAGTGTAATATTTGATAAAAATATGAAATCTACTGTTTAGGGTATTTTCTAGGAGAATTAAATTGAGCAAGATAAGTGCTTTTAAAATAGTTTCTAGCTTGTAAATTACATAACTTGAGCTAGGAAGGTGATAAAAATGTGATTCTAATTTTGCTGATCTTGTGTTGACATGCTCTAGCTAATAAAAATATTAAACCTACAATAAACATAATTGTAGTATGGTCTTCATGTTTAATCCTAATTAATTTCTAGTTTCTAGTGAAATTAATTCGGATAAAAATACAAAACATATGATCATACAAATTTTTATATAGTATTATCATGCTAGGAGGAAAGTACAAAAAATATGAAATCTATTGCTTAACACTTTTTACCATGCTAAACTATTTTTGCTAAAATAAGCATATGTAAATTGTCATTTTTGTAGAGGTAGCTATACTTATCCAAATGACATAAAATTTATATAGTAGACTACTAGTGTCATTTATAGGCTATTATAATTTTCTCAGAATTTATTGAGCATGGAAAATATTTATCCTTTAAATCCCCTTATTATCTAAGGAAATTAATAAATGAATATAAATAAATTAGTTATGTTTAACCATGATATTTTTTGTGATGCTTGTGATGCATATGATTTGTTGATGTTATTAGTTAGGCTTAGAAGTAATTGGTTGTATGCAACTAGTTAATTATTGCTTTATAATTCAACTAGATGACTGTATATATAGTTTCTATTGTGATGATAATTTCTTGATGATAATGACCTTTTCTATGAAACTTGTTAATAAGAAAGTTATAGATAACTTACTTATCTACCTTGTGTTAAATTTTCATAATCATAGGCCTTGTGGTCTAAGAATTATAGATGTTAGAAGTTTGCTATCAAAATGCTTGCTCTCTGGATTGATCTAAAAGATTGAATTGTTTGACCTAGATAACTGCTAAATCACATTGAGACTGATTAAAAGAAAGTTGTAGGCAATTTTATAAGATTTCCAGAATGTCATAACTATATTATTTTGATCTATATAACTCTAGTTATGGTCAAAACAAGTGGCTGCTGTCTTGCAGTCCATGAAATGTTTTACATGAGTGTTTGTTCAGTTACTAGAGAAGAGATATGCATCTACTCAGTAAATTAAAATGTAACTTGTTACCACCATAATGCAATGCTACTGAGAACACTTATGAGGATGTATTCATCACATCATATCATATCATACATATCATTATATATGCATCCATGATATCTTATTTCATGCACATGCATATAGGATCGTCTGAAGGGATAACTCTTTTGGAGTTTGACAAAGAAGAAGAGGAGGAACAATAGGAGACACCTCAGGCCATAGCTCTAGGAGGAGAGGAGCAAACTCTTAAGGACCTCCCTGAGTGCTGGATCATAGGCCAACCTCTTTCCTTAAAGGCAAGCCCTGGAGCATTTTAAGCCTCCCATGCTTTACAAAATATCACTTGAGTCCTCTATGTTTGATGCATTAGGTTATAAGAGTTTATTGGAAACACTTCATGCATAGAACTACCTTATCCAGATACATATATCTTTAACCCTATGTAGGTCCAGGATTGAATATATGCTTAGCCATGCTTAGATCGGTAGAAGTCGAGTGATTTTCTATCACTTGTGAGATATAGGTGGATACCGAAGCATGGTTGGCTATATTTGCTATCGTAGAAACAAACCATGGGATATTGTAACTAGAGGTGGGGCAGAGTCTAAGTGTAGGTTGACTTATGTGATTCCATCTGTGCTGATTAAGGATCGTACCATTGTTGGCGCTTCTATCGAGATTGAACACATGCCTCTCACTTAGTTGGCCGGATAACTCATTTCGACCACAAAGCCAAGCAACTCAACTCAGGATGGCCCCATTCAATAAAAGTGTGCACTCTAGATGGTAGTAAGGATGTGTGGGGAGCCAGATAAGAGCCCATGGGTAGGGTAGTCCTAATTATCCTGGCAGCGGTTGTCCCTGATTGTGTGGCGCTGGTCAAACCTGTGAAATATGTACCTGAGTTGTACCAAAGGTGACCTAAGGTGACCGTTGATCTGGTTTGCTTGGGTTTGTGTTAGGAATAAATTCCTAGCTGGTTGAAATCAATTCGAATCATCGTCTCTCCTAGACAGTGAGAAACTTGGCTAGTCCCAACATCGTAGTAACTATGTTATGAAATATGATGGTTCGAATGAACATGGAATTATTATACCGGCTATGGTTACTACTGTATGCTACTAAATGATATACCACATGTTTGGTATAGGTTAGTTGATAATCTATAGATGAATAGCTATAATTAACCTGATGACTAAATTATAACTATATACTTAAATTGGTAAGCTTTTTTATGCAAAATGTTGTCAAGCTATCTCCACTTATAAAGCCTTGCATAATCCTTAGAGTCACTTTATTTTTGGTTTATGACGGGTAAGTCTAGCTGAGTAGCTTCTCGTACTTAGGGTTTTATTCCCATTATTGTAGATGATACAATTTATCAAGGCTATTGGAAGAACTACTTCTGTGTCGCCATGGACGAGGAGTAAGCCCTGGGCAGGCATATCTTATTAATCCCTCTCTTATGCTTTTGTGGAAGTGTGATTGTGAGCTGACACTATATTTAAACAATGTTGTAGGTGTTGGTTTTAAACTTTTAATTTGCTTCCGCTACTATCTTACCTGAACAGTGGTTTGTAATAACTTTAATTTGTACTTTGATGGATGAACTGTATTTATGAACTTTATGTAACATGTGACATGTATGTTGAATCATGTATGATCTTGGTAGTATGTTGATGGTTAATCGAGACCCTTTGTGGTACTCGACGGACTATCAGGGTTTATATGGGCTCAAGTATGATAGTGCAACCGCTTAGCGAGCTGCCATTGTACTTGTGCTCTTATAAATTAGTTGGTTTGCTACAGTTGGCATCAGAGCAAGATTCAACATTAATTGCCACATGTGTATTTAAAACAAAGATTTTTGTTTTTCCAAAACTAGTTTTTAGAAACTTATAGCTATATATAGGTGTTTAAACCTAAAGTTTGAATCTAAAGTGTGCCAGTGATCACTTCCTTTATGCCTAGTTAAGTATTTCAGGTGGCTTACCAAGTATTAACTTGGGGGTTTTTATTTTCATCATCCATATGGCGTGCTAATGTATGGATGCCATTCACTTGAGTGGTAATGTATGGATCAAATGCCTCTACGCCCAAGGTAAGATGCCACTCATCATCACAGTGGAATGACCACAAGTTGTGAGCGTGCAGTCTAATGGGGAGAGTTAGCTTTGATACTAAAGTATATGTATGTATCATATATATATGGAAGTATTTAATTGTGGGTTAGCTTTGATATGGCTGTATATGCATAATTATATGTATATATAGGATGTATTTACTCTCGGGTAGCTTTGCTTTGATATGGAAGTATATATATATATGGGTGTATATATATGGAAGTATTTAGCTTGCAATCTAGACCCAGATTTATATTCTACATATATAATTATGGGGTTGGGCTGAAATGAAATTCTTGTGTAGGTACACTAACAACGAAACATGTAGCCCAACTAGTTATGTTATATATGAGAGAACATATGTATGACACCATGAATGTCGTTAGAAGTTTAATTTTCCTAAGTTTGTGAGGACATACGAAACTGTTTACACCAAAATTTGGAAGAAGAGTCACAGGGACTCGAAAGCTCCCAAGATCATGTCAGTAGGGAATCAATTGCGTGCGGATCAGGATCAACTGATTTGAATGCAGCACTAGAATCGACTTTCTTCAGGTAGCGCTAGTAGATAATGACAGGCTACGATCGCTGCCAAGATGAAACATGATGGACTCTACAAAAGGGAAACGATTAGAGTCCAAGTTATCTTAAATTAGGAATGTTTTCTCTAGGGTCAAAAATTATGTTGAGTCGTGCTTAGATAGGAATTATACATAGGTCCCGGGTATAAATACCGAACCCCAGCTATTGTAAAAACAACAATCAATCCAATATACAAGTCATTTACTTTTTTGGCTCCGGCCACCCCTTAGGAGTAGGAGTAGAGTAGATCTCGGTGAGTTCTTCAGTAAGTATGGCTGCATCGATCCAGGTCAACCTCCACTGCTTGTTGTAAGTACCGTTATGGCTTATACCTCTGTTCGTACGGCTACATCAATCCAGTCGACCTCCACTATGACTCTAGTATAAGTTAGTTATCGATTCTTACCTAGTTCAAGTATGGTTGCATCGATCCAGTTGACCCCCACTGCATGAACTAGATCAAGGTCAAGTTATCGGCTCTACCTTAGAATGACAGTCTTTGATAGATTCATTATGTTACCGATATTGCTTATTGCTTTCATTATTCATCTAAATTATAGTAATATCACTCTACCCGATTGGGATTGATCTAGATCGGCCTTATATCTTATTTAGCCCATCATTTGTTAATCTAAACCTGATCTAATCTATACATTAAACGATGAGTTATGTTTTATCAGGCTGTTTTACATCAATCTTGATCTTGTATAGTGTGCAGTTAAAGCATGTTGTGTCTTGAGTAGATTTATTAGCTAGCAAAAACCATTCCATGGCCCATTATCATGGCCTGTGTGATTCTGCCTCACACCCCACTATTAGCACCATGAAGTGGGGATCATTATTCAGTAGATCTATTCCTAATAAGGCATGACTTTAACTGTGCACTTGCCTGAATCGGCTGTTTTAGCTGATATCGAGTGCTTTCAAGAGCAGTTCGTATCACTGAGATCGTTGAAGTAAAGATAGATTGAAAGATGTGTTTGCCCCATGATCTTATTATTGTATTACGACCTGCATGATTCTTCCTTGTGCCCCACTGATATTAGTAATGAGTTAGGGTCGTTGAGTCTATTGTTATTTCTACGGCCTGTATGATTCTGCCTCATGCCCCACTGGTCATAGCGATAGATAAGATCTAACATGTTTATTAGATTTATCTTTATTAAATAGTTAAATGGTGTTGAATTGTTTCTTTATATAAAAAGGGGTTCAGGTTGCTTATAATCATTGGCTCAGCATAAACAAATCATTGTTGACATCTTATTGCCATTGATTAATATCTGCTCAAATAACGACATTTATCTTGAATGATAACCAATTCTTCTTATACAACCCAATGAGCTTTAACCAATTTATTCTCATGAATATGCTGGAATTGACTATTTAGTTGATCTCCTTTCATATCGGCTCTCAGAGCCAGCACATTCAGGACTATCTAGCAACACCAGCAAGTTCTACCCTTAATTACTGATAAGCTTTCTCTCCTTATCAATTACAGGGTCAAATTGACTGGCATGTCTCGGGAGGAGTGCATAGGATCGACCATCCCTGCGCTGAAGCTAGGCAGATCTACAACTCTATCAAGCAGACCCTTCTGGCTTGCTGTGTGTGTCCTCAGCACAGGACAAAAATTCTATGTCGACATATAGTTTCTAGCGTGCCCAATGGGCCCCACTATCATCATGGTGGTTCATAACAACAACGACATCCTTATGCTGCATTATGAAGATCTACCTGATGGGGATAAGGGTATCATCAGCAAAGCTACAAAAGAGTTTTAGAACAAATATTTGTTGTCCTACACCAAAACATATGACAACACAATTATTCAGAAATTTCTAGCTACCAAGAGTTCTACTACATGGGCAGATAGATACGACTGAAGATGAAGACAGACATTTCTTTAAGAAAGTTGTAGACAAATCTGTTAGTGATGCCATATCAAGCCATAATGAAGCTTTTATGGACATATTCCACAACGCCATGAGAGAGGCGAATTCATGGATTTCTAGTTGGTCAAGGCAGACCGACTTATTACAACATTCTAGATCTATCGACCCAAGGGACTAATCAAGTTGGTACCAGCCATCAAGAAGCAGCACCAACTAGTAATGGTGATGTCCAAACAGTTTAGGGTTCATCTGAACAGGCTCAAGGAACTACTATGAATCAGATACAGTACAATCCTAGACCGTCAATGTAGCATGTGCAACAGCCGATGAGGCAAAGTTAGAACTAGGTGATCAATTTTGGCACATCAGGCCACATATCATCGTCGGCTCAAAAAATAGCACCATCAATTCAAAGGATTCGTAGGGATATAGATCCTTATGTCTACAATAAGAGACTTCAAGCAGCCAGCTAGCAAAGGACCCAATAGATCAAGATTCCACAAGGGTATCACTATGTCATGGTTTATAACACCAAGATTCCACAAGGGTATCACTATGGCATGGTTTATAACACCCTTCACATAATACCAAATCTAGGATACCAAGGCACATGGGATTTCAATCCATAGATGGGTCAGCAGGTGCAAAGAAATCCAAATCCATAGGCTGATGAATTATTGCTGAGGGTGACCGAGATGATGAAGAATCAGTTCGGTCTAAAGCAAAAAGGACTGACCTTTTCGTATAAACACCCGTATCCAAAATGGTATGATTTAGTCGCTCTTCCCATAAATTACAGGCTCCTAGGGTTTGCTAAGTTTAAGTTTACTAGCCAAGACAGTACAAGCATGATAGAACATATCAGTCGGTATCTTACACAATTAGGCAAAGCATCAGTTGAGGATGCCCATCGAGTTCATTTCTTCTCCTTGTCCTTATTAGGGCTAGCCTTCACTTGGTTTTCATCATTGCCAGTCAATTCCATTATCAATTGGGCTGACCTAGAAAAAATTTCATACATATTTGTACACTAGGACTAGAGAAAAGAAGATTACCAATCTAACAACTATAAGACAGAAGACTAATAAATCAGGCACTAAATTTCTTCAGAGGTTCCGAGAAACCATGAACTTGTGCTTCTCCTTAAACTTGGCCAATGATCAACTAGCTGCTTGAGCTATTCAAGGAATGTTGCCGATGTGGAAAGAAAAGCTGCTGGGACAAGAATTTGATAACTTGGGTCAATTGGCTCAATGAGTAGCAGCGCTTAATAGCCAATTCTAGAGTATGTGCATAGATACATGGTTCCATAAGAGTACCATAGTAGCCGAAGCTTATGATCCATACTCAGTCGATGATGGCTATGAAGATGAAGAAGAAGAGGTTGCTGTGGCTGAATAGAATTTGGGGCAAGAAGACAGTAATGGTGCCAAATCCTTAGGGCAGAGGAGTTGAGGAGAGCTATGACTTTGATTTCACCAAATCAGACAAGCTCTTTGATTTCTTACTTGAGAAAGGGCAAATCAAGTTGCCTGATGGTCATGTCATGTTGCCCCCTGATCAATTAAAGAATAAGTTCTACAAATTCCATAATGCTACTTCTTATTCCACCAATGAATGTAGAATTTTCCAGCAGCATATACAGAGGGCTATTCAGTCAGGGGAGGTCAAATTGGATATGCCTCGGAAAATGAAAGTTGATAATAATTCTTTCCTAGGAGATCTAAACATGGTTGATGCTGGGCTATTCAAAGGAAAAACTAAGGTCCTAGCATCAACCAAATGAAAAAGAAGCTATAATAGTTGATCCCAAGATGCAAATATCTACTGACGAGTACAGAGAGATTAAAAGACTGTCGTGCCAAGCAAAAGAGCCGATACGAGCAGGAGGAGACGTCAAAAGCAGAGACGATAAAGCCATGGGTTACATCTCAGATTCTGTTGAATAAGTGTCAGCGGTAGAAAGAAAAGGATTATTCAGCGTTGGTTAAAGGATCAAGCATACCAGCATCAACTGAAAGAAGAGAGGTATGAAAGGAAACAAGTCAAATTACATTGGAATTGTCCTTTCTTTAGACATTGCTGAAATGAAGGTTTGAAGTTGCCTACCAGACATGACTATCCAGAATGCAGCAATCAATATCGGGAGCATAGGCAGTCTCAAACCAACTGTCCGGTCTATCCATTCTTAAGATGCATATCATCATAATAACATGGATCGGTGCTTAAAAAATAAAAGTGTTCATGATCATCTTGGGAAGAGAGTTGTTGACCAGGACTGGGCTGATCATGAAGAGAAAGGCAATGAAAGAAAATATGTTTGGCAAAAGGGCCAATGGTGTCCAGGAGGTTTAATAAGAAGCCAGAAAAGAAGGGTGCAATGCCTAAGGAATAAAGAGATGGAACAGGCTTAGGCATTCGGTAAACCTCAAGTATGGCATACTAAGCAGACAGCCGATAGAAAGCAACCATTGACTAATATCCAAATGGCTTTTCTGTTGCCATTAGAATTCAGAGCTCCGACAGATCAAGAAGTTTATTTGGATTTCAATGAATCAGAGTATGAGGAGATAGTTGCCAAGTTAATGGTTGTACAACAAGCAATATTTGACAAACCAATCAAACATCATCACTTAAAAGCGTTATATATGAAAGGTCCTATTGATGGAAAGCTGATGAACAAAATGTTAGTGGATGGAGGTGCTTCTATCAATCTTATGCCTTACACTACTTTTCATAAACTTGGCAAAGGACCAAAAGATCTGATGGAGACTGACATGATGCTTAAAGACTTCAGAGGTAATACGTCTAAGACCTGGGGGGCAATAAATGTCGAACTAACAATCAGAAGCAAGACTCCGCTCACAACAATCTTTGTCATCGATGGAAAAGGGTCATACAGTTTGCTCCTTGGTCGCGATTGAATTCATGCGAACTGCTGTATACCATCGATCATGCATTAGTGTTTGATTCAATGGCATGGAGATGATGTTGAACTGGTTCGTGCTAATGAGTCTGTAAGCATCGCAACAACCAATCTAGTCTTTTGGGAACTAGGAGACTTTGAATATTTTTCTAGCAAGTCATGGGAAGAAGGCTTCATTAAGATCAGTAATGAAAGCCAACAGTCGATGCAAGTGATTGGCTCTAAGAGTTTGTTTTAGTAGAAAAGTCATGGCTTCACAGTTGGCCATTGGATTAAAGGAAAACTAAGCATTGAGTCTTGGAGATGGATTTAGGCCGACGTATGTGAATACTGAGTCAAAGTGTAAGCGCGATTTAGAGTTAATGGATTTCTTAAAGAAGTTCTGTTTCACTTAATAGGATGCTTGGCCTAGGTTAATTAATCATTTGACCTTTGATATGAAAAGTTTTGTGGGGTGTTATCCTAACATTTGATTAACACTTGATAGCCGATTTGCTCTTGGCTCTAATAGCCGATACCAGGAGAGTATCGCCTCTAGTTCAAAAAAATGAAAATCTTTAAAGACAATGAAAGCCGATACAATATGTATCGCCTATATAGCAAAAACAATCATACACAAGGGCATTACACTAAAGCACATTCATAAAAGAGAAGTCTTTGTTCATTGGTTCCCCTAAGTATAATCTAGTCAAAGACTTTGTTCACCACATCCTAAGCGGATGTGATGTCCACGATGGCCTCCGCTGTTGCGGTGAAATCTTCTATCAAATCTTCACGTCCCTTAGGGCCATCGCCAATCGGGAAACCAACCTCCATGGCGTGGAGATCATGCCCGGTTTGGACTTGCGCCATAGTTAGCACCACCAACATGCCATGACGAACGCCATGAAGGGTAATCTCCTGGATGCGGACTAGGATGTCTTGGAGACGAGCATCAATGAGGGAACCCCCAGCATTGACGGCGTCCGTGACCATGTTTGCTGCCAATTGGAGAGACTCCAATTGCACCGTTTGAGCTGGTGATCGTAGAAGAATATCAAGACAAAGGCAATGGAAACCAGAATAGAAATGTTCATGGAACTCATCTTACCTGCTACCGCTATATCAAACTTAGCCAGCTATGCTCGAACGACATGGCCTCCTCCTCAGCCGCATTAAGGGCTGCTTGGAAGACCCTTAGACGAATCTCAAGCTAGCCGTTGTTCCAAATCGCCTCGGAATAGCGGTCCTTGGCCACCCTCCATTCTTGAAAGAAGCACTGGGCATCATTGCTGTCATATGAGTTGGAAGAACCTGATGATGAAGCCAGCATGGAAGATGCAGCATCAGTGGGTTTGTCGATCCTAGGGAAAGGATGAAGGCTGTCATTCACAATGAACCTATAGGCGAGTCAAAATAGGTCACCATCATGAATAGAGGTTGCCAATCTCACCTCATGCATCAGAGATGCTGGTTCATTGGCATGTCTTCTATCGGGATCTCCTCTACCACGCGCTTACCTTGATTATCTTCGTCAGGCCATGAGGAATGATTAGATCTATGGAAGAAAGGAAGAAAACCGCTATAGGGTTTTGGCAGGCGGAAGAGAGCGAAGGAACAATTGTGAATAGAGATGTGTTTGAGGCCAAAGCCCTCGGCTAGTATTTGAAGACATGAAGTGAAGAGGCAGATGCCTTGGGATGCGCAAAAGGCAACCGCAATTAATAGAAGGTGAAACGCCACTTCACCAATGTCTAAGAGAATGCAGTGCCAGATGACTAAGGATGGAAGATTGAAGGGCTCTCTAAATAAGGGTCATGTTTTTAGACCTAGATATAATTAAAACCGAGAGTCTAGAATCGGCTATTTTCAAAATTGGTTCTTTAGCCGGAACAAAGGACTTGATCTTCAAAAATGGAAAAGGGAGACAAACTATGGAGAAGGCTAGGAATAGATTGCCCTTGATGACCAAGAGTAAAGGAGCTGATCGCCTTATGAACTTGTACATAGACATGATGTAGTCTTTCCTTGGGAAGTTCAAATTGAATCAAGGCGTGTTATGTTGTAGAGTGATTTATCAATCGAAGTCTACCATAATCTTGTGATGAATAACTTAAGACTTGAGTTGACTTTGGCTGCATGCTCTTGAAAAACATTGAAGCCAATAAACCAAGGGTTGTAAAATATAAAAGGTTGTGATTAAGAAATTCTTTGAAGGAGACTTGGTCTAAAAAGTGAAATTGCTGATCGGGTCAAAAGGCAGTAAATCCGGCAAATGGTCACTTAACTGGGAAGGACCTCATCGGATCAAGCGATGTGCGCCGGGTAATACTTATATTTTGGAAACACTGAGAGGAAAAGAAGGATTCAATGGAGCAATCAAATGGGGAGTATTTAAAGGAATATTACCCTAATGTTTGGATTAATATTTGACGATCAATTTGCTCGGTTGTTAGCTCTAATAGCCGATACCAGAAGGGTATCGCTTCTAGAAGATAAACCCAAAAGGGTAAAATGCCAGTACAATGTGTATTGCTATAACACCTCTGGTGTTTTGAGCTAGCACTAAAACTTAACATGTCATCATATGCATTGCAAAGCATTCATAAAGTAAAAAATTTTGAATGCATTCACTAAATAAGCTTTATTTATAAGTTGTTATTTTATGTGATGTGATTCAAAACTCTAAATAACGATCATGACCACAAGGGTCAAATTTCATGTGATCATGTGAGACCATGTGTCAATTGACTCAAATAATCCTAATGGGCCATGTTACTGGTCAAAAATCAAAATAAAGTAAAAAGGTAAACAAATCAAATTTGAATTCAAATTCAAATCATAAAAGTCCTTTTTGCCCCTTTTGTCTAATTCAAAATCCATTTGGAATTTGGGGTTGTAACAAAAAGCAAAGTTGAAGCTTATTTTATAAGGATCAACTTTGGTATTCAAAGTTTTTCAAGTTTACATATAAAATTTGGAGTAATTTTGAAATGATTCAAATACTCAAATGCACCCCAAATTCAAATTTCAAAATGGAGGTAGAATTTGAAAATGTTCATTAAAACAAAGTTGTAGAGTTTGAAAAGTTGAGCAACTTTCATTTTTGGAGATTTTCAACTTCTTTACAAAATTTGGGAGTAATTTGTAAAATGAACTCAGTGGTAATTCTGTAAATATTTCAAAAATCAAGTTGACAACAGGGCGCCACTGCCCCACCGCCGACATCCTTTCTCTGGCCTTCCAGGCGCGCCCATGGATGCCCTCAGCTTCAGCGCTGGCATAGGGTGCACACTGCGTGTCGTTCCCTGCGCGCTCCTGGCCGCGCTATAAAGCCTAGACGTCGTCGTTTGTTTTTCTTCCTTCCCTGTGTTTTCCCGACGCCGCCACCTCAACTTCGATGAGCTCCCCTCGCCTCCTCAGTGCAAGATAGCCTCGAAAAAGTAGTGTTCCAGTTCTGCCTGCTCCTTGCACATCCGACCGACCTATTGCTACCGCTTGATTTCGCCGAGAACTCGCTGTCCACTGTTCTTCTTCCTCGTGGCCGGCGACCTCGACTGAAACTCCGATTCACCGCGGCCAGCATCATCCGGTGAGCTGTTGCCCTTACTTGTTGTCTCTATAGCTTCATCTTGATGCTGTAGTGCTTAATCTACTCTTGCTTGGTCGTTTTGCCCACTGCAGTCGCCGGAACGCCGTCGTCGACGAGGTCCGCTCCGCCGTGATCACTGTCATCGTCGAAACGCGTCACCATAGCTTCTCCGGTCTCACTCGTTGCTTCAACACAATCAGGGTGAGCCACTGATGCTTCCTAAACTCTTTGTTTCACCATTACCGGCCTTGTTTTGCTGGTGTAACGCTGCCGTGCCACCGCGTCCGCCATGGCCGGCGTCAGCCTTGTTCCGTGTCATAATCAACCTTCGAAATGCCACAGATCAATGCGCCTAGTTCTTCTGAATGTTTTGGTGCTTTGGCCGTCGCTGTTGGGCTCACCATCGCCGAGTTAGCGCTGGTCAGCGCCGTCATTGCCATGGTCAAAGCCGGAGGTTAGGGATGACATGCGGGGTTGGCTGTCAGTGAGAGAGAGAGAGAGAATAGTGAGATTTTGTTATTTTTGTTTTTTGAATAGTGCAGTAACTTTGGAAATTTATAGGAAAATAATCATAGCTCCAAAAATTCTGAAAATTTGTGTGTAGCTTCTGTGCATGTTCTAGTATGGTTTAAAAATACGAAACTTGAAATTTGAATAAATTTTCAGTTAATTAATTGATAAATGTGATTTCCATGATTTTTGTAGGCCACTGTATAACTTCAAAAATTATGAAATTTGTTTTGGTACACTGATTTGTCATGAGGAAGCTTACATAAAATTTTGAGGTCATTTGGAACAATTTCATTTTTGGGCTTATTTCCAAATTAATTTAAAAATGAATAAAAGCAAACCCTAAGTGTTAGATTAGTATTTGATCTTGTTTTGGTCATATTTTGTGACCAGTAGGGTTTCAAGTTCAGTTTGGTCAAGTGACATGTGTGGTCCTTGATGGTAGAATTGCAAGTTGGTTTTGTTGGCTTGCAACTGTACCGTGAAAGACAGTTGTATGCGAGGTGTTGTTATATTTCATGTACCACGAAAGCATCATGTTTAAATTATCATCATGTTGAAGCATATGTTATCATTTCATGTAGAATCCGAGAGTGAACCGATCCTAGTTGAGCAAGTTGTTGAAGGATCCCCGGTTGCCTCGGGATTCGATATTTGCGGTGCTGATCTGGAACCTGAGATCATCAACGAAGGCAAGCCCCGGTTTATGCATTAAACCATTACCTTGTTTACTTTGAAAAGTTTATCACCTATGTTACCTATTGCATTAAGTTGATTTAATCAAATGTTACCTACTTGATGCATTACCTACCTTGTTAATTGTTTACCTTCCTTGAAGATGTTTTCATTTACAAAGGCGTAGAATGCTTAGTATGCTTTATGGTAGGCTTTCAAAGTAAAAGTTTCGATACAAACAAAGATGGCATACTGGCCAAAGAAAGAAAGAAGATAGAATGAACTAGAGACTAGTCGGGTGACTTATCTTGAATGTTGGGTAATGTTGCTGACTATGTCGCTTAAAGGCCACTCATTGTGGATCTTCTGAACGAGACACTTTGTAGTACTGGTCACATACTCCGGTAAGCCTACTTCGGCTAATTCGATACTAAGATGAATGCCCATGCACTAGGAGTGGAGAGATGGCGGGAGTAGCATGTACCCTTGTGGTTGGAATGTGGCCGGATTTGAGGTGTGCTATGCTCTCGGGTGGCGTGGAGACGGCTTAGTATAGGTGGATCTGGTAGCGAGGTTGATATATGCAAGATTAAGTTCTACATATGTCGTGTGATAAGGAATCCCCAGCTGGGACTTGAATCAATTCGAATTGCCGGTGCTCCATGGATATGGAGACTCGATTCATTACAGAAGCAATGCAGGACTGGTGAATTACTAAAACATGAGAAAGAGAATGGAATGAGAAGGATTGGAACATGGGATATGAACACTTAGTTTGAGATAATGAACTAAGAAGACTTAGGGGTAAAACTTGAAAATAGAATCAAGATTAGTAAACTTTTGGCAAAGAACTTTTGAATCTTGCTACACCCTTACCTTGCCCCAACACCTGCATCCCTAGAGTATTCCACCCCTTTTTCATCGGGTCAGTCTTGTTGAGTACTTTTGTACTCAGGATTTGTTAACCCTTGTTGCAGGTGAGTCGCATGCGCAGGCTTGTTTTGGTCCCTGCTGCATGTCTGTGTTTGAAGTCAATGACGATGAGGAATGATGAATGGCCTTTGGACAAGGCACTAGTTTGTATGATAAATAATGTTAATGTAATATTATCCCGCTACTATGGTTGTATGGCACTTATGGTTTTGTAAATTTGAAACAACTGGTTTGTAAACTATGTTATCTTAAGACTTCTGCTATATTTCACTCTGATGTATATATTTGAATAAACTGTTGTAATCTACAATGTCTATGATTGGGATCCTATTCAAAGAAAGATTCGTGGATGATTCGGGTTTCCTGAGGACACCCGACAGACCTGTTGAGTTGTTGGGAACCCATGTACGCTATTTGAGTTCTGTTAAGACAACGATAGGTGCACGTAAGCCCAATTTCTTAGGAGGTTCTACCACAGCTGGTATTAGAGCCAGGTTCCTATCTAAGATCATTGTAGGTTGCTTTGGAAAACCTTCAAATTGATTTGGATCAAAGAAAGTAAACTTGATATTTTAAAGTTCAAATTTCTTTCTTCTTACCTTTGATCTAGTCTCAAATCCTATCTTATTTGAAAGTTCATGGTGGATAATATGATTAGGTTTGTCCTATGTATTAAAAATCTAGTACTTTTGATTATATAAATCTTTTGTACCTAGATTCGTAAGATCGATTCATGCATCATGCTTGAACACCTTGTATAACAATTCCCCTTAATAATGGTTGGGTAAGTAATGTCAATCCCATTCTTGCTAACCTCCATTATCCTCGAGCTATTCTTATAGTCCTACCCTAACTTCTATAGGCTATGGCAAAGACCAAGATAACCGCATGCAAGTCCACCGGACCTCATGGAGTCCCTCGTCACCAGTTGGCACCGTGAAACCATGAGCTTGGTGAAGGAAGTTCCAAGACCCTAGGAGATGAAGGATCTTCAAGCAATCCCGCTAACATCGAGAACCTTACCAAGGAGCTCAACACTCTTCGTCGAGCCATGCCAAAGATCAAGAGAAGCTGGTGGAAATGCAAAGGGGTATCACCATGACCATGGAGCTGCAGAATGAAGCTTGGACACAAGAGGATGTGGCCAATGAACACGTCCATGAGTTGGAGTTCTACGTAGAAGACCTGGAGATGGACAATGCCATTCTTCATGAGAATGTCCACATGCTGTACGCTCAACTTCATCCTCCTCATGGGGATGGTGAAGTTGCAGATGAAGAAATGATTGTAGATCTAGGAGAAGTCAAGAATGAAGAAGAGGAGGAGGATCCTAAAGAGTTAGTGTACTTCTCAGATGAAGATGAGGTTTCGTCCGGTATGGGCACGGACGCTGATGACTGAGAACTTGGAGTAGTAATAGTTCCTTTACTGCTTTCCTAGAAAACCAGGGTTGTCTTGTGGGACACAAGACATGTAATTTAAATAAGTAACCCTTTGTAGCATGAAACCTTTTAACTGCTTTCAATAAATAATAATGTAAATCAACGTGTCTCTCTAACAGATGCCTCATCCTATCACCCGAGCTGGTGCTAGTGGCTCGCATGATGATGATGATTACCCAAATCCTTCACCAATGCCTTTGACTATGGCAGATGCCATAGCCGCACTCGTCAATGCAACGACAGAGAATGCTAGGTTGTTAAGGGAATTGGCGCAAAACCAACAGGCACCATACCCTAATCGTGGCCGCCATAATAATGGAAATGATAAGTCAACCTATGTTGATTTTACTGACACACGTCCGCCTATGTTCTCTAAGGTGGAAGAGCCTTTAGAAGCTGACGATTGGCTTAGGACAATAGAGCAAAAGTTTGAGCTAATTCACTGTACCGAGATTTAGAAACCAAGGTTTGTGGCACAGCAACTCCGAGGAGCTGCTGGTGCCTGGTGGGCAAATTTGGTAGCTGTATAGCCCGCTGGTCACCAAATCACCTGGAGGGAGTTTAAGGATGCCTTCAGGGCACACTATATTCTAGATGGTGTGATGACCATGAAGTTAGAAGAGTTCTTGGCTCTTAAGCAAGGGGAGCACCTGGTGATGCACTATGTTGGGCGTTTCAATCACCTGTCACAGTATGCTATAGAATATGTGAATACTGATAGGAAGAAGAAGAATCATTTCCATAGAGGCCTGAACGACCATGATGGCAACTTGTGGTAACACAACTTATCATGAGACAGTCAACATTGCTATCGCTTTGGAGGAGAATTACCGCCGACACAAGGAGGCGAAGAAAAAGAGAATATCTGCTTTCGGATCGTCGAGTGGAAAGCATCAAAAGATAGTCTACCATCCTTAGAATCATGGTCGTGCACCATTCTACCCACAATAAGGCCAAGGTAGACAACAAATCTTTATTCGCCCTGCAACTAATACGCCTTATCCTCATCAGGCACCGCAGCAGCAAAATAATACAAATAATGCAAATCGCAATGCTACTCTCCAGAATCATAATTATCCATGCTATAATTGTGGTAAACCCGAACACTTTTCCTAAGAATGTCCGTATCCTAGGAAGAACAATCTTGATGCACCCAAAGCCCCTATTACTCAAGCTTAGAATCAGTACAAGGGCAATGCTCAGAATAGTCAGAAGGGTTAGGCTAAGAAGAAAACTGGAAGGGTCTTCTATACTCAGGTGGAATCTATTCTAGAAGGAGAACCAGTCATGATGGGTATGTTTCCCATTGCTAAGCATCCTACAATTACCTTATTTGATTCTGGTGCATCCCATACATTCATCAATCGTACATTTGTTGTGAAGCATGGGATAGCTATTGGGGAAACAAAAGAACCATATCATATACAGTCGCCCGAGGGACGAATCTATACAAGGGATGTAGTTCAGCATGTACCTATTGATTTGGAAGGTTATGAGTTCCCTACCAATATGCTGATATTAAAGGACCAAGATATAGATGTGATCCTTGGTATGAACTGGTTAACCCAACACAGGGCTATCATAGATGTCCTGCGTAGAACCATAAGGGTAAATGCACCTGACAGCAAAACCCAACTTCTCATCCAACTTCCCTTTCCTAAGAGTATAGTGGAAACAGTCTGTGCAACTACTGTTGAAGAAGCCAAGAAAATTCTAGGGGTATGTGAGTTTACAGATGTCTTTCCCAATGATCTGCCTGGTCTGCCACCAGACCGAGATGTAGAGTTCAAAATTGATCTGAAACTAGGAATAGCACTAGTGTCCAAAAGAGCATATAGGATGCCACCCAAAGAACTAGCAGAATTAAAAATGCAACTACAAGAGTTGTTAGACAAGGGTTTCATTCAACCCAGTTCATCACCTTGGGGATGCCCTGCTATCTTCGTGAAGAAGAAGGATCAAACCTTAAGGTTATGTGTTGACTATCGGCCGTTAAATGATGTCACCATAAAGAACAAATACCCCTTACCCCGAATTGATTTGCTTTTTGATCAACTTGCAGGAGCTAAGGTGTTCTCGAAGATAGACTTGAGATCAGGCTATCACTAGATTAAGATCAGATGAGAGGATGTGCCAAAAACAACGTTTACTACCTGATATGGTCTATATGAGTATCTAGTCATGTCTTTTGGGCTGACCAATGCCCCAGCTCATTTCATATACCTAATGAACTCAGTTTTCATGACTGAGTTGGATAAGTTTGTAGTGGTGTTCATTGATGACATTCTTATCTATTCTAAGAGCAAAGAGGAACATGCAGAACATCTCCATATTGTTCTACAAAGATTAAGAGATCACCAACTATATGCCAAATTTAGTAAATGTGCATTCTGGTTAGAGGAAGTATGATTTCTAGGTCATGTGTTATCTGCTGAAGGTATAGCTATTGATCCAAGCAAGGTAGAAGAAGTCCTTAACTGGAAAGCACCTACCACTGTTCATCAAGTTTAGAGTTTTCTGGGGTTGGTAGGGTATTATCGTTGGTTCATCCTTGACTTCTCCAAAATTGTGAAGCCAATTACTAGACTGCTGAAAAATCAAACTAAGTTTGTATGGTCAATAGAATGTGAGAAGGCCTTTAGACATTGAAGAAGTTGTTGACAACTGCACCAGTATTAGCACAACCTGATATCGAGAGGCCATTTGATATCTATTGTGATGCATCTAGAATTGGTATTGGCTGTGTTCTTATGCAAGAAGGTAGAGTCATAGCGTATGCTTCTAGACAACTCAAGAAGCATGAAGAATATTATCCCACCCATGACCTTGAATTAGCTGTTGTTATTCATGCACTCAAGGTTTGACGACATTATTTATTGGGCAATATCTGTCATATCTATACGGATCACAAAAGTTTGAAATACATCTTCACTCAGTCAGAGTTGAATATGAGGCAAAGAAGATGGTTAGAACTAATCAAAGATTATGACTTAGAAGTGCATTATCATCTGGGCAAGGCTAATGTGGTTGCTGATGCTCTGAGTCACAAGAGTCATTGCCATTGTCTGACTATGGAACCTATGCAATGAACATTGTGTCAAGAGATGGAGCATTTGAATTTACAAATCATAGAACAAGGTTCCCTGTCCAATATTGCAGTTGAGTCCACTATTAAAGATCAAATCATTGCTGCTCAATAGAAAAGTAAGGGCATAGCCCATATCAAAGATAAAGTCAGATCTGGAAAACCAACATGTTTCAAGATTGATGAATCAGATGTTGTATGGTTCAAGGATAGATTGGTAGTACCCAAAAATCCAGAGCTACGAAAGCAGATTCTTGATAAAGCTCATTCTACAAGATACTCCATTCATCCAGGTAGCAACAAAATGTATCATGATCTAAGAAAGAGATATTGGTGGACCAAAATGAAAATAGAAATAGCTCAATATGTGGCCAAATGTGATATTTATTAGAGAGTCAAAGCAGTTCACATGAGGACTATAGGTCCATTACATTCATTGCCAGTTCCATCTTGGAAGTGGGAAGATATCTGTATGGACTTCATTATGGGATTGCCTAGGACATCTGCAGGCCACAATTCAATATGGGTTATTATTGATCGCCTAACCAAGATAGCTCATTTCTTACTAGTCAGAGATAAATATCGAGCGGAACAGTATGCAAAGCTTTATCTTGATAGAATCTTCAGTCTGCATGGGGCACCCAAGACCATTGTCTCTGATAGAGGGTCATTGTTCATATCCAAGTTTTGGAAAAGTCTACATGAGTCTTTGGGAACCAAACTTATCTGCAGTTCTGCTTATCATCCGCAAATAGATGGACAGACTGAGAGGGTAAATCAAATTCTTGAAGATATGTTAAGAGCATGTGTCCTTTCCTATGGTGCTAAATGGGATGAATGCCTTCCCTTAGCTGAATTCTCATATAACAATAGCCATCAAGAGAGCATTAAAATGGCACCATTCGAAGCATTGTATGGCTGTAGATGTCAGACACCTTTAAACTAGTCAGAAGCTAGAGAACAGTTGGTTCTTTGGACCAGATGTGGTCAAGGAAGCTGAAGAGAAAGTTAAACTCATACAAGCCAATATGAAGGTAGCTCAATCACGACAGAAAAGCTATGCTGATAAGAGGAGACGACCGTTAGAATTCAAAGTGGGAGATCATGTCTACCTCAAGGTATCGCCGATGAAAGGAGTTCATCGATTTGGGATTCGGGGAAAGTTGGCACCCCGTTATGTCGATCCTTTTCAAATCCAACAACGCTGTGGACCGGTCGCCTATCGCGTCAAGCTACAGATCACATGTCTGCTTGTGCATGATATCTTTCATGTATCCTAGTTGAAGAAGTGTCTTCAAGTACCTAACCAAGTGATCGACTTTGGTGAAGTAGAACTAGAACCTGATCTGACTTATGTTGAGTACCCCATTAGAGTCTTAGATTAGAAAGATCGAGTCACTCGAAGACATACAATCAAGTTCTACAAAGTACAATGGAATCGACACACTGAAGATGATGCTACTTGGGAGTCCGAGGATTACTTAGAAGAAAACTTTCCTGACTTCTTTGCTTCTATCTAGTTGCAATACCTTGTCTATATTGTAACTTATCTCGTTTGTCAACAGAATGGAAAACCCCCTCACTAGCCTTTTGAATAAAGTTATGATGTGTTAGCTTGACGCATTTCCTTTTCCATTACTTAGCCTTAGGTTTTAAATCTCAGGACGAGATTTCTTTAAGGGGAAAGGGTTGTAACACCTCTGGTGATTTGACCTAGCACTAAAACTTGACATGTCATCATATGCATTGCAAAGCATTCATAAAGTAAAAATTTTTGAATGCATTCACTAAATAAGCTTTATTTGATAAGTTGTTATTTTATGTGATGTGATTCAAAACTCTAAATAAAGATCATGACCATAAGGGTCAAATTTCATCTGATCATGTGAGACCATGTGTCAATTGACTCAAATAACCCTAATGGGCCATGTTACTGGTCAAAAATCAAAATAGAGTAAAAAGGTAAATAAATCAAATTTGAATTCAAATTCAAATCATAAAAGTCCTTTTTGCCCCTTTTGTCTAATTCAAAATCCATTTGGAATTTGGGGTTGTGACAAAAAGAAAAGTTGAAGCTTATTTTATAAGGATCAACTTTGGTATTCAAAGTTTTTCAAGTTTACATATAAAATTTGGAGTAATTTTGAAATGATTCAAATACTCAAATGCACCCCAAATTCAAATTTCAAAATGGAGGTAGAATTTGAAAATGTTCATTGAAACAAAGTTGTAGAGTTTGAAAAGTTGAGCAACTTTCATTTTTGGAGATTTTCAACTTCTTTACAAAATTTGGGAGTAATTTGTAAAATGAACTCAGTGGCAATTCTGTAAATATTTCAAAAATCAAGTTGACAACAGGGCACCACCGCCCCACCGCTGGCATGGGGTGCACACTGCGTGTCATTCTCGCGTGCTCCTGGCCACGCTATAAAGCCTAGACGTCGTCGTTTGTTTTTCTTCCTTCTCTCTATTTTCGCAACGCCGCCGCCTCAACTCCGGTGAGCTCCCCTCACCTCCTCAGCGCAAGATAGCCTCGGAAAACCAAGTGTTCTAGTTCCACCTACTCCTTGCACATCCGACCGACCTGTTGCTACCGCTTGATTTCACCGAGAACTCGCTGTCCATGTTCTTCTTCCTCGCAGCCGGCGACCTCAACCGAAACTCCGATTCACCACGGTCAGCATCATCCGGTGAGCTATTGCCCTTGCTTGTTGTCTCTACAGCTTTGTCTTGATGCTGTAGTGCTTAATCTACTCTTGCTTGATCATTTTGCCCACTGCAGTACGCTAGAACGCTGTCGTCGACGAGGTCCGCTCCGCCGTGATCACTGTCACCGTCGAAACACGTCACCATAGCTTCTCTAGTCTCACTCGTTGCTTCAACACATTCAGGGTGAGCCACTGATGTTTCCTGAACTCTTTGTTTCACCGTTACCGGCATTGTTTTGCCAGCGTAATGCTGCCGTGCCACCTGCGTCCGGCATGGCCGGCGTCAGCCTAGTTCCGTGTCGTAATCAACCTCCGAAATGCCACAGATCGATGCGCCTAGTTCTTATGAACGTTTTGGTGCTTTGGCCGTCGCTGTTGGGCTCACCGTCGGTGAGTTAGCGTCGGTCAGTGCCGTCATTGCCACGGTCAAAGCCGGAGGTTAGGGATGACATGCGGGGCCAGCTGTCAGTGAGAGAGAGAGAGAGAATAGTGAGATTTTATTATTTCTGATTTTTAAATAGTGTAGTAACTTTGGAAATTTATAGGAAAATAATCATAGCTTCAAAAATTCCAAAAATTTGTGTGTAGCTTCTGTGCATGTTCTAGTTTGGTTTAAAAAATATGAAACTTGAAATTTGAATAAATTTGTAATGTTCAAAAATTTAGTTAATTAATTGATAAATGTGATTTCCATGATTTTTGTAGGCCATTGTATAACTTCAAAAATTATGAAATTTGTTTTGGTACACTAATTTGTCATGAGGAAGCTTACATAAAATTTTGAGGTCATTTGGAACAATTTCATTTTTGGACTTATTTCCAAATTAATTCAAAAATGAATAAAAGCAAACCCTAAGTGTTAGATTAGTATTTGATCTTGTTTTGGTCATGTTTTGTGACCAGTAGGGTTTCAAGATCTGTTTGGTCAAGTCACATGTGTGGTCCTTGATGGTAGAATTGCAAGTTGGTTTTGTTGGCTTGCAACTGTACCGTGAAAGACAATTGTATGTGAGGTGTTGTTAGATTTCATGTACCATGAAAGCATCATGTTTACATTATCATCATGTTGAAGAATATGTTATCATTTCATGTAGAATCCAAGAGTGAACCGATCCTAGTTGAGCTAGTTGTTGAAGGATCCCCGGTTGCCTCGAGATTCGATATTTGCAGTGCTGATCCAAAACCTGAGATCATCAATGAAGGCAAGCCCCGGTTTATGCATTAAACCATTACCTTGTTTACTTTGAAAAGTTTATCACCTATGTTACCTTTTGCATTAAGTTGATTTAATCAAATGTTACCTACTTGATGCATTACCTACCTTGTTAATTGTTTACCTTCCTTGAAGATGTTTTCATTTACAAAGGCATAGAATGCTTAGTATGCTTTATGGTAGGCTTTCGAAGTAAAAGTTTCGATACAAACAAAGATGGCATACTGGCCAAAGAAACAAAGAAGATAGAATGAACTAGAGACTAGTCGGGTGACTTATCTTGAATGTTGGGTAATGTTGCTGACTATGTCGCTTAAAAGCCACTCATTGTGAATCTTCTGAATGAGACACTTTGTAGTACTGGTCACATACTCTAGTAAGCCTACTTTGGCTAATTCGATACTAAGACGAATGCCCACGCACTGGGAGTGGAGAGATGGTGGGAGTAGCGTGTACCCTCATGGCTGGAATGTGGTCAGATTTGAGGTGTGCTGTGCTCTTAGGTGGCGTGGAGACGGCTTAGTATAGGAGGATACGGTAGTGAGGTTGATATATGCAAGATTAAGTTCTACATTTGTTGTGTGATAAGGAATCCCCAGCTAGGACTTGAATCAATTCGAATTGCCGGTGCTCCGCGGATATGGAGACTCGATTCATTACAGAAGCAATGTAGGACTAGTGAATTACTAAAACATGAGAAAGAGAATGGAATGAGAAGGATTGGAACATGGGATATGAACACTTAGTCTGAGATAATGAACTAAGAAGACTTAGGGGTAAAACTTGAGAATAGAATCAAGATTAGTAAGCTTTTGGCAAAGAACTTTTGAATCTTGCTACACCCTTTCCTTGCCCCAACACCTGCATCCCTAGAGTATTCCTTGTTGAATACTTTTGTACTCAGGGTTTGTTAACCCTTGTTGTAGGTGAGTCGCATGCACAAGCTTGTTTTGGTCCCTGCTGCATGTCTGTGTTTGAAGTCAATGATGATGAGGAATGATGAATGGCCTTTGGACAAGGCACTAGTTTGTATGATAAATAATGTTAATGTAATATTATCCCACTACTATGGTTGTATGACACTTATGGTTTTGTAAATTTGAAACAACTGGTTTGTAAACTATGTTATCTTAAGACTTCTGCTATATTTCACTCTGATGTATATATTTGAATAAATTGTTGTAATCTATAATGTTTGTGATTGGGATCCTATTCAAAGAAAGATTCATGGATGATTTGGGTTTCCCGAGGACACCCGACAGACCTATTGAGTTGTTGGGAACTCATGTACGCTATCTGAGGTCTGTTAAGACAACGATAGGTGCACGTGGGCCTAATTTCTTAGGAGGTTCTACCATAATTGCCCACATGAGTAAAGCAGACATGGACAAAGTGATGCATGTAGTATGTAGTACAAAACAAAAGGTGAAATCACTCAAGGTGGAGAAATTGTTTGCTAATATCACCTATTACAAACTATGGGCCAAAAAACACTTTGGCTACTATATCATTGGCCTAGGAGATAAAGGCTATAGAGTTAGCAACACTAAAGAAGTCCTCAATCAAGCATTCATAATCCTTAGGGTGTGCCGCAGCTAGAAAGCCGTGGGGAAGGAACTAAAGCTCGTGGCCAGAATGGACTTGTGCAGAAGCCAATGCCATGACAACACCATGGTGAACGCCATGCAAAGCGACCTCTCTGACATGGTTTGGGACATTGTGTAGGTGAACCACCGGGA
The DNA here is from genome assembly GCF_019320115.1 of Miscanthus floridulus. Classification (NCBI taxonomy): domain Eukaryota; kingdom Viridiplantae; phylum Streptophyta; class Magnoliopsida; order Poales; family Poaceae; genus Miscanthus; species Miscanthus floridulus. The sequence continues at coordinate 51,681,362 of NC_089594.1, read as the reverse complement.
CGGTGCCTCTATCATTGACAAATCCCACCGCGTGCTCCGCAACCAATCGGAGGCTCTCCAATTGAGTAGACAAATCTAAAAGATTCAAAGGGAAGATGATTAGAGTCTTGAAGATGAAACTAGAAGGAAGTAGAGGATATAATAGAAACCTCACCCATAATTCTGGCCTCGGCCTTAGCTAGTCTACCCTCCACAGAATTAGCCTCGGGAGGTGATTGACATCGAACCATGGCCAGAGCTGATTCTGTGAGGGAGAGACATTCATCGAGACTCTGGCCATGCCGATCAATGGAGGCAAGCAGATCGTCATTATCAATCCACCTCCTTTGATAACAAGGGAGCTGGCGATGAGCTGTTAACAAAGAGGACCCTAAAGGCCGAACGGAGTTGGTCCTATTCCCCAAGGTAGTGGGGCACCACAAGTTGTAACCTCCTGACGATGAAGGTGCTAACGTGATGATGCAAGTCCATTGAGGGTCTCCTATGTAAACTTCTTGCTGTTCTCCATGATCTTAAACCTACAGAAAAGCTGGAACTATACTAAGGACATAGAAGGTTTGAGGTGAGGCGAGTTGTTTCTTGATCTCTAGCTGTGGCCGGTATATATAGCCTAGGAAGGCAGAGAGATAGATTTCCCTAGTGGTGTGAAATTGAGATCAGATATGGAAAAGGATCGACGTCTCGAGAATTCAGGGAATAGATAACAAAGAGATAACAGATTCAGACTTATTACTCTCTCAAGTTATAGAATTCCATTAGATAATGCAAAAAATTTACATTGACTCGCAATTAGTCCACCAAAGCCTCTTTGGATTGAAGGAAGTTCGAATCCCTACAGGGCCAAAAGTCATCATAAACCAAGTCACATCGGCCCGTTAATTACAATAGGGAAGGAAAAGGTTGCCTGTCTAACAAATGCCCAGCTGATTTCTCGAAGCCATTGGAAAGAAGCTTGTTGCTTTCCCCGATGGGCATTTGGTTGAACAAACAAGGGGAAAGTGTCCACGCATTTTAGCCCTTGCAAACACTAGAACAGCTCTACGAGCATGGAGAGAAAACCTAGGCGATATCACAAGGATTCTTCTAACTACAATAGCTGATTCTCTTACTCGACAAGGTGCTAAGATGGGAGACACAATCACCCTATGCACAAGAATTCTTCTAACCGCTTGAGACCTTCATAGCAAAAGGATAGACCATGGAGGGTCTAGTGGAGTCGGGAGCACTCGAGGAGGTAGATAGAAGAGAAACATGGCTGAATTGTTGAGTTGCTCCTGCTAGGGTCGGATAAGCATTTTATAGATGGCCTAGAAAGATGAGTCCAAGTGCCCATGAAGCAATGATGCTCTCGTAAAAGTTTTGAAGCATGGGCTCATGAGTAGACATAGATGAGGACAAATAGTAGACCCTAGATCAAGATTCTTTACCCGTGACTATGGACCTATCGAGGGCATTGGCATGATAATTTTGGAATAAAATTATTTTTATCCCAAAATTGGGGGGGCATGTGTTTACACCAAAATTTGGAAGAAGAGTCACAGGGACTCGAAAGCTCCCGAGATCATGTCAACAAGGAATCAATTGCATGTAGATCGAGATCAGCTAATTTGAATGCATGACTGGAATTGGCTTTCTTCAGGCAGCGCTGGCAGATAATGATAAAGGCTACGATCGACTCCTAGGACGAAACATGATGGACTCTACAAAAGAGGGAAAGATTAGAGACCAAGTTATCTTCAATTAGGAATATTTTCTCTAGGGTCAAAAATTGTGATGAGTCGTACTTAGACAGGAGTCATGGATAGGTCCCGGGTATAAATATCGAACCTCGGTTATTGTAAAATCAATAACCAATCCAATATACAAATCATTTACTTTTTTGGCTCTAGCCACCCCTTAGGAGTAGAAGTAGAGTAGATCTCGGCGAGTTCTTCAGCAAGTACAACACATCGATCCGGTCGACCTCCACTGCTTGTTGTAAGTACCATCATGGCTTATACCTCTGTTCGTACGTCTGCATCGATCCGATCAACCTCCACTGTGACTTTGGTATAAGTTAGTTATCAATTATTGCCTAGTTCAAGTATGGCTGCATCGATTCGGTTGACCCCCACTGCATGAACTAGATCAAGGTCAAGTTATCGGCTCTACCTTAGAATGATAGTCTTTGGTAGATTCATTAAGTTACCAATATTGCTTATTGCTTTCATTATTCATCTCAATTATAGCAATATCACTCTGCTCGATTGGGATTGATCTAGATCGGCCTTATATCCTATTTAGCCCATCGTTTGTTAATCTAAAACTGATCTAATCTATACATTAAATAATGAGTTATGTTTCATTGGCTAGTTTTATATCAATCTTGATCGTGCATAGCGTGTGGTTAAAGCATGTTGTGTCTTGAGTAGATTTATTGGCTAGTGAAAACCATTCCATGGCCCGTTATCACGACCTATGTGATTCTGTCTCACACCCCACTATTAGCACCATGAAGTGAGGATCGTTATTCGGTAGATCTATTTCTGATAAGGCATGACTTTAACTGTGTGCTATGCCTGAATCAACTGTTTTAGCCAATATCGAGTGCTTTCATGAGCAGTTCACATCACGAGACCGTTGAAGTAAAGATAGGTTGAAAGATGTGTTAGCCCCATGATCTTATTATTGTATTATGGCCTACATGGTTCTACCTCATGCCCCACTAATATTAGTAATGAGTTAGGGTAGTTGAGTCTATTGTTATTTCTACGGCCTGCATGATTCTGCCTCATGCCCCACTGGTCATAGCGATAGATAAGATCTAACATGTTTATTAGATTTATCTTTATTAAACAGTTAAATGGTGTTGAATTGTTTCTTTATATAAAAAGGGGTTCGGTTGCTTGTAATCATTGGCTCAGCATAAACAAATCATTGTTGACATCTTATTGCCATTGATTAATATCTGCTCAAATAACGACATTTATCTTGAATGATAACCAATTCTTCTTATACAACCCAATGAGCTTTAACCAATTTATTCTCATGAATATGCTGGAATCGACTATTTAGTCGATCTCCTTTCATATCCGCTCTTAGAGCCACACATTCGGGACTGTCTAGCAATACCGACAAGTTCCGCCCTTAATTACTAATAAGCTTTCTCTCCTTATCAATTATAGGGTTAAATTGACTGGCACATCTTGGGAGGAGTGCGTAGGATCGACTATGCCTACATTGAAGCTAGACGGATCTACAACTCTATAGCACCCTAGGTGTTTGGCTTCCACATTTGCACTTGCATTTCATAAACATGAGCATCATTCATCCATTCATGAGCTTAGATTGTTTTGAACATGCTTGTGAAACATTACAACATATGTTTATATTCCATGTGTGTTTGTTTTATGAAATGAATAGTGTGCAACACTGTAACACCCTAGGTGTTAAGCTTGCATAATTTGACTTGCATTACATGAGCATGAGCATCAAGCATTCATAATTAAGCTTTTACTTTTGAAACATGTGATTGAAACATATGAAACATGCATGTTATTTTATGTTTCCTTGTATATATGCATATGATCATGAGTGAATACATGTAAATGGTTGATGTGAGTCACTAAAACATCTTAGCTACACTTAGGATGACTAGTGGAGCAATGGTTATGAAGGTCACTTTGTCTAATCAAGTCCTTAAGTGATATTATATATGTTGACCTAGAAAGCTTTATGTGTAACTCATGTATGAAATGATTGTGTGACCTTATAAATAGCTTAAACATGTTTAGAGGGTCATTCTGAACAACTTTGGTATTCATGGCTAGGGCTAATTTGGTCACTAAGTCATAGTTCAAGTATAAGTCATCATTTGAATGTAATAGGTTTGACCAAGTTTGAACTATATGATAGAGACCTTGCATGGATGTGGTCACTAAAGCAAAGTTATAGTATTTGATGAGAGGAACAACTTTTATTTTTGGGTCATAGGCTAGTTTAGCTCCTAGCATGCTTGAAATTAGTTCACAAGAACCATGATTGCATTGTTTTCTACACTTAGGCAATTTTGGCTAAGTTAGTTTAACTGACAGTGTCGATGCGCCCAACTTTGAGATGATATTACTCCTTAACCATTGAGAATTAGGTCTTGATTGTTTATGAACAATTGTAGGTGGTATGTAGTTCTATGACTTTGGTTTAGATTGTGTGCGCTAATGCTTCACGGATTAGAAGATCGAGCTTCACAAATTTCTGTTGTCAGGCTCGAACTCGGGGCTCTGATGGCCAACTCGCTCAGCCTTTAGTGGCCGACTGACGCTGGAGCATGAATGCTGTGTGGAGCTGGTGGAGGCCGCACGTCGCCGGTGTCCTACCTAGCATGGCCACATCGGGCCAGAGAGCACTACAACACGCCCCGCACTAGCCGCTCCCTCCCTGTGCTCTCATTTCGCTCTCTGCCTCTTCCTTCACCCACCCGCAGCAGCGGACAGCGCCGCCATCACCATTGCCGGCCACCCTGCTCGCCTTGCGCCACATCACGTCGCTTCTCTGCCACCGCAACAGTGTCGTTGCAACCCCACCGCATCACCACTCCCACTTTTCTAGCTAGAAGTGCACGGTAAGCCGCCGTGCCGCGTGCGGACCTCACCGGCGTTCCGTCGCCATGGCCCGTCATCGTGGTCCGGCCAACTCCGACCATCGAGTGCCACGTTTGAGTGCACAATAGGTTCACCATATCTTCTAGATGCTTGGTCGAGCCCTAGTTTGAGTCTTCATGGTCACCTCTGGCATATCACCATCGGCCGCATCCGTCGTGCCGCCATTGACGCCGTCGTCGTTGTTAGCGCCGGCAATAGGCCCAACTTAGTAGCGCAATCGGTGCGGGAGGTCTTGGGGGTCACTCTGGTGTTGGTGCCATCACCGGAGAGGGTTGTCGTCGGCGAACTCTGGTTGTCCCGCGTCGCGCTCTGTTTTACCATCACTGACGTGTGGGGTTGACTGAACCGAGGGCCCCAGCTGTTAGTGACTCGATGGAGAAAGCTAGTTCATTTGTTTTCAGTTTTGTTGCAAACTTTGAAAAATGATAAGTGGAGTTGTAGAGATCCAAATCTGGTGAACCAAATTTTGTTGTATTCCTTAGGAAGTGTAGTTTTTATAAAAATATGAAATGTGCATTTTCTAGTATTTTTCATGGTGATTTAAATATAGTTAAATGAGTGCTTTTTGTATGTTTACCATTTTGTAAATTAGATATCTTGAGCTAGAAAAATGATAAAAATGTGATTCCAATTTTGTAGGTTTTGTTTTGACATGCTCTAGCTTGGAAAAATAATAAGCTTGCTGTAAACTTGATTTAACTATGGTCTTTCTATTTATTTATTAGTAAATGGCATTTTCTAAGGAAATTTTTAGGAATAAAAATATGTAAAATATTGCTATGCAAATTTTTGTACAGTAGTATGGCACTGATGGGAAGCTAGGAAAAACATATAATCTATTGCTTGACACATTTCTATAGGGTTTTCTATTTTCACTAAAATAACCCTTGCTAGCTTGTCATTTTTGCATAGGATGTTATACATGTGCAAATAGTATGAAATTTTCACAGTAGCATATTGTGAGCATTAGGAGTCTACTATAATTTTCTGAGAATTTATTGTGCACATTTGGTGTATGTTTATTATTTACCCTAATTATTTAATTAGATTAATAAAGGCATTTAAATAATTAGATTGTGATTAACCATGATGTTTTCTATGGTTCTTATGATGTATAGTAACTGTTGATATCAATGGTAAGGCTTAGAAGCCATTGATTGTACGCAAATAACTAATTATCACTTTATAATTCAAATACAAGGCTGCATGTATAGTTTTGATTGTGTGGTTGATTTCATATGGATAATTGTCTTTGCTGTAAAACTTGTTAATAACAAAGTTATAGATAACTTACTAATCTACCTTATGTTAAATTTTTACAGTCATAGGGCTTAGGGTTTTTGAGTTCTAGCTGTTAGAAGTTTGCTGTCCGAAATATTTGCTTTCTGGACAGATTTTATTGAACGATTTGTTTGCCCTATATAACTCTTGAATCATAGTAAGAGTATTAAAAGAGAGTTGTAGACAATTTTATAAGCTTTCCAGAAAGTCCAGGATCACAACATTTAGATAAGTAGAACTTCAGTTATGAGTAAAACAAGTAGCTGCTGTATTGTGGTATAGTAAATGAACTGTTGAAGTGTTTGATTAAGTAATCAAGAAGAGATATGCACATACTCAGTAAAATGTGATGCACTTGTTATTACTTTAACACCATGCTATTAAGAATACTTACATGAATGCATTCATCATGTGTCATCATACTATACTTGTCAGCATATATGCATTCACAATATCTTATGCCATATTCATGCATCTAGGATCGACAGAGGAGATAACGTTGCTGGAGTTCAACGAAGGAGAGAAAGGGGACCAGCAGGAGATTCCTCAAGCATCAGCTCCCAAAGGCGAGGAGCAGACCCCAGAAGAGCTTCCAGAGTGCCCTGACCACTGCCCCACTTCTTTTCTAAAAGGCAAGCCCCAAAGCATTCTAAGTCTCCCAGTGTTTTACAAAATATTACTCGAGTCCTTTATGATTAATGCATTAGGTTATAAGAGTTGATTGGAACCACTTGATGCATATGATTTCCTTGTCTAGAAATACTCCTTTAACCCTATGTAGGTCCAGGATCGAATATATGCTTAGCCATGCTTAGATCGGTAGAGGTCGGGTGATTTCCTGTCACCTGCGAGATATAGGTGGATACCAAAGCACGGTTAGCTATATTTGCTATTGCGGAAAAGAACAATATGGTAAAAGTAAATGGAGGCCGAGCAGAGTCTATGGTAGATTGACTCATGTGATTCTGTTTGTGCCGATTAAGGACTGTACCGTTGTTAGCACTTCTGACAAGATTGAACGCATGGCTATCACTTAGTTGGTCGGATAACTCGTTCTGACCATGAAGCCGAGTAGCTCAACTCGGGCTGGGCCCTGCTCTATAAGAGTGCGCACTTTGGATGGTAGTAAGAATGTGCGGGGAAGCCAGACATGAGCCCAAGGGTAGGATAGTCCTGAATGTCCTGGTAGTTGGTTGTCCCTGATTGTGTGGCGCTGGGTGAACCCGCAACATGTGGACTTGAGTTGTACCAAAGCTGACCTAAGGTGACCGTTGATCTAGTCCACCTAGGTTTGTGTTAGGAATAAATTTCCAGCTGGTTGAAATCGATTTGAATCACTGTCTCTCCCGGATAGTGAGAAACTTGGCTAGCCCCAACATCGTAGTAATTGTATTATGGAATATGATGGTTCGGATAAACATGGAATTACTATACCTGCTATGTTTACTATTGTATGCTCTTAAAATGATATACCACATGTTTGGCATAGGATAGTTGCTAATTTAGAGATGGATAGTTATAAATAACTTGATAACGGAATTATAATTGTATAACTAAGTTAATCGCTTTTTGTGCAAATGTTGTCAAGCTACCTCCACTTATATAGCCTTGCAAAATCCTTGGAGTTAATTTATTTCTAGTTCATGATGGGTAAGTCTAGCTGAGTACCTTCTCGTACTTAGGATTTTATTTCCCATTGTTGTAGATGGCACAGTTTATCATGGTTATTGCAAGAGTTGCTTCTATCCTGCTGTGGATGAGGAGTAAGCCTTGGGCAGGTTTCTTTATTAATCCCTCTACATGCTTTTGTGGACTATGATCATATGTTGGCATTGTATTAAACTATGTTGGCAAATGCTACTTTCAAACTTAATTTGCTTCCGCTAGTATCTATCAAACTTGGTTTGTAATAACTTTGTTTCATACTCTAATGATGGAAATGTATCTGCAAACTTTATGTAATATGTGACATATATGTTAAATCATGTACGATCTTAGTTGTTGTGGATCATTTATCGAGACCCATTGTGATACTCGACAGACTACCGGGTTTATATGGGCTCAAGTATGACAGTGCGACCGCTTGCGAACTACCATTGTACTTGTGCTCTTATAAATTGGTTGGTTCTACGACAAACACTCAAGTGCAACATGTGCAATTCACTCTTGAAACATGTCACATACTTTAATGAAACATGGTTAGTTAGTACTATGCAACAAACTCATGAAACATGGCTTTGAAACAAAAGTAGCAATTCACTTGTTTTTCCTTGTTTCAATGCATGTGATGCTTGATTTTGGTGTGATCAATGTGTGGTGTGGTTAATTATCCCCTAAAACACCTTAACTACACTTAGGGTACATAGTGGAGCACTGTTCATGTTAACTAAATTGACCAATTATGCCCCTAAGTGAGGTTTGACCAAATTGGAAACCCTTGAACCAATTTGTTTGACCTTTTGAAAAGTGTTACTTAGAAGCTTTGCATGCCAATGCACCTTTTGGTAAAGTTGTAGATAATTTTATAAGAAACAAAAGTTGTAAAGGTTCCAAGCTGTGAAAATGTGCAGAACATGCTCAAAATTGGATCACAACACAAAAGTTACCCCTTATTTCAGAGACAAATTTCTGTACTCAACTTGTCAGCCCTGTAGCTCCCAAACCAAGCTAAACCAGCTTAAGCTCCAATTGGCAAAGTTGAAGATCTCACTTGGTACTATAACTTGTCAGCTACACCTTAACCTAGATCACTATGGTTTAGGAGTTTGAATGCTGTGAAAGTACGCTGTCAGGCTGGAATCGATGCTCTGATGGCGCGCTACAGTGACCCAACCGGTTTAGAGCTTAAAAGCCATGTGGCACCGTGCGTCACTGTTGCACTACCTGGCCAGGCCATGTCAAGCTATAGCATGGCACATCAAGCCCAAGCGCTCGCCTATGACACCCTTGGGCTCACATTCCATTCATTGCCTTCTCCTTCGCCTCCTTCGCTCACCGCAGCAGCCGTAGCAGCAGCGTAGCTTGCCGCTGTCACCATTGTCGGCGCCAGCTTGCGTCTCATTATTCCTTCGCCACCACAACAGTGTTGTTATACTCCTACCTGCACCACCATGCCTACATTGCTTGCTAGCTACGCTTGGTAAGGTCTCAGCATCGTGCACGGCCTCAGTCGGAGTTTTGCCACCATGCCACGACGCCGTGGCCAGGACGTCTCCGACCGCCTCTAGCCATGACAAGGCATAAAGGCTTAAAATAACATAAATAGGAAACCCTAGTGAAAAGTGTCAAGCAACAGATTTTATATTTTTATTAGCATCCTTAAGGTACTAGGACAACCTCCAATAAATTTCATGGTCATTGGATTCATAGATTAATTATTCAAATTCACACAAGGATCATCTAATGATAAAAGGAAAATCTATAACTTAAAAACTATTCATGCACTGACTTTGAAATTTTTACCATAGCTTCTACTCATCAAGAAGAGCTCACCATCCAAATTTGATAATTTTTGGAGCACAGGAACTCTAGATATGAATTAAACAAGTTTGCATCCATTTAAAAACACATTTCAAGTTTCAATTTCATTCTTCTAGAAACTCTACAAGTGCTAGTATTATATTTTTCCTAAATACTACACTTCACTAAGATCCTAACAAAATTGGAACCACCCAATTTGGATCTACAAAACTAGAGATATAAATTTTACAAAACAACATTCAAATCTGAAAATAATTGAACTATCCTTCTAACCCTGAGTCACTAGCAACCGGGGCCCAATTGTCAGCGAAACAAAAAAAGAGCACGGCGTGGGACTGCATAGGATCAGCGCTAGCTCGCCGATGACAGATTCTCTAATGACGAGGAGGGTACCACCATGTTCGCCTTGATCTCCCGCATCGTTTGGCCCCCTAAGCTTAAACCCTACTGGCCTCTAGGTGCGTCGGCCATGGCGCACGGCGGCGCTCCGACGAGCCTCGGCGCTAGATGCCTGGACAAGGCATGCATCAGCTTACGAAGACCATGGTAGACCTCCCTACTGCTACTGCTACTGGCTGCGGTAAAATGGTCGAGCGTGGCCACGTGAGGTCACCGACGATGGCCATGGCGCGGCAGTGCATGGCCATGTTTCCGGCTCGGCTGGACCAGCATAGACTGTAGCGTCATCACCTGAGCATCTACACGTGATGTGGAAGATGAGACGAGAGCTAGGGAAGGAGGAGAGGTGGCGTGCTGTGCTAGCCACGGCAGACCACGAGCACGGTGGTGCTCCGGTGAGCTTTGGTCGGGGCGGATTCAGCAGTGCGACGCACCTAAGGCTTGGCTGGCTCAGCGAGAACATTGCTGAGGTCCATGAGGTGCTAGAAGAGCTATGGTTGGAGCGCTGTTGGCTATGGTGCAGCAGCGAGCTCACACAAGCTCAGCGGAGCGAATGGCGACAGCGGTGGCTTCTCAGTAGCTCAGGCACGTGCGGGTGGAGCAAGTGGAGCAGGGGCATAGCCGGGGTGAGCGCAGGCGTGATGAGGTGCGCGATAGCCCAATGTGGCCTAGCTGGGTAGGATGTCGGTGACGGGTGGCCTCCATGCGGCGGCCAAGCTCTGACGTGGTCGGCCACTATGCCGGTCTAAAATTTTGATTCAGTGCTCATCGGTGCCGACTGGCAGAGCAAGTTCATTGCTCCATATCTTCTAAACCATAATGATCTAGCTCATGTCATAGTTGACAAAGTGGGAGATTTAAATGAGGACTACAACTTTGACAATTGGATCTCGAGCTGGTTCAGCTTGGTTTGGGAGATACAAGGCTCCAAACATCGACACATGAAACTGAAAATCAGTCCCAAGACTTAGAAAAATTCTAAGTCTCCAAATAGACCTCAACACTAACTTGTGGGCCATTTTTGAGCTTGTTCTGCACATTTTCATGAGATGGTCATAAAATAACTTTTGTTCCTTATAAAATTTCCTACAACTTTTCTTAAGGGTGCATAGTCATGTAAATAATATAGGCTATACTTTTTAAATAGTCAAACAAAAGAGGTCTAGAGGTCAACACAAGTCAAACCATTACTTGGAAGCATAGTTAGACAATATGGTCAACATGAACATTGTTCCTAATGAAATTCTAAGTGTAGCTAAGTTGTTTAAGAGGACATTTTACACACATTTGCATAGTCCACACTTGAGCACACACAAATGCTAGCATAAAATCAAGCAATTCAAATAGAAACACATATGAAATGATAACATTCATCATGGTATGATTCTTATGAACGAGATGATGATGCACATGCTCATGTGATGCAAGTGTTTTAATGCAACCATAACACTAAGGTGTTATAGACTAGTGGCGAAGCTTGGCCACGTGCATGGCGGCATGGTGGTGCGAGCACGGCGGTAGCACGGTGATGTTCCAAAGGAAAGGTGATGTAAGCATGCATCCATATTCCCCATGAGCTTCGCCATCCTCAGGCTAAACCCTAACACCTAATTGCGAGAGAGAACGACGACTGGACAGGTGCAGCCATAGTGACGTGCATGGTGGCGGTGCTCCATGACCATGGTAGCGACGGCGATGCACAATGTGGTCTTACCCTTGCTCGAATGGCGGTGCTAGCGACTCGGTGAGGTGAAGCATGTCAAAGTGGAGCTGTGGATGAGAAGGATTGGACGGTGGTGTGGTGGTTGGCGTGCGAGCACGACTGAGGCGTGTGGCGGCGATAGCGGCTTGCTCTGCTCAGCTTTGAGTGAGAGAGCAAGGCAAGGTGAGGTAGAGAGAGTGAGCGTGCATGGAGAGCGAGCAGGGACGTGGCTCCCTTTGCTGTCTGCCCTGGCCTAATGCCCAGGCTCAACACCGGCATACGGCGTCCACGTAGTGGGAGCGGCCTGTGGCCAGTCGGCCATGATGTCGCACTATCCCTGCCGGTTTCAGGCCTACAACAGACGACTGATAGAGCAAGTTCATGTACATGTAACTCCCAAACGAGCTCGTGATTTCAGTTTTCATGTACCCCGCTTTGGAGCCTTGTATCTCTCCCATTAGGCCGAATTAGACTTTGATCCTTTAAACAAAGTTGGAGATCTAGCGTATCTCTACAACTTTTGTTACTACAATTTGTGCTAGAACTGAATGGATTAGGAAATATGAAGGGGACAAAATGGAGTTTCAGCTTGTATGTTTGAGGTGGTATTGGATTTCTTTCCTTCTTGATCAGCAGAAGCAGCAGCAAATGCCAACCGCGCACAGGGTCTCAATGCCACGTGGCTCCCTCGGCTCGCCTCGCACGACACTTCGCTCGCTGCATGCGTGCCAACTCGCCCTCGCTCGTGTTTTGGAGGCCGAGCCCGAGCCCTTGCCTCCTTGCGCTCTCTATTCTCTCCCTCCCTCTTGTTCTGTCTCTCTGTCTCTTGCTCACCATGGACGAGGCAGGGCAGAGCTCGAGCTGCCGCTGCTGCGCTCTCCCTCTATCCCAACTAAGCGCAGCACCTTATCCCTCAGCTCACGTCGCACCTCCACTGGCCCTCGTATTGTCAACTCCGCCACTGTAGTTCACTGCCGCCGACGTGGCCATTCCGGCAGCCGTAGGTGCGCATGGCTAGGCCACCTTGGGCTGTCCTCAGCTCAACTGAGCAGCCCCACAGGTGAGCACGGTTCCTAGGATGCTCCCCGGCTCTTCCCCACCACCGTCGGGGACCTCCCTCTACCGGAAAGCGCGATCCCGGCGACCTCCCTGTTCTAATCCACGTCAAGGACGCTCAAATTAGAGAAAAGGGAAGGGCCGTTCTGCGAATCTGTGACTCATGTGAATAGTGCTCATAAGGACTGGTTCGCTAGGATCTGTATTAGTAAGAAGTATAGGGTCCTCGATGCAAGATCGGTTTTTCTTTTATGGCTGAAACTTTGAAAATGTGTAGTAATTAGTAGAAAAATCATAAAATTGTAAATGAAGACTTTTTAGAATCTTTGTAAAATTATCTATGCACTAGATCTATAATATGGCATGCTTTAGTTTAAAGTTTCTGCTGTAAAAATAGATTTATGCAGGTTAGGGTTTGAATGCTAGTCTTACTTGTCTTTTTTATAACTGCAGTCGTTGTGCTCAAATAACTGTGAAATTGTTTTGGAGTGCTACTAAGGTTATTCTTGATGTCTAGTAAAAATTTCAATATTTTAGGCTTGATAGTTTAAGATCTATAAAAATAACAAATTACCTGTATTGCTTTGCTCCTATTCTGAATAGTCCTGCATGTTTGAATTAATTGGCTTAGTTAAGTTATTAATCATGACTTTATGATAATACATTAGTTGTAGTACGTTTATTAAGCTTTTCAAAAAGCTAAATATCATGATTTGTGGTTAAGTAGATCTTGAGTTATACTTGCTTAAATCTCTGTGGCTGTTTCTGCCCAAACCCAGAGAGGGTTTCCTTGTTCTTACTGTGGGGCCTTCTTAATAGTAGAATTAGCTTTAGGTGTTTGCAACAAAGTTGTTTAGAATTTGTTAAGCTTTCTAAAAAGTCTAGAACCACATTTATTGGACAAGTATAACTCCATTTATAGCTGTTTAAAGTGGCATATCAGTTTCTGTCCATGTTTTAGATAGAGATTCATTCATTGGATTAATTGACCCTGTTATCTATAGAATCATATTAAGATGATAATAAGAAAGTTGTACATAACTCAAGTAACCATCTTGTGTTAAATTTTCATGGCATTTGTCCAAATATTTTGTGAGTTATGACTATTCTAAGCTGGTCTTCAGAAATTGTAGTTCTCTGGAATTTCTGGACCAGATTTGATAAATGTGACTGTTTGACCCTTTTAACTTGGGAATCATGTTGGGATGATTAAATATGAATTGTAGACAATTTCATAATATTTTCATATTGTCTTGTTGCATATCTTTTGGATTAGTACAACTCTAGTTATAAGCTTGTGAAGTTGCATGGCAGAATCTGTCCAAGTCTGGACAGAGGTGCTCAATTGTGCTTGATTGACCTTGTTAATGGTGGAATCACCTTGTGATGATAATAAACATGTTTTAGATAATTTAATAAGATTTCTATAAAGCTAAGGTTCATGCTTGTTTGATGTCTATAACTCCAGTTATGCCAATTTGAAACTACTACTACTTTTCTGTCCTAGTTCGGTGTAGATCTGAAACATTGACATATTTGACCTATTTAGCTTTGGAATAAGCTTTTTGTGATAATAACAATGTTGTAGGAAATTTCATTATCTTTCCAGAAAGTCTAGGATCACCTTCTTTGGATGTTTGGATCTCCAGTTATGGGTGAAACAAGTGTTATCCGTGCTGCTGTCTAAATTCCATGTTGTGCTTTATAAGTTGATTGCTTTCACCTTGCATTGCCTCATGTGTTGCTAAGTGTAACTCATGCCTTTCATGGTGTTAAATTAAGTTACCTGAGATCTTAAATTGTGATAGATGTTTTCAATGGAATAGCTTAACTCAAGTTATCTGGTGTACCATGCTTGATATGCTCACTATCTTTCTATAATAGATTATGTGATGCATCTCGTATTGCCATCCTTTCATTCATGCACTTGCATCTTGCATCTCATCTAGGTACGTTAGATGAACCACGTGAAGGACATGATGTTGGAGCCAAACCCGAAAATGGTGTATGGTGGACCTATCCCAAAGATGGAAGGACCCCTGGAGTACATGCCTAAGTGGGAGATGATCACCAAGCGTGTGTCATCTAGCAAACACTAACCTAGTGTGGGATTCTAGGTAAGCCCTGGAGCATTCTAAGTCTCCCATGTTTTTACAAATATTGAGTATCTTTTATTGTTGATGATGCATTAAGTATAGGAATTGGTTGGAACCAATTGTTGCATTATATCCTTACCTTGTCCAGATAAAATCCTATGAATCCTAATTAAATGTAGGATCGAATGATGCTTAGCTATGCATAGACTGGTAGAAGTCGGATGATTTCCTATCACCTACGAGATGTAGGATGAGCTCTGGTCACGGTTGGCTATATTTGCTATCGTGGGAAAAGAACCATGTGTTAATAATGAATGGAGATTAGATAGGATGATGGTAGTGCAGCAACAAGGTATGGAGGTCTTGGGTGTGAATCTATCCCCGTTTGTGTCGTTTAAGGACCGATACGGTGTATGTCCTCATGTCATGTTGAATGTAGCCTAACATTTAGCTAGCCGAATAACTCATTCCGACTGCAAAGCCTAGTAGCTCGACTCAGGATGGGAACACGAGCAGTGGCGCACATTCTGGAGGTAGTAAGGATGTGTGGAGAGCCATTGGCGTAAGCCCAAGGCAGGTTAGAGTCCCGATCACCCTTGGTAGAGTGGTTCTCTAAGAATGCTGATTTGTTCAGACTCATGACTCTTGAGTTATGCCAAAGGTGACTTGATTGCGACCCTAACGGGGGAAGCAGGGTTTGTGTTAGGAATACCCGTCCAGCTGAATAGAAATCGATTCGAATCGCCGTCTCTCCTGGATAGTGAGAACTTGATTGAGCAGCGTCATCATAGATTCACTAAATTTAAAGATATGGTTAAATGATGGTGATGATGATGATGATTATAAGGATAATGAGCCATGAAATACCTTATATGGTTATTATTGTTTGCAACTTAATCAAGTGATTGATTAGTACAAGTGCTAATATAGATGGTAGGAAATGGCTAAAAGTCACTGCTAGTATAGGTTAACAATGCTAATGATTACTCAAGCTTTTATGCAAAGAGGTTGTCCAGCAAGATCCACTGTTAAAGCCTTGCATAATCCTTGGTGTCACTTTATTTCTGGTTCCCGACGGGTAGGTCTAGCTGAGTACATTCGAGTACTCAGCGTTTATCCCACCATGTTGCAGGTAAAGTTCTTAGCTTGTTGAAGATGGTGGCTAACCGTCGGTGGGCTCGGTGATTCTATATTTACTTCTCATCTATATACTTTTGTCTGAGGATGTCACTTATGCTAGCAATGTATTTGGAACATATATTAATGTAATCTTTTGAAAGCTATGTTGTTTTCACTAATCGGTTTTGAAACCCAAATTTGTACTATTATTTGTGAACCCATTTGTAATATTATTTCTTCTACAACCCTATGTATGTGATGTGTATTTGCTTAATCACGCGATCTTGGTTCTGATGTTGATTTACCAAGGTCTTTCGGGACACTCGGCGGACTACCGGGTTTATATGAGTGAAAGTATGTGCATGTCAATGTGTTAGCGAGGACAACCATACTTGATCTTATATAAATTGGATAGTTCTATTACATTCTAGAAAGCTTATAAAATTTCCTACAACTTACATGTAATCATCTTAAGGTGATTCAGTAGCTATATAGGTTAAACAATTCAATCTTCCAGATCTATCTAGAGGATCAGCAAATCTGACAACAAACTTCTAACAGCTATAACTATCAAACCATTAGGCCTACAACCATGAAATTTTAGGATGAGAAAACTGAAGTAAGTTATATACAACTTTGTTATTAATGAGATTCATAGCAAAGTTCATCTTCATTATGAAAACACCATGACAACATAAACTATACATGCAGTCATACAATTGAATTATAGAGCCATAATTAACTAGTTGCCTATAACCAATTATTTTTGAGAACCACTACTAACATCAACAGATCATATGCATCACAAGAACCCTAAAAAACATCATGGTTAAGCCCAAATAATTTATTTATATTCATTTATTAATTTTCCTTACATAATAGGGTGATTTAGAGGATAAATATTTCCATTGCTCAATAAATTCTTCAAAAATTATAGTAGGTTACATATGACCCCAATAGTCTACTGTGCAAATTTTATGCCATTTGGATAAGTATAGCAACCTCTACAAAGATGACAAGTTGCGTAGGCTTATTTTTGCAAAAATAGTTTAGCCTAGTGAAAAGTGTCAAACAACAGATTTAATATTTTTTACTTTAATCCTATCATAAGAACACTGTGTAAAAATTTGCATTATCATATATTATATATTTTTTACCCTATTTATTTTCACTAGAAACTAGCAAATAATCAAGGTTAAATAGAAAGACCATATTTCAAGTATGTCTTATGTAGGTTTAGTATTTTTTTCTAGCTAGACCATGCCAACACAAGACCCACAAAATTGGAATCACAATTTTAGCACTTCCCTAGCTCAAGTTATGCATTTTACAGGATAAAAACAAATTTAAAAGCACTTATATATCTTAATTTAATTCCCTTAGAAAAAATACTCCAAACAGTAGGTTTCATATTTTTATCAGATAGTACACTTCATGATGAATCCGATAAAATTTGGATCACCTCATTTGGACACTCCTAACTCAACATATAAATTTTTGAAGTTTTAATTCAAATCTATGATGCGTCGAGCCAATCGAGGGTACACCCGGTCTATGCACCCACGATGAATGATAGCGGGGGCCCACAGGTCAACCGATACCACACATAAGTGATACAGGAGCAGAGCGCGGCAGTTTGACTGGTGATAACTCGTCGACGGTGAGGTCACTGGCGGTGAGGTCTTCACCACTACAATTGTCCTCGTCAAGCCGCATCAAGGGGTACCCTCAGTTGGCTCGGCGCATCACCGGAGCAACCTCATCGATGAGCATGGCGGCTCAGCGATGGCACACAGCGGTGGACTCACCGTCTTCGGTGATGGCACAGCTAGGTGATCGTGGCTATAGCTTCTATAGACCCTAGCGGGCCT
This sequence comes from Miscanthus floridulus, assembly GCF_019320115.1. Lineage (NCBI taxonomy): Eukaryota > Viridiplantae > Streptophyta > Magnoliopsida > Poales > Poaceae > Miscanthus > Miscanthus floridulus. The sequence continues at coordinate 51,663,718 of NC_089594.1, read as the reverse complement.
CTACGATGCAGATCGAAGCCACGGTGAAGCAGTAGTGAGCTCTGGCCACATGCATGGTGGCGCACAACGTACATGGTGGCGCTTGCCGTTCCAACGAGACAATGGTTGGTGATGGGTCTCTATCATAGGAGAAGGTGCTATGGGTCACGGTGGTGCAGAAACAAACATAGGAGGGGGGAAGACAGGATCTAGCGAGGGCCAGCCACGGCAAGCTTGAGCTCGTGGCCATGGTAGGCACACTCAGGTGCGGTGGCGCGTTCCCACATGATAGTGGCAGGTAGCAGTTAAGCCGACTACAGTCCTAGCAACTAGTCCCTATGCTGATGGCCAGATGAGGGAGAGAGAGGTCAAAGGTTCTATGATGGTGGCTGGCCACTGGTGAGCTCAGAGCTCGACGGCGCTCCATGACCATGGCGGCGACGGTGATGTGAAATGTGGCTTTACCTCATCTCAGATTTTAGCATTGGTGGGTCAGGGAGGTAGAGCGGCTCATGGCGGAGCTGTGGGCAAGGTGGATTAGCTGGTGGTGCTGCGTGGGCGGCAAGCACTACCGGTGGAGCTTAGTAATGGTGATAGCGACGCTCGGCATTGCTGCTGTGGGCGCGAGAGTGAGCGAGACAGAGTGAGAGCGAGTGAGGGTAGGGGCGCACGGCGGCCTCTTCAGCGCATGGCCAGCCGTGACATAGCCTAGCCCTGGCATGTGCATGCCATGCGACAGCCATCATTACTCCTAATCCATGGTGATTTATCAAAAACAGTATCAATGAAAGTTGTAGAGCTATGTGAGATCTCCAACTTTGCTTTAGGGAGTAACATCTAATTCGTCATGGTTTTCAAAATGCAAAGCTCCAAAGTGTGCTACTTTGAAACTGTAATCACCTAATGACTTTGCAAAATTTTCTAAGTTTGAAAACAATATTTCATTGCTACTTGTGGGCTCTATTTGACCATGCTAGGAACTGAATTAGCTCATGACCCTTAAATAATGTTTGTTACCCATGTCAACAATTACAACTTTTATTAAGGGTGCACTATCATGCAAACAATCTAAGCTACTGTTCCACTTTGGTCAAACTAGCATCTTGAAAAATGACATTTTTTAGAAAACTAGGACTTAGAAGCAAAATTGGCCCATGTCATGAATACAAGCATTGTTCCATTTACCATCCTAGATGTGTCTAAGGTGTTTTTGTGACCTCACAACCATCTCTTGCATTGGTCACACATTGTCACAAGCATATGCATGTATATAATCAACATCACATGTAATAATATGTAACAATAAGATGAAATTTCATATGCTCATGCTCATGAATGCTTGGATGATGCTTGTGCTCATGAAATGCAAGTGCCAAATGCAATGCTTAACACTAGGGTGTTTTAGCCCCTCCCCCTTATAGAATTCTTGTCCTAAGATTTGGATGACTTACCATTTTTCATAAAAGGCAGGATAAACCTCACGTAAATAATCCTCCCGTTCCCACATGGCATCTTGTTCACCATGGTTATTCCACACCACCTTATAGAACTTAATAACTCTGCTCTAGGTTACTCTTTCCATTTCTTCTAGCACTCGGGTTGGTTTCTCTTTATAAGTCAAATCTGATTGGAGCTTAATATTTGTGGGTTCAATCGCCTCATCAGGCACGCGAAGACATTTCCTCAGCTGAGAAACATGGAAGACATTGAAGATAGCACTCATCTCTGGTGGAAGTTGCAACTTGTAGGCTACCTTTCCCTTCCATTCAATAATCTGATATGGCCCTACATATCTAGGGTGCAAGCTTCTTCTGTGCTCCAAATCTCTATACACCCCTCATGGGAAAAACTTTTAAGTACACATAATCTCCCACTTCAAAGGTTAGTGGCCTTCTTCTTTTATCAGCATAACTCTTTTGTCATGCTTGGGCTGCTTCAATATGGCCTTATATAACTTGAACCTATTGTTTGGCATCCTTGACAAAATCAATACCGTAGTACCTCCTTTCCCCAAGCTCAACTCAGTTGAAGGGTGTCCTACATTTTCGGCCATAATGTGCTTCGAAAGGAGCCATCTTGATACTCTCTTAGGTAACTATTATTGTAAGAGAATTCTATGAGAGGTAACCACTTCTCCCATGATCCCTTAGAGGATACAACACACACTCTCAACATATCTTCTAAGATTTGATTCACTCACTCGGTCCGCTCGGAGGTTTGTGGATGGTATGCTGAACTTCTGATTAGTTTAGTTCCTAAGGCCTTATGCAAATGTTCCCAACAACAAGCTATAAATTGTGGTCCTCGATCTGAGATTATGGTCCTTGGTACCCCATGTAACCTCTTGATCTGAGAAACATATAGTTCGGTGTACTTCCTAGTGGGATACTTTATGTTGATTGGTACGAAATGCGCTGATTTAGTGAGGCAGTCCACAATGACCCATATGGAATCATGACCCTGCTACATGTGTGGGAGACCTATAATAAAGTCCATACTTATTTCCTCCTATTTCTAGCCTGGAATGGACAATGGTTGAAGCAGTCTAGCAGGTTTCAGATGATCCGCTTTGACCCTACTTCAAGTATCACATCTAGCAACATAGGCAATGATTTCTTTCCTCATCTTGGTCCACCAAAAATGGTTTTCAAATCTTGATACATTTTGCTACTACCCGGATGGATAGACAACTTAGATGAATGAGCTTCATCTAAAATTTTATTTCTAAGTTCATGGTCTTTTGGTACCACAAGTCAGGTCCTTGAACCATAGCATACCTCTTTCATCTAACCTAAAATGTTTGGTTTCCTATTCCTTCATCTTTCTCTTTATGTGAAACACACCTACATCTGTCTTCTATAGTTCGATGATCTTGCTCTCATGTGAGCAACTAACAGTAATGTTGTGTAGCACAACAGGATGCAACAGATTAAACCCATCTTCCAACAAGGCTTCTAAGGTGTTACAATGAGATTTCCAACTAAGTGCATCTGCTACAACATTGGCTTTTCCTAGATGATAGTGCACTTCCAAATTATAGCCCTTAATTAGCTCTAACCATCTATGCTGTCTCATGTTTAGTTCACGTTGAGTGAAGATGTATTTGAAACTTTTGTGATCAGGGTATATGTGACAAACATTACCCAACAAATAATGTCTCCATATCTTCAATGCATGGACAACAGCGGCAAGCTCTAAATCATGGGTAGGGTAGTTGACTTCATGCTTTCTCAGCTTAGACAAGATAATCCTCAGATGCTCTGCATGATCTGCCTCATTTTCAGAGTAAATCAGGATATCATCGATAAACATGACCACAAACTTATCGAGCTTGGGCATGAATACCAAATTCATCAAATACTTGAAATAGGCAGGAGCATTTGTCAGTCCAAAAAACATGACCAAATACTCATACAAGCTGTACCTAGTTGAGAAAGCTATCTTAGGTACATCTTCTGGTCTGATCTTAATCTGGTGATAGCCTGATCTCGAGTCAATCTTAGAGAATACCTTTGCTCATGCTAATTGGCCAAACAAAATATCAATGCGGGGCAAAGGATACTTGTTCTTTATGGTTACGACATTGAGCGGCCTAAAGTCCACACACATCCATAATGATTTGTCCTTTTTCTTCACAAACAAGGTTGGACAACCCTAGGGAGATGAACTAGGTCAAATGAGACCTTTGTCCAAAAGTTCTTGTAGCTGAATTTTAAGTTCGGCTAACTCATTGGGTGGCATCCTATAGGGTCTTCTTGAGATAGGTGCTGTACCTGACACTAACTCAATCTTAAATTCCACATCTCTATCAAGTGACAAACCAGACAACTCATCTGAGAATACATCAGGAAACTCACAAACTACTAGAATATCACAGAGAGTAGTGGCTTGGATGGCACATGACAAGTTTTGAAGATCAAAACTTTGGCGAAGTGGTATTAGAAAAGCATTACCCCCCTTTGGTTCTCTCAACATAATTGTTCTAGTTGTAGTGTCAATGAGAACTCCATGACCACTCATCCAAGTCATGCCCAATATCACATCTATGGCTAATCCTGGCAATACTACAAGATCCATAATATACTCCCTCTCTTGTATGGAGATAAGCACATCTCTAACTAATTGGTTGTAGAGATAGTAGCCCCCCGCTGAACTTATACTATAGCCACCCTTGTCTACCACAATTATTTTCTGATCATGCTTAGATGCAAAAGTTTGATTCATAAATGAATGCAAAGCTCCAAAGTCAAATAAAACCATTGCGGGGTGTTTGTTTACAAGAAACATACCAGCGGTAACAACTTCTCCCACCGAGATTTCCTCCATGTCTATATAATGCCCATACCCTGGACATGCTTTAAGATTGGCATGCTTTTGGTTGCCTTGATTCTGATTACTGCTATTTTTAGGATAGAGGCACTCTTTGGCCTAGTGGCCCATCTGATTGCAATTGAAGCATGGCTAGTTACTTCTTAGCCCTACTGAGCTTCCTTGGCCTACGTTATCCTTGGGCATGGCAATGGTGAATGCCTTGCGAAATACCTTCTGAGGTTGGCTAGACTGTGTGATCTTCCAGGGAGGCCTAAACTTAGGAGCCAGGGGATGGAATTGTGGCCTTGCTACCATGGAAGCCCATGACTGAGATGAGCCTAAGGCACCCACCTTAGCGGCTCGCTTGCTACCTTTTGCTGCCACATGTAAGTTGTTCTAGTTCCCTTGTGTGAGGGCATCACTGACAAATTCATTATATGTAGCACATCTAGAGTTGGCCATGGTTTTCATCAACTTGGTTCCAACGCCACTCTTGAAGCTTTCTATCTTTTTCTCTTCGGTATCCATGAATGTTGGTGCATATCTGGACAAGTTGTTGAATGCATGCATATACTTGGTGAGAGTTTTTGTCCCCTATGTCAGCTTCATAAACTTAGTGGCCTTCATCCACATCAGCCCTGGGGGTATATGATGCCCCCAAAAGGCTATCTTTAATTGCTCCTAGGTAACATTTGCTCTAGCAGGTAGGGCAGACAAATAATGAGTCCACCAGATACCTGTAGGCCCCTACAGTTGATGCGATGCATACTCGGCCTTCATCATTTCGGTGACCCACAATAGACGGAACTTCTGTTCAATAGTGTTCAACCACTCATCAGCCTAGAGCGGTTCTTCTTCCTCTTTAAAGATACAAGGCTTAGTCTCCAAAAAGTCCTTGAATGTACTATATTGATTGGGTTCTGGCCCTGATTTTGCTAGGGGGCATGGACAATATTCTACATAATGAGTCACAATGTTTCTTCCATTGCTCACTGATTCCCTAAGAATTGCATGAAAAACTCATTTGCGGAGGGTGGTGGTGGTGGTGGTAGGTCACCATCATTGCCACCTTGGTTGGTTCCTGCCCTAGCGTGAGTGCGTGTCATCTATAAAATTGCAACAATAAGTGATTATTGGCAGATGTAAAGAAATTATAGAAGAATTATGTAATCATGCCAAACTAAATCTACTGAAGAAAATCTAACTTCATATAATAAAATAGAGGCACAATAATTTATTCTCACAACATGACATCACCAATTTGATTACTTATCATACTCGCAATACGTTCGCATGCATGTCACATTTTACCAGTAAAACAAATCTAGAATTTCATTAGAGTTCGACCCATAGTGGACCAACATGCATGGTTCCAATATTACATTAACAATACATCTGAAGATCAAAACTTAAATCACATGTCCATTACATAAAAGATCAAAAAAGATAAGGAGCTAGCGCATCCAGCTAAGCACTATAGCTGAGTTATGCCTTAGAGTGGTCACTGTCAACACCTAACATAGCATTTGCCTCATCATTGTCCTTGGGCACAACTTGTTCTTCTTCTTCCTCTTCCCAACCGTCATCTTCCATGAACATTTCTAGATCTTCCTCTTCTTCTTCCATGGCTACTAGGAGGACTAGGATTAATGATGTTGTTGAGGTGATGAACATCATGCTGAAGCTCTGCAATGGTGTTCTAGTGCTCCTAAATCTGACACTGGTACAACACCACCTCCAATGGTAGTCATTCTCTAGCTGCCTAGCTAGAACCATAGTCCTAGTCCTAGCCTCCTCTATAGACTTTACAAGATGGTAGGCCTCATCCCTCTGTTGGATGGCCTGCACCCTCTGAGCATGAGTGTCCTGTCTCTGCCTATGCTGTGTTCCTATCTGCAACAACATTCTCCATCTAAGTTTGAAGGGCTCCCAACGCTGTATGAGCATCAGCAGTGTCCCAAAGAGCCTCCCTAGCTGTCATCTTATGCTTATGCACATGCTTCTTCAGCCTTCGCTGTACTTCCCTAGCCTCCATGGGCTTGTTTACATAGATGTTATAAGACTCTTGCTAGACATAGCGGGAGTCTTCTTGGGCATAAAGCATCTGCATCATAGTGAACATGGCACGCATAGCAGGACTCGAGCTCTGTGCCCACACATCACGGTCCCGCACCATAGAAACGTGATCATGCTGCCTCCAAACTACCATAGCTAGATCCACCAAAGGAATAGATCCTGCTACACTGTTGGTGATTGAATCACCATGCTGCTGATAGAGTGTACTCAAAGATCTCAAAGGCTACCACTTGAGCGCCTTCCCAAGGGGTTCTTCCCTCAGACTTTGCTTTCTAGCCCTGGTACTATGGTGCCTATGTACAAGCTAGGATGGACACTTGCACCTCAAACCATGGTTCCTCCTACACATGGATCTATGTCCAAAAGTATTAGGGCGGCTCTGTGTACCCCACAAAGCGCAACACTCTCCAGAGCAAGGCAGGTGTGCCAAAGATACCCAAGAACGCCTCATTTCCTTCCAGTGGGTAATAGGTTGCAATCTACAGCAAAAATGGTGCAACTCTCATGAGAACAATGTTATAATAGAAATGAGTTACTTAACCAAATAAGAGAATATAAGGGGAGGAACAATGCAAGTATGTAATGAATGATTTATCATGATGCATGCACCTTCCATACATCCTCACAAACTTAGGCAAATTAAAACTTCTAGCGGCATACACGGTGGCATACATACGTTCTCTCATAAATGACGTAACTAGTTAGGCTACACGTTTCGCTGTTAGTGTGCCTACATAAGAATTTTATTTCAGCCCAACCCCACAATTATATCTATAGAAATGAACATCTGGGCTATAGGTTGCAAGCTAAATACTTCCATATATATAGACCCATATATATACTTCTGTATCAAAGCCACCCAAAAGTAAACACGTCCTATATATACATATAATTATGCGTATATAGCCATATCAAACCTAACCCACAACTAAATACCTTCGTATATATATATGTGACATATATATACTTTAGTATCAAAACTACCTCTCCCTTTAGACTGCATGCTCACATCTTGTGGTCATGCCACTCATCATCTTACCTTGGGCGTACAGGCATTTGATCCATACATTAACACTTAAGTGAATGCCATCCATACAATAGCACGTCGTATGGACAATGAAAATAAAAACCCCCATGTTAGTACTTATTTAGTGACCTGAAATCCTTAACTGAGCATAAGGGAAATGATCGCTTCCACACCTTAGATTCAAATTTCAGATTTGAAAAACTATATATATGACTATAAGTTGCCACAAACAAGTTTTGGAAAACAAAAACCTTTGTTTTAAATACACATGTGGCAAATAACGTTAAATCTTGCTCCAATGCTAGCTGTGATAGAACCGACCAATTTATAAGAGCACAAGTATAATGGCAACCACCAAAACAATCGCACTGTCACACTTGAGCGCAAATAAACCTGGTAGTCCATCGAGTACCACGAAGGGTCTTGATTCATCGCCAACATACAACCAAGATCATACATGATGCAACATACATGCTACATATTACATAAAGTTCACAATTACCTCACCATACATCGGAGTACAATTAAAGTTATTACAAACCAAGTTCAAATGAAGTAGTAGCGGAAGCAAATATAGTTTGAAATGAATATCTCACACCATCGTTCAAAGTTCTTACAATATCCATGATAGAATGAATTATCTGCAACAAGTGGAGAAATAAACCCTGATTATAAGAAGGTACTCAGCTAGACTTACCTATCATAAACCAAAAATAATGTGTTCTGGGGCGTCCTCCCCGGACAGAGCTCCACACCTCTCGGGCAGATCATGCTACCTATGCAGTTTGGGACTCCGGACCACTTCTGCACCGACTACGTCAACTTCGTGGTCGCTGATTTCGATGGCACCTACCATGCTATTCTTGGTCGACCGTCGCTCACCAAGTTCATGGCCATACCTCATTACAGGTATCTGGTGCTCAAGATGCCCACTGAGAAAGGAGTTTTAACCCTCAGGGGCAACGTATACGCAGCTTATACCTGCGAGGACGACAGCTTCAAAATAGCAGAGGCCCACGACCTCTCTATTCGCATGGCCGAGACCATGCTCGACGCTAAGAAAACCTCGGCCGACCACTTGGAGATCCCAGAGCTCAAGGCTCCGCGCAAGAACATCAGATCCAAGGAGCACAAGATGATCCAGCTGGTCGAAGGCGATCCCAGCAAAACGGCCCTCATCGGGGCCGACCTAGATCCCAAATAGGAAGACGTGCTCGTCAGGTTCTTGAGGGGCAACGTGGATGTGTTTGCATGGAAACCTTCCGACATGCCCGGTGTACCTCGGGACTTGATTGAGCACTCCTTAAATGTCAACAGCAAAGCCAAACCAATCAAGCAGAAGCTACGACGGTTCGCTCGCGACAAAAAGGAGGCGATTAGGGTAGAAGTTACACGGCTTTTGGCAGCCGGATTTATCAAAGAAGTGTATCATCCGGAATGGTTAGCCAACCTGGTTCTTGTACGCAAAAAGAATAATGAATGGAGAATGTGCGTTGATTACACTGATCTCAACAAACACTGCCCTAAGGACCCCTTTGGCTTACCTCGCATAGACGAGGTCGTAGATTCAACCGCCGGTTGCGAGCTGCTTTCCTTTCTCGATTGCTACTCTGGTTATCACCAGATCGCTCTCAAAAAGGACGACCAGATCAAGACATCTTTCATCACGCCTTTTGGCGCCTATTGCTACACGACTATGTCGTTCGGGCTCAAAAACGCCGGTGCTACCTACCAACGCGCTATACAGGCCTGCCTCAACGATGAGATAAAAGACGGCCTCGTCGAGGCTTACGTCGACGATGTAGTTGTCAAAACCAAGGAAGCACATACCCTTGTTGACAATCTAGAACGCACCTTCGCAGCCCTTAATACGTTCCAATGGAAATTAAACCCAAAGAAGTGCATCTTTGGTGTCCCTTCTGGCATACTGCTCGGCAACGTCGTCAGTTACGACGGCATACGCCCTAACCCGGAGAAAGTCAAAGCTGTCTTAGACATGAAGCCCCCAAAAAAGGTGAAGGATGTCCAGAAGCTCACCGGTTGCATGGCTGCTCTAAGCCGTTTCATATCAAGATTAGGAGAAAAAGGACTACCGTTCTTCAAACTGCTCAAATCGTCCGAGAAGTTTGAGTGGTCGGAGGAGGCAGACGCTGCCTTCACGCAGCTGAAACAATACCTCACTTCACCTCCGGTACTTACTGCTCCCAGAGAAGACGAAACTCTCCTACTTTACATTGCGGCAACCGATCGGGTGGTTTCCACTACAATAGTGGTCGAGCGCGACGAGCCGGGCCACGCCTACAAGGTACAGCGGCCAATTTATTTCATTAGTGAGGTACTCAACGAATCCAAGACCAGGTACCCACAGATTCAGAAACTGCTCTATGCCATACTGATAACATCCTGAAAGTTGAGACATTACTTCGATGGATATCGTGTGGTGGTCATGACCGAGTATCCTTTGGGGGACATCATTCGCAATAAGGATGCAAACGGGCGCATCGTCAAATGGGCAATGGAGCTATGCCCCTTTTCCTTGGAATTTGCAAGCCGTACTACAATCAAGTCTCAGGCACTCGTCGATTTCATCGTCGAGTGGACAGACTTAAGCACGCCTGCCTCTCCGGGATCCGACGAATATTGGATGATGTACTTCGACGGTTCTCTCAACATTGACGGTGCGGGAGCAGGAGTTCTTTTCGTGTCACCATCCAAGGAGCAGCTCCGGTACGTCCTTAGGATTTATTTCCCAGCATCTAATAATGCCGCCGAGTACGAAGCATGCCTGCATGGTCTACGCATTGCGATCGAGCTTGGAGTTAAACATCTCTATGTCTACAGAGATTCGGCTCTGGTCATCAACCAACTCAACAAGGACTGGGACACGACCAGTGAAAAGATGGACGCATATTGCAAATCGATAAGAAAGCTGGAAGGCAGGTTCTATGGCATCGAGTACATACACGTGGTCTGGGACAAGAACCAAGCAGCAGATGCGTTGTCAAAGTTAGGATCATCCCGAGCCAAAATCCCACATGGCATATTCGTCCAAGACCTGCTCACGCCTTCCATTGAAGACGAAGATTCAACGACCAACAAAGTTTCAGACCAGCAATTAGTGGCTACGGTTCCGGCGCCAAGCACAATCGAGCCGCTTCCGACCACTCATGAGCCGGACTGGAGAACGCCTTTCATCAAGTACTTGACAGATGGTAGCGGTTATATCGATCGAACAGAAAATGAGCGCCTGATGCGTCGTAGTAAGCAGTATTTGCTCGTCGATGGCAAGTTATGGCGCAAAAACGCTAAGGAGGAAATCTTGATGAAATGTATAACCCAGGAGGAAGGCGAGCACCTCCTAGACCAAATCCACTCTGGCTCCTGCGGCAACCACGCGGCCTCGAGAACACTAGTCGGTAAGGCTTTCCGAGCAGGGTTCTATTGGCCGTCAGCAGTGGCCGACGCAGAGAAGCTAGTCCGCCGCTGTGAGGGTTGTCAGTTCTTCTCCAAGAGAATCCATGTACCAGCACATGAGATCCAGACGATTCCAGCCTCTTGGCCCTTCGCATGTTGGGGACTAGACATGATCGGGCCTTTCAAACCAGCTCCTAGGAAATTTACGTGCGTCTTCGTGCTAATTGATAAGTTTTCTAAGTGGATAGAATACATGCCTCTGGTACAGGCATCATCAGAGAAAGCTGTCACATTCCTCGACCAGGTCATCCACCGTTTCGGCGTGCCCAACAGTATCATTACTGATCTGGGTACTCAGTTCACCGGGAACGCTTTTTGGGACTTCTACGATGAAAGGAGCATAGTTGTAAAATACGTCTCGGTGGCGCATCCTAGAGCTAATGGACAAGTCGAGCGGGCAAATGGCATGATCTTGGATGCGTTGAAGAAGAGGATGTACAGAGAAAATGATAAAGCTCCTGGAAGATGGCTCAAGGAGTTACCAGCCGTTGTCTGGGGCCTCCGAACTCAGCCTAGTCGTAACACCGGCGTCTCACCATACTTTATGGTTTACGGCGCTGAGGCAGTCCTTCCACCAGATATAGCTTTCAGATCAGCACGGGTAGAGAACTTCGACGAAGGCAAGGTCGACGAAGTACGGGAGCTAGAAGTCAACAGCGCAGAAGAGAAAAGGCTTGATTCCTGCGTACGCACGGCCAAATACCTTGCTGTTTTGCGCAGGTACTACAACAAGAACGTTAAAGAGCGTTTCTTTGTGGTCGGGGACTTAGTCCTGAAGTGGAAGACGAACCAGGCTGGTGTCCACAAACTCGCAACCCCATGGGAGGGACCCTACATGATCAAGGAAGTCACACGTCCAACGTCTTACAGGTTAGCTCATCTAGACAGCACGGACGTACCGAACTCATGGCACATCGACAAGCTTAGACGATTCTATGCTTAACTACTGAGATATGTACTCTACTTACATTTTCAATTTATTTTAATAAAGCAATTATGATTTCTCCGACCACTCTAATGTGTCACTACGAATTTCATGGATATTCTGACTTAGCCAGTACAAGCCGACCACCACTCCTTCTACGGTTTTCGGAGCAGGTCCTGTCTCCGGTTCCTCCCAACACGTGCACGGGATCCGCTCTCTATGTTGCGGGTGATTGGCAGGTCCCCCCTGGTCTGACTTGTCCGTGTCCACGTGTGCACAGGTCATGTTACCTCACACTCCGACCACATGCCAACCAGGGCCGCACAAACCCCTCGGGATGATGTGTCGAGCAAAACGGTACAACTAAACCGAACGTTAACACGTTCCCACTTAGTTACACCAACAAAAAATTTCAAGCTTAAACGCGTTTTGTATAAAGCAAACAAGCTTGTAATGATATACAGTTACGTTATTACAAGCTTGCCTGAAGAGGCTCAAGTTTACAATAACACAACTATGTCCTCCTTCTACAGCTCTAAGCCTATTACATTGGCTGGTCGGTGAGCAGGGCATTTACTGCTCGTCGCCTCTGATACCCTACTCGAGTCTTGAGGACTCTTGAGCTAATCAAGCTGAAGGAGATGGCCCCGCCGGTGCCTGGCTAGTCGAGACCGCAGGCTTCGTCGGTTGGCTTGCAGCCGACGGCATTTCCAGCTGACTTGTCGATGGCATACCCTGCACAGGTGTTGTCCCACCTCCGCACAGGTTAATATCGCCAATTATCTTTGACGACAAGTCCAGCTGGGCCGTCCGAAGCTCTTCGGCCTTGTCTGGGTCTATCTCCTTCGGGTACCCAGCCTCCAAGCGTTTAAGATCGATCAGGGGGTAGTGAGCACGCACCATGCTTAGCACATGGGCACCCGTGTACTCACCCGCCTCCTTCACGAAGTCTTGGAACCATCCCCATGCTTGCTTGCATCTCTCGACCAGTCCGAGCTGAGGCGTCCTTAGCTCTTCCTCTGTGAGCGCCGGGTCGATAAGGTCAAGGACGGGCACAATGCTAGTTGCCATTTCTTGGCACCGCTTGCTCCACGTGTCCCGCTCCTCGGTGGCCTTAAGGCATTGTGCTTTCTAGTCGTCACGCTCCTTGATCACGGCCTCAAGGTGCCTCTTGGCATTGACTTTCAAAACTGAAAACAGTACAAGACATCAAACGTGATGATACGACAAGGCAATGTGGGCAATTGTATGAGAAAGGTGGTCTGGAGTGCTTACTTTTCAGGTCATCCTTCATCCTGTTAGTGTGGTCTTGGAGTTCCGACTGGCGGCGTGCCAGTTTCTCGTTGTCCTCCTTCAGGCGACCACATTCTGCAAGCGCACGGCTGTTCTCTCCCTGGAGGCGGGTCACTTCAGCTTCTAAACCTGCATTACAGCTATTACTGTCAAAAACAAAACAACACAAGTCCCGCACTTGTTATGATACGGTGAACACTTACCTGTTTTCTCCTGTTCTTTGCTTTGGAGCTGGCCGACCAGGTTTTGGTTCTGTGCCTCTTGGTTTGTCCTCTCCTGGTCGGCGGCTTCAAGTTGGCGCCGTAGGCGTTCCACTTCAGCCGTCAGCTCCTTGTTGGTCATCACGATTCCTTCTATCTGGTCGAAGCACCTTTTGCGGTATCTTGCAGTTTTCATCAAGTCCTACACACAGACAAGCTACGTCAGATAGTTCGACTACACAACAGGGTCAAGGACTAAAGCCAAATATACCTGGACTTCAGTCACCAGACGCTTGGCCGCCCGTTCGACTCTTAAGGTCTCTTTGACCTCTGGGATTTCCTCATGCATGACCCATTCGTCGTTCCGATAGCGCGGTACATATACATGTTGTCGCCTATCTTGGGGATGGCCCAGGACTTCTTCTACTTCGTCCTCTTCAGCCTCCTGTTCGGGAGGCGGCACTGGTCCGGCGTTTGCAGACTCCACGACCACCACGGCTTTCCCACGAGCCGTCGCGTCGGTAACCATGTTCCAGGCAACTTCTAGCTGCTGCCCCTCGGCTAGATCTAGCTCCCTTGGCGCCGTGGTAACCGCCTCGTCAGGGTTCGTGCTTGGAGCACTTGTATTCTGCTCGGGGACCGGCATCTGGTCGTCCGCCTACTGAGACCCAGGCGGAGTCCCTACCATGGGCTCCTCCACGGCTGGTTGCTGAGCAGTTGGTCCCGCCGTTGTTGGTGAGGACGTTCCGCACCCAGCTAGCTAGTCGGGGTTTTCGGTGGACTGAGATCTAATGAATTCAGAGACAAATTTAGACGACAATAGCATCCAATACAAAATGCAAAGCTTACATCAAAAGTATGGATACTTACAGTTTCGATTTGCGGAAGGATGTGGCGAAGGAACGTCTCCTCGACCGTCCCTGCTCAGCTTGCTCGGTAGTTCCCACCGGGATTTGATCAACCTCCGGTACGGGCGTCGGAGTATGACGCGGCATGTTCCCTTCGTCGGTCCTCTGTGCAGCAGTGGTCGGTGCTGTGACCACTGCTGGTCCAGAGGAGCCACCCTGCTCTGTCGGTCCCACCTGCCTTCTCCTCTTTCGGGGGACGAGCCGGAAGATGTCAGCATCCTCTGCTTCGTCGTCCGACAGGGGGAAGATGGCTTGACGCCGTTTGCTGGTAGCCGGACGCTTGCCAGCGGCTCTGGTCAAGGCATCTTCTACGGTCTCGAGTACCGCCCAGTGAACGTCGTCGGTCCTGGTGCTGGTCTGGGCGGCTGGGCCGGTAGCTTGTGGCCATTCTACACCAGGGGGAGGCGACACGAACACTCCCGCCCAGTCACGGCCATTATACTGTGACACAAAATGAAGGAAAAGACAGTTATTTTCTTGATACAACATGACTCTACAGTTAAAAGGAAGCATCATTTACCTTTGGGGGAGGTCGAGCCAGCTTGAAAGCGTGCTCGATGGCGTTCAGTGCAACATAATTCGGATCGGCCAGATTGAACAGCTCTCCAATCCTGGCCTTGATCTCCGTCTTGTCGAGCGGCTCTTTCCTGGTCCTTGTCGGATCCGCGCCACCTTGGTATTCGAAGTCAGGATGAATCCTTTTCTGGCATGGCTGAATTCGTCGGCTAATGAAGTTGCCAACCACGCTCGGGCCATCAAGCCTTCCCCACGGGATCATCCCGAGCAGTTCGGCTATCTGTTCCAAGTTCTCGGGCTTCTCCGACCAGCTGTTCTTCTTCTCTGGAATTAGCCCCACGTCGCACAAAGTGATGGTGTTCGGCTCTTCACGGATGTAGAACCATTTCTTGTACCACTCGTCCAATGAGGTGTTCCAGGGATAGTGCAGGTATTGGGCTTTCATGCCATCACGCAAGTTCAGATAGACGCCTCCGGCGATCTTCGAG
This sequence comes from Miscanthus floridulus, assembly GCF_019320115.1. Classification (NCBI taxonomy): domain Eukaryota; kingdom Viridiplantae; phylum Streptophyta; class Magnoliopsida; order Poales; family Poaceae; genus Miscanthus; species Miscanthus floridulus. Next base: position 51,648,521 of record NC_089594.1, on the reverse strand, counting down.
CCACCACTTCCCTTTTTCCGAAGGCAAAACAGGTGGCGAAAGAGGTCGAAATGGGGCTGGAAGCCACCATACGCCTCGCAGAGATGGATGAAGGTAGAGACGAGAAGAATCGAGTTGGGATGCAGATTGCAAATCCCAATCTCGTAGTACAAGCAGAGACCCTGAAGGAAAGGGTGCACTGGAATCCCAAAACCCCGTTTGAAGAAATCTTCAAAAACCACAATTTCACCTGGTTGTGGATCGGGGAAGCTTTCTCCTTCGGGTGCACGCCATCCCGCAAGTGCCTTGTTGTGGAGCACTCCCATGGCGACGAGGTCCTCGATGGTCTGCTCGTTGCTCCGCGACTTCCACCATTCCTTCGCCATGACCCCGCCTTTCTTCTGAGCGTCTCTCTTCGCCATTAGTTCGTCCTTACTGAGTGGGTGGATGCAGGAGACCGAGGGGATTGGTGATGATTTTTGGGGGAATAGGGTTCGGCAGGAGGAAGAAGAAGGTTGCGGCGGCGGATGACAATGGGGAATGGTGAGGGTAACTTACCAGACCTACATTATATAAAGCAAAAGGGCACCGTCGTTTTGTTCGCCCGAGAATATTGGGAGTCGTGCGCACGCGCCGCAGACGGTTGTTCACACAACCTCGAAATCTGCGCCAATAAACACGCTCCTTCATTAACAGTGTATGCGCCTCTTCGTTGATGGTGTAAGAGGGCCCACACTGACACACCTCAATACAGGTGTCAACCGACTGTTTGCCAAAAAAATAAAAAATAAAAATAAGAAGACAGAATGACGTACTATACCTATTTACTTTTTCGACCAGACGTGTCAGACTAGTCAGACTGGACTTGGCAGAGAGTAGAGAAATAAATACACAAAATAATAGTACAAGCAGCGCATGCGATCGTGGATTTACCCTGACCACTACTGTGCTCGGGGACTGCCCTGATCACTACTGTGCTCGGGGACTGCCCAGACCACTACCGTGCTCGGGTACTGTCCGGATCACTTTTGTGCTTGGGGACTGCTCCGACCACGGTTGTGCTCGGGGACTACCCAGACCACTACCGTGCTCGGGCACTGTCCGGATCACTTTTGTGCTCGGGGACTGCTCCGACTATTACCGTATTCAGGAGCTGCTATGACAACCGCTGTGCTCGGGGACTCTCCCGACCACTTCTTGGAGTTTTGCTCTCCTCGGCTACATGTGATTTGTACTCACATACAGTTGAGAGACATTTATTTGGACTTTGCTACAAGGCTCATACTTCGCCTTCCAGCAAGCTTGGCGACTACGTCGGTACGATGCACCTACCGGTGTGTCTTGTTTGGCATGTACGGCAATTGGATTCTTAACTTCAGCGGAGTTTCTTTTTTAGACCCTGGCACCACATGCCTGTGTCACCTACTACCAGGCTCAGGGACTAAGTGGGCACACTTCATCTTGCGGTGAATGTGTTTGTTTAAATCGACCCCTGTGCTTTGAATGATTAAAAGGATTATTAATATGCTCGGGGACTGCCCCGACCACTGCTTGAATAATGGTTCTCCTTGGCTACATGTGATTTGTACTCACATACAGTTAAGAGACATTTTTTTTAGACCCTGGCACCACGTGCCTATGTCACCTCCTACCAGGCTCGGGGACTAAGTGGGCACACTTCACCTTGCGGTGAATGTGTTTGTTTTTCGACCCCTACGCTTCTGATGTTCAAGAATGCTATGCTTCAAGACCACTTACATTTCTTTTCAGAAATACAAGTGGGCACACTTCTCAGGACAGAAATCTTTTCTTTTTTTTATAAGAGCACCATACATTCTTCGGACAACCTACTTCTCCGGTGATGACGGTGGTCGGAGGCGTCAAGGTTCCAAGCCTCGCTTGTCGGAGAAGGTGAAAATGGCGTGTCGCAGCATAATACATGATGCTCGGGGACTAGCTGTGGGGGTATTAACCCCTATACCCTTACGGCTAAGCTTGGGCTGGCCCGGATCAATGGGTTCAGTCCACCCGAAAAACGACGTGCGGCTCGGTCCACCTGATCGGAGTCCCGCACAAGGAATCAAGACGGATTTGGCGACCAAGCAGGATCCTGGTCGGTTAGAATAGGAATCCTTGTCCGGCCACATATGGCAATTGTAACTGACTAGGATTAGTTTCCAGATCTGTAACCCTGCCCCCCAGACTATATAAGGCGGGCAGGGGACCCCTCTAAAAAACATCTCTCATTGACATACAGCAATACAAATCAGATGCAGGACGTAGGTATTACGCCTTTTTGGCGGCTGAACCTGGATAAAACCTTATGTCTGTCTTGCGTCACCGTCTTGTTTGGGACTTGCGCATCTGTCTGCCGATAATCTACTACCTTGGGCATACCCCTAGGTAGACTGCCGACCATATTTCGTCGACACTAATGGAATGTGTGTAGTCCTTCTTCTTCAAATGTGTATCATGATCCATCGAATGAGGAGGGGTCTTCTTATATAGGCTTAGAGGAGGTCGGTTTGCTCATATTTTAGGAAAGTACCACATGCAACTGCCTTCCCCAACATTGAATGCATCGCCTAAGCAAGGTGGGGCCGGGCGGAGCTGGGGGCGGTGTGCCCACACCATGGGCGCGGCTACACCCAGGGCCAGCCCACTCGCCATAGCATTGCTCTAGTGGGTTGCTGGCTAGGCCTGGATGGCTCCCACGTCGGTATTCTGGCCCAAAGTTGAAGTTTGGTTGGGCCTTTGCATATGTTTTGCTTGAATACACATTCTTGATTGTGCATTTTGGTGAATTTTTATACTTGTGCCTAGAAAACGTGTATATACCAAAACTCATGGAAAATGTGAGTTGTAAACCCTAATTCTATGTTTTGGTCTTCAAATTTATTTTATTTTGTTGAAATGTTGGTGGTAGAATTGTGAGTTAAGAACCGCCAACAAGCTCCCCCACACTTAGCCCTTTGCTCGTCCTCGAGTAAAGTTCTATGGACTAAGCGGGTTCATCTCCTTGATTTGCAAATCGGAATACAAGTTATTCCAAGCTTCACTTGAACCTGTGAACTTCCAGTGTCTACTAAAATATCTTGGGTAATTGAAAAATGGAATAGATTGGATTCAAATCTTCTTACTCTATCCCTGCTTAGAAACTTGGGTTCTTGTATGATTTTGAAAACATAAAAAATAGCTTTTGTTCCTTGAATGATTCTCTTAAGTCACTCAAAATTTGTAAGTGGTTCCTCACCAAGGCATATTTTGAAGTTTTGCCTTCTGTTATGATCATCCTACTTCTAATAGGCTTATATGGAGTTTTTAGGTAGGAATGAAAATTTGTGAGGCACTCTTACCTTGCATTTCTTGTAAAGCCAAATCCCAGACCACACTAGAGAGAAGCGTCATAAACTTAGATCAAAATAGTGCAAGTGTGTGGATTGTTTGGTGGAAATATACTCCTCTATTGGATATGGTCTCTTTTTCTAGCTTTTATTTTTAGACATGGCAAGTTTATTTTGTCTTTATGAGCCTTCATGTGCTCATCATTTTTTAGAATACTTTTAGAACCTTCATTGTGTTCCTCTCTTTTTTTCTATGCTTTGGGACCTCCATGTGTCCCATTCTTTTTTAGCCTTTTTGCATAGACTTGCTGTCTCTTTCTAGAAATATGCTAGAGAGATCATATTTTAAAGCATAGAGTATTTATTTTGGTGGTGATGGAAAACATGTTTTATCACATTCCTAGTGTAGGAATAGATGTTTATTTGTGGTGTGTACATGAGTTTTGATCTTGGGAGCATGAAACATCTCTCTACGGGGTCACAAAACTTGACCATACTCAACACAAAGTAGGAAGCATATATGGAAGGTTTTTGTTATGTAAGTACATATATGGCCTTGGTGGGTATTTGAATTTCATTTAAGGAACATGCTATTTGAATTTTTGCTTTGTAAAAATAAATCCCAAGTACTTTGCAAGAATGAGCAAGAGTCATGTCATCCTACTATATCTCATTTGCCAATTACTTAGATAAAATGGGTTCCCTACTAATAAGTGTTCACAAGTTGTTAGGAATTTTGGCAAGGAATAAAAAGTATGCAAACTTCTTAATCACAAGAAGACATGGAGATGGAGCATAGTCATTTTGATTCATTTCAAAATTTATTCAATTTTAAAGCTTCTTTATTATAGTATATAGTGAGAGAGAGAGAGTTACACAAACCGAGTTTGAATTTGACTGTCTTTTGTGCAACCGAGTCAGAGGTGAGTGTGGTTCTTCCCCCACAGTTGTTTTTGTACCTGTTCTTATAATGATAACAAAAAGAAAAGAAAACAAGTGCAACAAAATATTTCTAACAATAAAACTTTATTCAATTATAAAGGTATAGGCGCATTACATGATGGAATTAAATATGATAAGAATGAAAAACTTGAACGAAGATGATGTGCCTAATGTATTCTTATAGCTGGTAGTGGGCCAGAAAAGGTTCATCTAGAGCATCCACCACTCATGTTGCCTTAGCCACTTTTGTTAACTTCTGGTCAAGCTTGAAGTGCAAGCTGTTGATGTCATTGACTAGATCTCTAATTTTTAGGAGTTTTGCGGCTCAACTATCGTTAAGCCTCCAAAGGAGACCTCACAGGCTATCATTCTTGGCGCTAAGAGAGGCGATGGAAGGACCCTTGTAAGGAGTGTCCTCCTCATCACTACTCTTGTATAGCCCTATGGGTCTTTTGATCGATGGGAGCTTCCTAAACCTTTTAATCCTAAGGGGCGCACCCAAAGATTCTAACTTCTTTGCTGACAGAGATGTCTTGCTTTTTGGCTTTTTAGCTAGCTTGCGCATGAGCTCCTTACCATACCCTCCTTCAGGTTTGTGCACCCCTACCACGGTATAGGAGACACTAGGCCTAGCAGTTTGAAAAGATGAACTAGCGCGAGAGACCATATTGCCTGAAGGTGTTACAATAGGGCGCTCTGCTAACATCGGGTGCCTTCTGCTTATGGCCGAGGACACCGATGGTAGGTGTAGGTGTCGTCTTCTTTTTGTTGGTGCCACCTTGGGGTGCTTTGGAATGTGCCATGGTCTTGAGGCTCGAACCACCACTCATGCTATAGCTAGGTGGTGCATGATAGCGAGCGGTGCCTCCAAGATCGCCTTTGCTTCCTCCCTCATGAATGAGCTCTCGGGTACAAGATCAATGGATGTAGGAATGCCATTAAGGTTGCAAGTGCAGCAAGAGACCTTGTACAAAGTGAGAGCATGGCTGGTGTTTGCTAAGCTTAGAGCTTTGAGTGTTAAGTGGAGGGATAGAAGAAAGCTTGAAGCTTGGTGTGAAGAGAGGAGAGGCTATGGGGGTGTCTTATATAGGAGCTCAGGTCTCTATCGCAATGGAAATGAGCCAAGCACCGCCATGGCTATGATACACCGAGGATCAAGAAGATGCACGTAAAGATTGGGGGCTGGTGGAGCCAGGGGTGGTGCGGCCACACCATGGGTGCACCCACAACCCTAGGTGCTCCTCCTGGCCTAGGATTTCATCCAGGTGCACATGCAAATGTGGGAATCCTAGTGATGCTAGTGTTGGATTATGATTCAACAAGATCAAAGCATGATATAGCAAAGATGCACTAGATCAAGTTGAATCAAGGGTATTCAAAATTCAAATTTCACATGATCTTGTAATTAATAGTGGAATATCTTGTGATCAACATGTATCAAGCAAGATTGAGCAAGAATCAAGGTTTGTCTAGTGAGGGCATAAAGGTCTTTTTACCATGATGACTTGCTTAAGAAGATAAAGCAAATTTTTATATTTTAAGTAAATGAAAGAATATGTTAGCATGCTTAAATTATAATTTTTCATAAGTTTTGAACAAATTTATCAAAAGCTATTAAATCTATTCTATCTAATTCTTGGTTAAAGTCAATGTTATGAAAATGCTCGAGGAAAATTTTCAAACGTTGACCGTTGACATTAAATATGTTACCATCATCGTCCTAGATGGTGATCACATCGTGTGGCGAAGTGTTGACGATGGTGTACGATCCTTGCAATTTGCTTCACAATTTTTCTTCAATGAATAGCTTGACCTTTAATTTGAAGAGCAAGACCTTGTCTCCTTGCTTGAATTCTTTGATCTTGATTCAGTAATCATGCCATCTTTTGGTTCTTTCCTTATATAGCTTGGCCCTATGGTATGCCTTCTCTTGCCATTCTTCTTGCTTGGCTATTTGTTTTCATCTATTTCTGTCGGCTAGCTTCACATCCATATTCCAGCTTTTGATTGCCTAGTGAGCTCGATGTTTAAGCTCAACAGGCAAGTGGTAACTTTTTCCATAGACTAGCTGGTATGGTGACATGCTAATGGGGGTTTTGTAAGCTATCATGTATGCCCAAAGTGCATCAGGAAGCTTGTTCTTCTATCCTTTTCCCATCTCATTGATTGTTTTCTATAAGATGTTTTGATTTGTTTATTTGAGGTCTCGGCTTGGCCACTGATCTGAGGATGGTATGGGGTGGCAATATTATGCTTGGCTCCTAGCTCTCTTAGGAATGCTCTGAATGTCTTATCTTTGAAGTGGGATCCCCATTGCTTATCACCATCCTTGGTTTTCCAAAGCGGGGGAACATCAATTCATGAAACATCTTACTTGCATGCCTGGCATCAGTAGCTCGCCAGGGTAGTGCTTCCACCCATTCGACATGTAGTCAACAGTGATGAGGATGTACTCACAATCTTGGGACTTTTGGAATGGCCCCATGAAGTCAATGCCCCATATATCAAATATTTCTATTTTGAAGGTTGTAGTGCAAGGGCATTGCATTGCGAGAGATGATGCTTCCTTGGAATTGGCACTTTCGACACCTTTAGATGAACTCCTTGCTGTCCTCGTACATCTTTGGCTAGAAGAACCCGTATTGCTAGATTTTGGCTTGTGTGTAGAATACTCCATAATGGCCTCTGTATGGTGCTACATGGCATATTTCAATGATTTGTAGTCCCTCTGCTGTTGGCACACATCTCCTTAGCAGGCCATCTGAATAGACCCAGTATAGATACGGATCATCCCAAAGGAGACATTAGCTTTTGACTTGTAATTTTCTCTTGTTTTTGCCAGGTGGTACATAGCCTGGCCTCGCCATGGCCGAGGATGGCTGGTGCACCATAGGGCAGCACCACCATGCCACCATGGCCGGCGACGAGCGTGCTCCATCGCACCTATGCTGCCACCACCTAGGCACTAGATGCGGTTTGGTCTGTAGATCACGTCAGTGCAGTTGGTTTGGCCGAAGACCACGCCGTCGGCGAGATATCACCGAACGATCGCCGTTGCTCTGTTTTTGTATCGCTGACATGCAGGCCCATCTGACCTGTGGACCTCGGCTATCAGCGACTCAGTTATAGAAGATAGTTCATTTATTTTCAAATTTGCATGCAACTTTGAAAAATGAGAAGTGGAGTTCTAGATGTCCATTTTTGGTGAACCAAATTTTGTTGTGTTCCTCATGAAGTGTAGTGTTTTGTAAAAATATAAAATGTATAGTTTCTAATATTTTTCTTGTTGATTAAAATGTATTTAAATAAGTGCTTTTTGAATGTTAGTAAACTTGTAAATTAGATATTTTGAGCTAGAAAAATAATAAAATTGTGATTCCAATTTTGTTAGTCTTTTGTTGACATGCTCTAGCTAGGAAAAATATTAATCTTGCATTGAACTTGATTTAAATATGGTCTTTCTATTTATGTATTAATAAATGGCATTTTCTGAGGAAAATTGTAGGGATAAAAATATGTAACATATTGCTATGTAAATTTTTGTACAGTAGTATGACACTGATATGAAGTTAGGAAAAACATATGATCTATTGTTTGACACTTTTCTATAGAGTTTACTATTTTCACTAAAATAACCCTCGCTAGCTTGTCATTTTTGCATAGGATGTTATACATGACCAAATGTTATAAAATTTTCATAGTAGCCTATTGTAAGCACTAGGAAGCCACTGTAATGTTATGACAATTTTTTGTGTATATTTGGTGTATGTTTGTTATTTACCCTAATTATCTAATTAAATTAATAAAGGCATTTAAGTAATTAAATTATGATTGACCATGATGTTTTCTATGGTATGTGTGATGCATATGAACTGTTGGTGTTAATGGTGAGGCTTAGAAGCAAGTGATTGAACACAATTAATTAATTGTTGCTTGGTAATTCAAATAGATGGCTGCATGTATAGTTTTGATTGTGTGGATGATTTCATGTTGATAATGGTCTTATCTATAAAACTCATTAGTAACAAAGTTGCAGACAACTTACTAATCCACCTTGTGTTAAATTTTCATAGTCATAGGCTTTAGGGTTTAAGAGTTTTAGCTCTTACGAGTTTGCTGTCCACGATGTTTACTTTCCGAACAGATTTGATTGACTAATTTGTTTGACCCATATAACTATTGAATCACCTTGAGAGTATTAAAATAAAGTTGTAGACAATTTCATAAGCTTTCGAAAATGTCCACAACCATAGGATTTCAATGTATATAACTCTAGTTATGATTAAAACAAGTAGCAACTATTTTGTAGTTCGGTAAATGAATTGCAGAAGTGTTTGATTAAGTAATCGGGAAGAGATATGCACCTACTCAGTAAAATAGGATTCACTTGTTATTACTTTGACACCATGCTATTGAAATTACATACAAGGATGCATTCATCACTTCTTATCATATTATACGTGTCGTCATATATACATTCGCAATATCTTATTCCATGATCATGCCTATAGGATCGACCGAGGAGATAACTTTGCTGGAATTCAACGAAGAAGAGGAAGGGGACCAGCAGGAGATCCCTCAAGTCATAGCTCCCAAAGAAGAGGAGCAGAATCCAAAAGAGCTCCTAGAGTGCCCTGACCACCGCCCCACCTCTTTTCTGAAAGGCAAACCCTTGGGCATTTTAAGTCTCCTAGTGTTTTACAAAATACTAATTGAGTCATTTATATTTGATGCATTAGGTTATAAGAGTTGATTGGAAACACTTGATGCATGGAACTACCTTGTCCAGATACATATACCTTTAACCCTGTGTAGCTCCAAGATCGAATATCTGCTAAGGCATGCTTAGACCAGTAGAAGTCGGATGATTTTCTATCACCTATGAGATATAGGTGGATATCGAAGCATGGTTCACTATATTTGCTATCATGGAAAAGAACCATGGGGTAATGTAAATGGAGATCAGGCTAGATGTTGATGGAGAAGCAACAAGACATGGAGGTCTTGGGTGTGGATCTATCCCTGTCTATGTTGATTAAGGACCGTACCATTGTTGGTACTTCTAACAAGATTGAACGCATGCCTATCACTTAGCTGGACAGATAACTCGTTCTGATCGTGAAGCCAAGTAGCTCAACTTAGGTCGGGCCCTGCTCTATCACAGTGCACACTCTAGATGGAAGTAAGGATGTGCGAGGAGCAGATCAATAGACCGTGGGCAAGCATGACCTGAGCAACTTGGTCCAGGACCGTGGGCAGGCATGGCTTGAGCGACCTGGCTATCGTCAATCCATGATTGTGTAGCGATAGGCGAACCCACGAAATGTGGACCTAAGTTGTACCAAAGGTGACTCGATGTGACCCCGATGGGGGAAGTGTGGGTTTGTGTTAGGAATAAATTCCCAGCTGGTTGAAATCGATTCGAATCATCGTCTCTCCCGGATAGTGAGAAACTTGGATAGCCCCAACATCGTAGTAATTGTATTATGGAATGTGATGGTTCAGATAAAGATGGAATTACTACACTGGCTATGGTTACTATTATATGCTCTTAAAATGATATACCACATGTTTGGCATAGGATAGTTGGTAATATAGAGATGAATAGGTGTAATTAACTTGAGGACCAAAATATAATTGTATAACTGAGTTAATTGCTTTTTATGCAAAATGTTGTCAAGCTACCTCCACTTATAAAGCCTTGCATAATCCTTGGAGTCAATTTATTTCTAGTTTATGATGGGTAAGTCTAGCTGAGTACATTCTCGTACTCAGGTTTTTATTCCCATTGTTGTAGATGGTACCGTCTATCACGGATATTGCAAGAATTGCTTCTATCCTGCCGTGGATGAGGAGTGAGCCTTGGATGCTTTTGTGGACTGAGATCATATGATGGCACTGTATTTGTACTCTACTGGCAAATACTACTTTTTAACTTTAATTTGCTTCTGCTACTATCTATCAAACTTGGTTTGTAATAACTTTATTCAGTACTCCGATGATGGAAATGTATCTATGAACTCTATGTAATATGAACATGTATGTTGAATCAAGTATGATCTTGGTTGTATGTGGATCATTTATCGAGACCCATTGTGGTACTCGACAGAGCACCGAGTTTATATGGGCTCAAGTATGACAGTGCGATCGCTTGTGGGACGCCATTGTACTTGTGCTCTTATAAATTAGTCGGTTCTGCGACAACTTCAACCACTATCTATTCTAGGTTAGAGTGGGAAGAAGTTAGCATGGATTTTATTATTGGACTTCCACCTACTCATAAGAATTTTGAATCCATATGGGTGATTATGGATCGCCTAACCAAGTCTACACATTTCATTCCAGTTAAAACTGACTACCGACCACATGAGTATGCTGAGTTGTATTTCTCCCACATAGTACGTCTACATGGTGTGCCAAGAACCATTGTGTCTGACATAGGGCCTCAGTTCACTGCTCATTTTTTGGAACATTTACACAAGATGTTAGGCACCAACTTAGTCAAAAGTTCTACCTGTCACCCTCTGACCTCTGGGCAAACTAAATGTGTAAATCAAATATTGGAAGACATGTTGAGAGTGTGTGTCATCTCTTCAAAGGGTTCATGGGAAAAGTGGCTACCTTTAGCTAAGTTTTCCTACAACAATAATTATCAAGGGAGTATTAAGATGGCTCCTTTTGAAACTTTGTATGGCCGTAAATATAGAACTCCTTTGAATTAGGTTGAACCTAGAGAAATAAGATACTATGGTACTAATTTTGTCAAAGAGGCTGAAGAGCAGGTGCATATCATTCAATTACATATAGAAGTCGCTCAATCAAGGCAAAAGAGTTATGTGGACAAGAGAAGAAGACCCATTGAATTTAAAGTAGGTGATTATGTATACCTAAAACTATCACCAATAAAAAGGGTACAACGGTTTGGTGTGAAAAGAAAGCTTGCACCTAGATATGTAGGTCCATTTCCAATCATTGAGAAAAGCGGAAGAGTAGCCTACAAGATCTAGTTACCACCAGAAATGAGGGTTATCTTCAATGTTTTTCATGTATCCCAATTAAAGAAATGCTTCTGTGTTCTAGAAGAAAGAGTGGATGTTAGAGATATAAAGTTAAAATTGGATCTAGCCTATGAAGAGAAGCCAGTGCAAATCATAGATAGCAAGGATAGAGTAACTCAAAACCATGTGATCAAGTTTCACAAAGTGATCTAGAATAATCATAGTGAGCAAGATGCTACATGGGAACAGGAAGATTACTCATGTGAGGTTTATTCCGCCTTTTATGAAAAATGGTAGGTCTTTCGAATCTCGAGACAAGATTTCTATAAGGGGGAGGGTCTGTAACAACCTAGTGTTAAGCATTGCATTTGGCACTTGCATTTCATGAGCACAAGCATCATCCAAGCATTCATGAGCATGAGCATATGGAATTTCATCTTATTCTGTATATATTATCACATGTGATGTTGATTATATACATACATATGCTTGTGATCATGTGTGACCAATGCAAGAGATGGTGTGAGGTCACAAAAACACCTCAGACATGTCTAGGATGGTAAATGGAACAATGTTTGTATTAATGACATGGGCCAATTTTGCTTCTAAGTCCTAGTTTACTCAAAATGTCATTTTTCATGATCCTACTTTGACCAAAGTTGAACTATAGCATAAAGTGTTTGCATGGTAGTGCACCCTTAATAAAAGTTGTATCTTATCTTATGTGGAACAAACTTTATTTAAAGGTCATGACCTAATTTAGTGCCTAACATGGTCGAATAAGGCTCACAAGTATCAACAAAATTCATTTTCTAGACTTAGAAATTTTGCTACATCCAAAATGCTGATTTCAATTTCAAGTGCACCACTTTGGAGCTTTGTAACTTGCTAACCTTGACAAATTAGATGTTACTCCCTAAAGCAAAGTTCTAGATCTCATAAAGCTCTACAACTTTAACTAGTACCATTTTCACTGATTCACCACGGATCAGGAGTTACATGTGCATGAAGTCACGCTGTCAGTCAGTTCATCAGAGTCTGATAGCCGCAAATGCATGCGACATCAGTGGCCAACCGTGCCAGGCCATGGCTGTGATGTGGTGGCCGTACATCGGCGATGGTTGAACCGGTCAGGCCAGCACGTGGACAAGAGGGCTGCACCCCTACAACTCTAGTCCCTCTTGTGCTCACTCCTTCTCTGCCTCGCCTTGCACTCGTTCTCTTTTGTAGTCGAGCCACGCCATCGCCACTGTGCCTTCGCCAAGCTCGCGCGCCACCACCACCATGCCATTGCACAATAGCTTGCGCACACTATGTTGCCATGACCCACTCTACAGCCTCGACCCATTAGCGCCTTAGCTCAAGCCAAGGTAAAGGCCTATGGGCCATTTCTGTCATAGCGACCTATAGCAGAACTGACTAATTTATTAGAGCACAAGTACAATGATAGCCCCAAGCGGTCGCACTGTCATACTTGAGCCCATATAAACCCAGTAGTCCATCGAGTACCACGAAGGGTCTCGATTAACCATCAACATACAACCAAGATCGTACATGATTCAACATACATGTCACATGTTACATAAAGTTCACAAATACAGTTCATCTATTAGAGTACGAATTAAAGTTATTACAAATCAGAGTATGAATTAAAGATAGTAGTAGAAGCAAATTAAAAGTTTGAAACCAACATCTGCAATATTGTTTAAATATAGTGCCAGATCATGATCACACTTCCACAAAAGCATAAGAGAGGGATTAATAAGAGATGCCTGCCTGGGGCTTACTCCTCATCCATGGCAGGATAGAAGCAGTTCTTGCAATAGCCATGATAAATTGTAATATCAGCAATAATGGGAGTAAAACCCTAAGTATGAGAAGGTACTCAGCTAGACTTACCCATCATAAACCAAAAATAAAGTTACTCCAAGGATTATGTAAGGCTTTATAAGTGGAGCTAGTTTGACAACATTTTGCATAAAAAGCTTACCAATTCAAGTATACGGGTATAATTTGGCCATTAAGTTAATTATAGCTATTCATCTCTAGATTAGCAACTAACCTATGCCAAAGATATGGTATATCATTTAGTATCATACCATAGTAACCATAGCCGGTATAACAAATCCATGTTCATCCGAACCATCATATTTAATAACACAGTTACTATGATGTTGGAGCTAGCCAAGTTTCTCACTGTCCAGGAGAGATAGCGATTCGAATTGATTTCAACCAGCTAGGAATTTATTCCTAACACAAACCTAGGTAGACTAGATCAATGGTCTCCTTAGGTCACCTTTGGTACAACTTAGGTCCACATTTTACGTGTTCGCCCAGTGCCGCATAATCAGGGACAACCAGCTGCCACGACGATTAGGACTTCCTTGCCCTTGGGATCATGTCTGGCTCCCTACACATCCTTACTACCATCCAGAGTGTGTACTTTTATAGAACAGTGCCTAGCCTGAGTTGAGCTACTTGGCTTCATGGTTGAAACGAGTTATCTGGCCAGCTAAGTGAGAGGCATGTGTTCAATCTTGTTAGAAGTACCAACAATAGTATAGTCCTTTACCGACACAAACAAAATCACATGAGTCAACCTACACAAAGACTCCACTCAGCCTCCATTTACATTACTCCATGGTTCTTTTCCATGATAGCAATTATAGCCAACCGTGCTTCGGTATCCACCTATATCTCGTAGGTGACTGGAAATCACCCAACTTCTACCGGTCTAAGCATGGCTAAGCATATATTCGATGTTGGACCTACACAGGGTTAAAGGTATATGTATCTAGACAAGGTAGTTCTATGCATCAAGTATTTGCAATCAACTCTTATAACCTAATGCATCAAACATAAAGGACTCAAGTGATATTTTGTAAAACATGGAAGGCTTAAAATGCTCTGGGGCTTGCCTTTGAGGAAAGAGGTTGGCCTATGATCTAGGCACTTAGAGAGGTCCTCGAGAGTGTTCCCCTCTTCTTCTAGAGCTACGGCCTAAGGTGTTTCCTGCTGTTCCTCCTCTTTTTCTTCATTGAACTCTAAAAGAGTTATCCCTTCGGACAATCCTATATGCATGAGCATGAACACAAGATATCTTTGATGCATATATAAGGACATGTATGATATGATATGGTAGGATAAAATGGATCTTTATAAGTATTTTCAACATCATTGCATTCAGTTGATAACAAGTTGCATCTTATTTTACTGAGTATGTGCATATCTCTTCTCTAGTAACTTAAACAAACACTTATGTAAATCATTTTAGGACTATAAGATAGCAGCCACTTATTTTGATCATAACTAGAGTTATACACATCAAAATAATATGGTTGTGGACTTTGTGGAAAGCTTATGAAATTGCCTACAACTTTCTATTAATAATCTTAATGTGGTTCAGCAGTTATCTAGGTCAAACAAATCAATCATTCAGATCTATCCAGAGAGCAAGCATTTCTGATAGCAGACTTCTAACAGCTATAATTCTTAAACCATAAGGCCTATGACTATGAAAATCAAACACAAGGTAGATAATTAAGTTATCTACAACTTTGTTATTAACCATCTTTACAGAAAAATGATTATCATCATGAAATCATCACCACAACAGAAACTATACATGTGGCTATCTAGTTGAATTATAAAGCAATAATTAACTAGTTGCCTATAAACAAATACTTTTAAGCTTCACTAACAGTATCAACAGATTATATGCATCACCCACACCATAGAACACATCATGGTTAAGCCTAACTAATTTATTCATATTCATTTATTAATTTTCTTAGATAATAAGGTGATTTAAAGGATAAATACTTTTAGTGCTTAATAAATTCTGAGAAAATTACAATAGCCTAAAAATGATACTAATAGTATATTGTACAAATTTTATGCCCTTTGGATAAGTATAGGAACCTCTAAAAAATAACAAGTTACATAGGCTTATTTTAGCAAAAATAGTTTAGCATAGTGAAAAGTGTCAAGCAACATATTTAATATTTTTCTTACTTTTCTCCTAGCATGAGAATACTGTGTAAAATTTTTTATGATCATATGTTATATATTTTTACCCCCAATTAATTTCACTAGAAACTATTAATTAATTAGGATTAA